>NC_134545.1:52099562-52402592 GCF_050624435.1 Tenrec ecaudatus | reverse complement strand
AGCTGCAGAGTCAATGTCGTCCTTTGGAACAAATTCTTTTCGGGGGAGGGGCAGGAATCCACTTAATTTATGGTGCTGGGGCCAGCCTCCCAGACCAAGATTTATTTTTTAATGAAATGAGATTATTTAGTAATTTTCTTTTACTTAAAATTAATAGTGCGTTTCAGGTAAAATTTTACCTAGCAAATTCCCATTTAACAATTTCTATGCAAATTATTCAGTGATACAGTGACATTTTTCTCAATGTGTCATCATTCCTACTCATTACATTCTAGTTATGTCCTTTCCGACATTCTAGTTTCCCTGTTTTCTTACCTTCTTACCTGTGCTTCAGGATAGTTGTTGACCTTTTGGCCATATGAAGATGATGTTGAATGCAGCTCATTATTTGTAGGTGGTACTGCAGTGTAGTTGTACATAGGGTCGCTGTGAGTCGGAACCGACTTCACAGTACCTAACAACAACATTTCTTAGCTTATGAACCAATCTGTTATTTAGCTAAAAGGGACCTCAAGGGATAATACAGGTTTAAGGTGAAATAATTTTGTTTTCAGGTGTTCGTCTGAAGGAGACCTTTATACCTAGTTAGCCCAGTAAATACAGACTTTTTAAGAATTTCAGTCCAGTTGCACATTTCCCTTCTTTTCTTTCAGGATCCATCTGTTGTGGCCTTGATCAGATGGTGGTAGTCTTAGTTGGGCACCACTGGCTGAATCTCTTCTCCCACTAAAACACACACAACAAAACATTCTCTAACAACTTCTACATGTATTATTCAGTGCCGTAGATTATACTCTTTGTGTTGTACAGCCATTATTGATATCCCTCTATAAATTGTTCCTCGACCATTAATAGCAAAAATTTCCATGGTAACCATAGGTCAAGTTTGGATCCTTCTTTCTTTTTAGTTCTTTTCCTGATAACAATATTCATATCTCATACACTTCCATTATTAAATCACTTTTAAAAAGAATTGTATAGGGGAGGGAGGGTAAAAAATAAGGAGCTGATGCCAGGGGCTTAAGTGTGGAGCAAATGTTTTGAGAATGAGGGCAATGAATGTACAAGTGTGCTTTGCACAATCAATGAATGTATGGATTGTGATAAGAGTTGTATGAGCCCCTAATAAAATGATTGAAAAATAATTGTATATACATCATCACAATCAGTTCTAGTGCTCCTTCCTGCTTCCTACATTCATTGATTGATCCCCACCTCTTCCCAATAAACCAGTGCATCGTTCATTGTCTCTAGAAGCACTCCTGTGCTTCACAAACTGGGAAACCCAACAAAAACAATAATATCAAAAACCCAAAATGAAACAAATAATATAAAGATAAAAATAAGGAGTAAGAAAGAAAAGACCACCAACAAGATTTAAAAAGTCAGAGAAGAAATATCTGTCATGGAGCAAGTGGAGAACCATTTGAGCCTAGAGAAAATTCAGGGAAGGTCACGAGACCAAGTATCATACCATTGTTCACTGCACCAGAATCAAGTTTACAGTACAATAATCTGTCTGATAGGAGAGCTGTGCAAGGCCCTTGCTTGTGATTAGAAGCTTAATCTGACAGACACTCTGCAGAGGGATTTGGGATCCCATTGTCTTCCGTAGCCTTTTACAAAGTGGGTGTTCACAGTTTAAGCTCTGATACTTTTCCCTTCATCATAATTGGATTTTGTTATTGTCATTTGTGGTTCACACAGCCTGGCGTGCTTCCTCTGTGTGGGCTTAGTTTATGCCTTACTTAGATGGTTGTTTGTTTAAATACAAGCCTTTACAGACCCCGGACTATTCCATTTGATAGCCTGGCACCATCTGCTGTCTTTACCACTCTGCTGTAGCACCCTTATCTTCAGGGATCTCTTCATGAAGGCGAGCATGCAGCGGAGCCATGTTAGAAGAATGAAGTATTATTGGATTGGGGCTAGATTTACGTGCACTATAATCATTGAGGCTTTGGTCTTTTTCCTTTTGTTGTGGGTGAGTTGAGACCAATAGTTGTGAGACCCGGAACACTACGCATCACATTGGCACGTATGTAGAGCATGTCCCTGTGTCCTCTGCGGTGATGGCCCTAAGCCTTCAAACCCTGAGAGCCAGTCTTGCTTTAGCTATAGCTAGAAAGTATCCACAACTGGGTCCCCCGTGTGATGTATTTGATGTATGAGGGTAAGACAAAAAGTATAGTACTAGTCCCAGTTCATACACACATTGAATTCATCCCAAACAACACTGTTTACATATGCCTCTGGGATCAGTGGATGGTTGCAGACAAGTTCTCTCAATAATACACTTGTCTTGGTCTCATTCAGAGAAGGTCCAATTAAAACTGGTTTCCATGTGTACTACTTTAGATACATAATTATTTTCCTAGAGCTTTGTTACATTCTTATTCAGTGGCTTTGGTTAGTGCATCTTTTTTTTTTTCTTACCTTGATAAGGGGTTAGGGCAGTGGTTCTCAACCTACCTAATGCCACGACCTTTTAATGCAGTTCCTCATGTTGTGGTGACCTCCAACCATAAAATTTTTGTTGCTACTTCATAACTGTAATTTTGGTACTGTTATGAATGGTAATGTAAATATCTGAAATGCAGGATATATTTTCATTGCTACAAATTGAACATGATTAAACTTAGGCATAGTAATTAATCACAGAATAATATGTAATTATATATTGTGAAATATTTATGTGTTTTCCAATAGTCTTAGGCGACCCCCCCCCCAAAGAGGTCGGGACCCACAGGTTGAGAACCACTGGGTTAGGGAAAGAGCAATGCTTACTATATGAAAAAACAACAAAATAAGGTTAAATGGTCTTTATAGCTTTTGAGGGAAAATAACATATTGCATTAATAAACTGTGTAAAAAGATTTAAAAGCAAGCAGTGGTTTCCAAGGGAATCGCAAACCCAGGTCATTTCAAGGCAGGGAGGTCAGCTCAGAGGTTATGGTGGGTGGTTTTAGGACTCCAAAGGGGTAATCTTGACAGCCTTTCTCAAAGGACAAAGAATGATCATGGGAGTCTCATGAAGAAATTTTAAGAAAATTGAAAATTAGATTGTTGAGAACCGAGGCCAGGAAAGTGGCACTAATTATTTCCTGCCACCACAACACACTTGCTTTTTCGTTGCGGGCAGCAAGGGCTGCGCTAGGAGAATCTAAGGGGAAAACCTTCACCCATCCACTCTGCAGCATTGATTTGTCTCTTCCGAATTCTTTTTGTTCTCAAACTCAAAGACCCTTTAAAAGGACCATAGCTTGAGTTTCTTGAGGATGCTAAAGCTGCGTTCTTGATAAGGTAAATTGAAGAGCACAGAATTCTTCATAGAAAGGTTAGAGCGAGGCTAACTTACATCTTCTAGGAAAATGAAGAGATCAGCTTTTCAGGCTCTGTGAATAGATGAAAGTCATCGATGAAACACTGCCTTTGGTAGTGTGTAGACATAAATGGAGGATGCATTGAGAAACAGTAGCTTCACACTTTGATTTTTGTGTAATAAAGCTTCCTATGTTTTGTAGCAAGACTTTTATCTTTCAGTTGAATTCCCTTGTCCGAATTGTCCCGCAAGTGTTTTTCATTTGTGGTGTCAAGTGAATAGTCCTCTAAATTCATTAGTTTACCAGTGTTTAGTTTTAGGAATCTCATTTAGTATGTGGTTAATAAAGGATTCCCTCAAGTTTGCTTGAGAGCTTGCCAAATTCTTCCGAAAAGTTATCTACACAATTCTTGAAATTGAACTTTGTATTTTCTTTCACTGTCAGTTTTTCTTTTTAAATTATACCGCCTTCATAAAGTAAATGACACTATAAGTTGATTCTGGCGGGGTTTCCGCAGGAAAGGGAAACCTCTGCAGTTAGCGTCTGCTCAGCTAAAACATTGACATTTATAATACACGAATTAACTATCTTCTTCATTAACTTTGCAGGTATTTTCTTAAGGTGACAATAGTAAGACGGCTGACAGACTTGGTAAAAGAGTATGATCTCATTGTTCACCAGCTTGCCACCTATCCTGATGTTAACAACTCTATTAAGATGGAAGTTGGCATTGAAGATTGTCTACATATAGAATTTGAGTATAATAAGTCAAAGTAAGTATCTTTTGCAAGTGGATAATTTAAATCTTTTATGAAAATGAAGAAATCAGCTTTCCAGTCCCTTGAAAACAGATGAAAGTAAGGATAGAATTGACAAGCAGTTGGTGTAAACAAACCAAACAGAGTCATTGACTTGTTCTGGCTTTTAGCAGGGTGTCTTTCTTACTCTTGTCCTAGTGAGTATCGATTTGGCTGCTTTTTCCAGGGGGTCTCACCATCTCACAAGCAAGCCAGTCCCATAGTGTTGGTAATACTTTATAAGAACAAACTAAGAGCATCTTTTTCAGACTATATAATACTTTATTGTTATTAATAAACTTTGAGGATGCAGAAATGTCTTCTCACTCACTTCCATCAAGCTGCTGCAGACTCGTAGTAACCCTGGAGGACAGAGTAGAACTGCCGATCTGGGTTTCTGAGACTGTAACTCTTTATGGGAGCAGAAGGCCTTGTCTTCCTCCTGGGGGAGATGTTGGTTGTTTTGAACAGCTTACCTTGTGGTTACCAGCCCAATGTGTAGCCCCTATGCTACCAGGGCACCAGAATAAGTTAGGAAATAAAAATAACATATTCAATCTCACCATTTAATCGCTATTAATGGTTTGTTGAGGAGCCTGGTGGCATAGTGGTTAGATGCTCAGCTGCTAACTGAAAGGTCAGGGGCTTGTGCCCATTAGCTGCTTTCCAGAAGGTAAGACCTGGCAATCAGCTCCATTAAAGATTCCAGCCCAGGAAAACCTTTGTGAGGCAGTTTTCTCTGTCCTGTTGAGTCAATATAAGTCAGAATTGATTTGATGCCACAAGATAATTGCATCTTGTGTATCTTTCCTGTAGGGTATGACATGTTTCTATATGTTGTCTTTTTGTAGAAATTGACTCATACAAGAAAAGACAATGAATTAATGCTTTTAAAACTTTATTATTAGAAAATTTAAAACATATGCCAAAGCTTCCCAACTTCGGGAAATATCAGTACATGGTGTGTTAGAGTAGACCAGCCTCTAACTTCCATGGGGTCCATAGGAGCAATTGTACAGTTTTAATATATAGAGATCATAGTAAAATCATGGAAGATAGGAGAGACTGTAAAATAAAGGAGTCAAACCTTACGGGAGCATGCTTATCTCCTGGATGACCATGACCTCAGCAGTCAGGTCCCTGCAGAGAGTGGGAAGACTGGGAGGGGAGGAGAGAGGATCTCTTTTTATTTCTGACCAAGGCCTATATATACTTAGGGGCATGATTACAGGTAACCACATGTCACAGGAAGGGGCTGTATAATAGACATATGCATGACAGGAAGGGGATGAGCTAGGGGTGTACACTTAATAGGAAGGGGAGGGACTAGGGGTACACATGTGACAATATGGGCGGACCCTAGACTCAAGATGGCAGCCTAACCTTGGTTGTCCTTGAGTTGGCTTGACCTCCCTGGCCTCTCCTTCAGGGAAACAATCTACTATCCTTATCACAGGATGATTACTCTAGATGACTGATAACCCCCAGGGAGAATAACCTCTAAGTGGCTTGTGATGACCTCCAAGTATGCAGTCATTTACCATGTGTAGCAAGCAGCCTCTTAGGATTGGCATATAAATGGGTAGACAACCTGGGGAGAAATCTTACTGTATCCCACAATAGTGGGATTTTTTCTGTCTATATTCAGGCCCCAGACATCATATAATTTAAGAATATGTGTCATTTTTAATAGAACCACACTACCATTAATATATCTATATATGAACAACTCATTAAATCATCAAATATCCACGTTTCTCCTATTGTCTCATACATGTCTTTTTTCCCCCCACATGGTTTGTTCAAAGTGGTATCTGAAAAGGGTTCACATTTCATTTGATTGATTCATACATCTCTTTTAATTGATAGATTTTTTTCACTTTTTCTTTAGCATTACAAATCTGTGTAATCCTTTTGCCACATTCTTCCAATACATGATTTTATTGTTGATATCTTTCCATTTAGGAAAATCACAATTTATTTAATTAGTCCCTGTTGTTTGTCCTGGCCATTATCTAACATGTTAACTGTCACTCCCAGATTTGTATCAATAAAAATGTGATAGATGTGCCTTCAGAATCTTAAACCATATTGCTGCTCAAATTGACCAGATAGTTTGGGACTTAAAACTTGTCAGCTGGACTCACTCTTCAGACTGACATATGGCATTATTTAACCTTTGGAGTATTGTTTTGAGATCTGACCTCGGGAGAAAGCAAAATCTCCTCTCGGGATTTTAGAAAGTCTCGGCATTCAGTATGGGGAAGAGTGCCAGATTCTCACAGCTGGATCCGTAGGTAACATCATGATAAATGGAGAAAAGATTGAAGTTGTGAAGGACTTCATCTTTCATGGACCCTCAGTCAGTGCTCATGGAAGCAACAGTCAGGAAATCAAAAGACACATTGTTTTGGGTAAATCTGCCGCACAAGACTTGCTTAGAGTGTTGAAGAACAAGGATATCACTTTGAGGAATAAGCTATGCCTCTCCCAAGTCATGCATTTTCAAATGCTTAATATGCATATGAAAGTTGAATAAGGAAGACTGAAGAATTGATGTAGTTGAATTATAGTGTTGACGAAAAATATTGCAAGTACCATAGGGTCCCAAAGAACAAACAAATCTGTCTTGGAAGAGGTACAACCAAAATGCTCCTTAGAAGCATGGTGAGACTCGGTCTCACGTACTTTGTACATGTTGTCATGGGAGACCAGTCCTTGGAAAAGGACATCATGCTTGGTCAAGTGGAAAGACAGGGAAAAAGAGACCTTGGACAAGACTGATTGATGCAGTGGCTACAACAATCTCAGACTTAACAATTGGGAGAATGGCAGGAGAGGGCAGTGTTTCATTCTCTTGAACATAGGCTGCTGATACGTTGGAACCAACGTTACTGCACCTAGCAAACAACAACTGGTTGACTATCACATCATTTCAGGGTACCTGTGAAAGATTGCTGGTTACAACAATCTACTCAAGCTATCGTGAGATACATCCTTACCAATATTTCACTGTGGCCAGGTAGTTTGTGAGCTGCAGCGTTCTGGCACTTAGAATAATGGATATTATTATTGGGGATAATGAGTTCTTGTGTAGAGTTGTTAATGTTGAACAGTATCTTTATATACCTAATAAATATTCCAGCATAAAACTCTTAAGTTCCTATCTTAGTTAATTGTTGACGTTCTCTGAGAACATAGTTGATTTCTAAGTAAGACCAACAAATTAGGCTGAATCTCTCTCTTTGAGGTTTGTTAGTGATCAGGTAAAAGTCTATCTTCCTTAGCATAGGGAATGGATGGGTTCTTTAAGAAAGAAGGCACATTAAACAATGTAGATAGTCCAATGACATTCTTAATAGTTATTACCCTAAAGATGTCTAATATTTTCAGAAGGATATATTTCACTCTTGGTTTGTTTTGAAAACGTATATTTAGTAAGTGAGGTATATTCTTTCCTTAAAGGTATCATTTAAAGGATGTGATTGTTGGAAAAATTTACTTCTTATTAGTAAGAATAAAAATCCAACATATGGAGTTACAACTGATCAAAAAAGAGATCACAGGAATTGGTAAGTTGAAAGAGTATTTGAATTAAATTTCCCAAATGATATGTAGTTGGAGTAATACATTATATAGCCATTTCACTAAGCAATATGTGTTTAAGGTTCCCCTTGTTTTTCCATGGCTTTTTAGCTTACTTCATTTTCATGCTGAATAGTATTCCATTGTATGGATGTACCACAGTTTGTTTATCCATCCTTTTTTTTAGTAAGTTGAAATTTTTAAAAACATTTATTGAAATTCTTGGCAATGGAGATAATTTTGGTATTATTATTCTGAACTCTTTGGCTTCAGTTCCTCTCTTCCCATGATAAAGCATTTGTTTTCTTTCTTTGTTTTATTGAGCTGAAATTCTCATAACCTAAAATTAAGTATTTATAGGGAACAATTTTTCCATGCCAGAATCTGTAAGTCAGCATTGGCTAGAAAAACAGAACCACTAGAAGTTATATGTATGTGTGCATATGTGTGTTTATGTGTAACTTATGCATGTTGTCTGTGTGTATATGACTCATGCCAAGGAATTGGCTCACAATGGTAGGGGCTGGCCAGTCTTGAAATTTTAGGGCAGGGATATGGCAGATTTTAGCTTATTTCACCAGCTATTAAAAGACTAAGTGATATTAAGACATTAAGACCAAATTTTAGGTTCTCATATTTTGTTGAAAAAGTAATTGTTTACCTAAATTTTAATTTCTGATTATAAAAGTTTTATTACAGAAATGTAAATAATCATAAATGTAAATAATATAAATAACGATAATAAACTGTAAATAATATAATCATAACTATAAATAATAAATATAAGTTATCTTTGCCTATTGCATATTTTATTACATTGGGGTCAGTACTGTATATTTGAGTGTATTTTCCTTCCTGTAAATGTGTAGGTTCAGATAGTTTTGTAAAAGCTCAATCCCTGAACCCTCTATAAAATGATTTTTTAAAAACGCTTATTCCCCAAATTTAACATTTTAAAGAACTATACAAGCTGAAATCAACGATCGACACTAGTAATGGTGTGTGTGTGCACATTCAGTGTGACATCTTGCCTAGGTCAAGTTAACCAGCTCTGGGGAGGGAGGAGAAAGATAGTTGCTGAGAGAGCGAGCAGGGCAGTGGTTAGTTCTGGTGTGTGTTGCTAGCTCCTATACTGTAGCAAATAGCAGAAATAATTGAAGGTACTCGATGGATTTTTGTACTGTCTCTTTGGGAAGAAAACATTCAACGATGAGCATGTTAGGCATAATTTTAAAAATGGGAAAAAATGATCGACATTGTCATAAAATGGGATAATAAATTACATAGTACCGAATAGGAAATCGGAATAGGTATAAGGCTGGAAATGATGTTATTGGAATATTTAAATGAATGTGATTTATATTATTGCACTAGGACCCAGTACCACAACAGAAACAGAAACAATCGCCAAATACGAAATAATGGATGGTGCACCAGTGAAAGGTAACACATTTTTCAGTTGCTTCTTTGGTGGTGTGCGTGGTGCAGACAGCAGTGTATGAAACAGTTTAATTTGAAAGCATTCAGTGTGAAAGTATTTATAATTGCCTCAAACTACTTTTACAATGATGGTTCTGAAGATTGTCTTTGTATAGATACTTTGTATAGTACTAATAGTACTTCCTAGTCTGAATGAAGTCTTAATTTAGACTTCCAAAGAGATGTTTTCTATATTATCAATTTACTTCTGGATTTGTAACATTTGATTGTCTTTTGTTTTAACTATTTCACTCTATAAATCTTTTTGTCTGATTCTGAGTATAAGATGTAGTGTCAAATCACACCAATCCAAATCCACAGCCATCTAGTCAATTCTGATTTACAGCAGCTAGATAGGGCTGCTGCTGTGGGTTTTTGAGAATGTAAGTCTTTATGTGAACAGATTTCTCCCATGGAGCAGCTAATGGATTTGAATCACTGACCTTGTGGTTAATGTTTAGCCCAGTGTTTAGCCCATAATTCCACCAGGACTATGAAGATGCCAGATTGATTGTTATGGAATTTTGGGAGCCCTGAGTGCCCCTAACAAAATAAGCAGGCCCATTACTAGATCACCTTCTGTGTCTAAGACACTGAAGCCAGTAATTAGCATTTTAAAAGTTATACCTTTGAATTTTCATCAGCAATATTAACTAGATGTTAATACCTAGGAACATGGCAGGGGAGGGGGGGGAAAAAAGGAGCTAAAAACAAGTACGAGAAAAATGAAAATGTGTGGAATTGATTGTAGTGATGATTACACAACTCTTAATGTGATTCTTAATATATGCAAAAATTATTTCAGAAAGTAGCTACATTTATTGTCAATGAGATTAAGAGACTGGTGGTGCAGCAGTTAAGTGCTTGGCTGCAAACGAAAGGGGGTCATTTCCACCCCACTTCGTGCGTGGGTCTGCAGGAGAAAAGACCTGTTGATCTGCTCTCATAGCTTAGAAACCCTTGGAGCAGTCCCGCGCTCGTGGAGGGTGGCCGTGAGCTGGAGGGGCAGTGTTAGTCTCAACCACCGTTAGAGGTGAGGCTGTGTGTGCTTTGTGCTCTGAAGCTCCCTCCTACGTTCTGAGTGAAAACTAAGCCCACTGCCATCAAGTTGATTCTGACTTGTAGCGACCCTTCAGGACAGGAAAACTCTGTTCTTGTGGGTTTTGAGACTAACTCTATGTGGAAACAGAAAGCTTCTCTCCCTTATCTTTCTTCAAGCTGCTGACTTTGTGGTTTGCAGCCAATGGCATTATCTACTACGCCACCAGGGCACCTTTTTGATGGTATGTATATTTCACAGATGGCAAAAAGAGCTCTAAAGAGGTTAAATACAAAACAATTACCAAAAGTGACCAAGCTATTGATTGCAGAGCTGGGGTTGGAAGTCAGGTGTTTCTGGCTTTCTGGCCCGTGGCTAGTCCCCCCCCCCCCCTTTTCCATATTTATCCTTGTACTGAGAAGCCCAGCCTTATCAAACCCTAGCAGTCACAAAGTTTAACATAAAGGAATGGCTCTTCTATTTTTACTCTATGGTCAAAGTATTATACTTGTTTCACAAGAATATGCAACAATCAGCATATTGGCTAGGAAGGAAAGTTGTCTTTCTGTCCATATTTGTGGCTTTGGACTAATTAGTAATAAGTATTCAAAAAATTTACACATGACTAGAAATTAGGATAAACTGAGAAGGCAGAAGATAGCAAAACTGCATGCAAATAGCACATACCTGCTGGAAACTATTCTAAATAGATGACATATATATTAACTTTGTTGTCTAAGACTTCCCTATGAGGTAGGTTAGTGTTATCCTTAGTTAACTCAGAAGGAACTTGAAGCAAGAATCTTGAGTGACTTGGCCAAAGTCGCATAGCCAGTAAGTTATTGTGTTTAAAGGCAAGACAGTCTGGCTCTAGAGCAGTAATTTCTCACCCAGGGTTAGTTTTGCGCCCCCTGGACTATTTGGCAATGTCTGGAGACGTTTTTGGTTGTCATGCCTGGGATATGGTACTGGTATCTAGTGGGAAAAGGCCAGGGTGCTGCTAAACACCCTACAATGCTGCAGGACAGCCTCCACCCTCAACAGTGACCAGCCCCAAATGTGATCGAGCCAAGGTTGGGATAAACACTGCTTTTGAAAGTTTGTGCTATTCTGCATTTTAACATGTGAGACACCTGACGTATAGGTGCCTTTTCTATAATGCTTCGTCCTAGGCATGGTGTAACTGTCATTTAATGAGATGAAAATTTTTTTCCAGGTGAATCAATCCCCATAAGACTATTTTTAGCGGGGTATGACCCAACTCCAACAATGAGAGATGTGAACAAAAAATTTTCAGTAAGGTACTTTTTGAATCTGGTCCTGGTGGATGAGGAAGACAGAAGGTACTTTAAGCAGCAGGTATGGCACTTCCCATGCCAATGTTTTGTTCTGTGAAAGTTAAAAATACCTAGAAAGGACTCCTTTCTAACCTTTGGATTGAGCTGTAAATAGATAAGGGTCTGATGAGGAGGTCAGCAGAGCTCTTACACACCCTGCAGGAATCCCAGGTGAGCAATACTGTGACTAGACTGTTAGTTTTTTCTTTTGAAATAAAAGTAGTACCTGCCCCACCCTTTTAAATAATACAGACAGCAAAGAACCAAGAATGGATTAAAATTCTCCAGAAGTCTACCATCACTCTGATTCGTTTTCCCGACGTGTTGCTCTTTAATTTGTCCCTAGTGAACTTCTAAAGGGTACATAGTACCATGGTTTCCTTATTGGAGTTTATGATTTGCAGTTTTCGAAATGTCCGTGCGAGGACTCAATTCCAAGACTCCTTAAAGTAGTTACAAACCGAGTTTTCATATGAACATCAGTGAAAAACTTTTGGTAAATTTTGAATGAAGACTGAATAGATATGTGTTTTGAATTAGATTAACAAATATTTGAAAGTCAAATCTTTGTGTTCGAACTAAAAAAAAAAAGACAAAACTATTTTTTGTTTTTTTAAACGTTTTATTAGGGGCTTATAAAACTATTTTTTGTAAACATGATTTGTCCTTAAGGTTCTCACATTTCAGATGGGAGAAACAATAACAATTATATGTAAATTAACAGAAAACTTAAACAATGAATTGTGACAGTCATTTAGAAGAGATAACACTTACTCTAGCAATCTTGTCATAATGCTGAATAAATAAATTTAGGTATTCATAATTTCAGATAAAATTGCATTAAAGGTACCATTTAAAAATCACTACAAACGGTAGCACTATTGGAAAGTATACTGCTTCCCATAGCCCCAAAAGTTTGTGAGTTTATGTGTTACTGATTTAAAATATTACTAGTCATGATTTTTGAAGCAGATTATTAATAGAAATCTCAGGGTGGCTTGCTTAATATTGGAGAAGCAGAACATAGAGGTTCGCAGAGTGTGGGGAAAGGGGTCAGACAGATTTATCTGAAGTGCATTCGAGGCAGAGGGCAACTCACTTTGGTCGGTGGAGGTGGGAGGCGTAGCCATGGAAAGGAGGGAGATAATTGGATAAAGGATGTGGAAGGCCTGGTTGGAAATTTATCCTGGAGGCACTGAGAACTATTGATGAACTATTCACTCATCAACAATCCAAGCACTGTTTTAGTAAGACTAATGTGGTAGTGATCAACTTCTCACCTTCCCTGCTATTGGATTTGGGTTTGATTCCTGAACAAGGCGCCTTCAGCGGAGGCTTTTCTGTTACTGTGAAGCTGAGTAGGTTTCAGTGGAGCGTCCATGCTAAGATGGACTAGAAAGCAAGGCCTGGTGATCCAATTCTGAAAATCAACCCCTGCAAACCCTATGGATCTCGATGGTCCAAGGTGCAGCTGCTCACGGGGTTGTGCAAGTCTGGGAAGCATCGTGTTGCACTGTGCATGGGGCTGAGCTGGGGGCTGGCTCCATGGCAGCTCCAGACAACAATCTGGTAGTGATCGGAAGAAAGGAGCCTTGGTCATGGAAGGCAGAGCCATCCATCATCTGGAAGCTCTTTTAGTATCTAAGGCTGAAGTGACCAGGACTATTCAGTGCCCTCGAATGAGGGCAATGGAACATAAACCAAAGTTTCATTTTAGAAATGCTTTAAATCAGCAAGAGCTAGGATCTTCTGTCAGGTTGAATTGGTGGTGGTGGTGGTGTGCTGCTGGTCAGGGGGCAGAGGAGGCAAAAGGCCACCCAAGATGTGAACTGGAAGAAAGCTCATTTGTTTGGGGAACTTTGAGTGAAGAAGAGTTAATGTTGTGGTCGATATTCAGGTGGCATTGTCTGTCACGGAGGTGACACATTAATTTGTGGGTATTTTGTGTTTCTTTTACTAGGAGATCATTTTATGGAGAAAAGCTCCTGAAAAGCTGAGGAAACAGAGAACAAACTTCCACCAGCGATTTGAGTCTCCAGAATCACAGGCGTCTGCTGAACAGCCTGAAATGTGAACTGACTAGAGGATCACAAGATCCTCCCAAAACTGTTGAGATCAAGTTAAGCCGTTAAAGATGTGGGTTGCAGTGTGTAGGGGAAAAAAGGCCAAAACTTCACTTGTAATCGTCTTCCTTTATCTTACAGTGCTGCATTTATTTTAGGGTACAACTAATGTTCTCCATGTATATACTTAAAAGTAAGCGCTTTCTTTTAAACACTGAAACTTTCTTAAGCTGCCATTTTTTATTGTATACTTTGATTCGATGATAAGCACTCAGATATGCATACACATACATATTAAGGATTTTCCTGTCAATAGGCTGGTATTTGTAGCTTTACTTTCTGCATAACAGTGAATATCTTTTTTTTTCTCCCTTGTCATGTTAATTCTCTACATGCAAAGATTTAAATATTTGTGTTCAAATAAAATGAGAAAACCTAAGTGGCCCTTATACCCAGCAGAGATGCAAATGGTATATAATTTTTTTCAAACTACATATATATGAGTTAAATTCAAGAAATGCCTCTGGAGTGTTTCACTGTAGATGCTTCTGAGTCTGCTCTTTCATGGCTTCCTGATTTGTGTCCTTTTTGAAGTTTTAAAGTCTTGCTATGAGTGGATTGTTTTCACAGGATGGTGTAGCATGTCATTATGGTCACCTTTCAGAGCAGGGAAAGTATATTAAGTAATCATCTGCTATTCTAGCAGTACCCCTGTATGTTTTCTGCCATGTGGAACTGGCCTTGTGTTGGCATATTAGAATTTGTTAAAACTATAATTTTTCTATAAATACACATTTCTTAACTGTAAGCAGTCTTTTTGCCAGATAGGTGGATATTATTTTCTTGACCTCAAAAGTGTATTCACCTTATTTCCCAGGAGGACTTTGTGAAGGGAGGACCAGGGAAGCAGTAGTTATCCAGATCTGGGCACTGTCCTTGGCCACACTGGAGCTTTGGCGAATTAAAGTTCAGATTGAAACCACATTCACAAAAAATCCTTAAAGTAATTTGTTCAGTGTGTCCCAAAGGGGAGAAAGGCTGCACTCACCTGTTGCTAGGCATGGGGTCTGAAACACTAAGTAGAGGGTGTAGGCACCAACACGAAGCCTGCTGTGTGGAAACTACTTCACTTACAGTTTTTGTACCAACCCTTTTTTATACACTTCAGCGCAAGTCTTGTCAGTTAGCCGTACTCTCCGAGGAAGCGAAATCACCCGTTGCGTTTCTGTAACCCTGTTGACCACTATGGGCCTTTGACAGAGTGATCGGGAACCGGCTGCTCTGTCGGAGGAGAAGTTCCATGTGCTGGAGCTTGATTTTAAATCTGGATTATCTGTGAAGGGTAATACTTTCCTTCATGTAAGTGCCTGTTTAGTTTTGAAGTTTAAAAAATGCCAAATATTTTCATGGCCACTTGCATGTAGTAACCTAAAAATATTCAAAGCAATTTGGAAAATCAGTTGTCTTTAACCAGCCTCAAATTGTGCAGCCATGATGTGTATAATAAAGACTTTGAAACATAAGGAGCTTGCATTTTGAATGATTAAAAAAGAATAGCTCTATTCTCAAATCTGTTCTCATTGTCAGATTTATTGTTGAAAATAGGATTTCAGTAGCTTAGGAAGCATAATTTGTGATGATAAGTTTTTATATTACTGTTTTAATTTTAAATGGTTATGTAATGCTAATAACCCAGACCCACTGCTACCTGGTCAATTCTGACTCATAGCGACCACATAGGAGAGAGAAGAATTGGTTCTTAGGGTTTCTGAGACTATAAATCTGTATGAGAACATACAACCTCGTCTTTCTCCAAAGGTTCAGGTGGTGGGTTTGAACTGCAGTAGAGTGCTTAACTACAGCACCACCGGGTTTTTTGGTGCCATGTTAGGTGCTCTTGCATTGATGCAGACTCACAAGACTCAGTGACCCGATGTGCAACAGAACGAAACCCAACCCGGTCGTGGGCTATCCTAACTGAGCTCACTGCTGCAGCCACTGTGTCTGTCTCTTTTTCCTGCCCTCTACATTAGCAAGCTCCATGCCTTTTGCCAGGGACTGGTCTCTCCTGACATGACTAAAGCATGTGAAAGGACATTTCGCCATCCTCGCTTCTGAAGAACATTCTGTCAGCACGTCAAGGCTGATTTGTTTATTCTTCTGGCAGACAATAAGTATTCTTTGCTAATGCCATGATTCAGATGCATCCATTCTCCAGTCTTCCTTACTCTTTACCCATTTTTCAGACAAGAGTAATGAAAACACCATAGTTTGGGGCAAGCCCCCCTGGCTCCTGACTTTGACATCTTTGATCTTTCACACTTGTAGGGGTCTCTGTAGCAGATTTTTGCTGTTTCCATTAGTACTGGTCCATAGACCTTGATACCCTAAAAAATAAACCCACTGGCCATTGAGTCAATTCTGACTCCGCACTGTACACAGGATGTCTTAAATCTCTACAGAGCAGGCAGCCGCCCACATCTTTCTCCACCTGGTGGCTGGCAGGTTTGAACTGTTGACTTTATAGTTAGCAGTCCAACACTTATCCAACAGCACCATCGATTCTGACTCATAGCGACCCTGTGCAGGGTTTCCAAGGTTGTAAACCTCTGTGGGAGTAGGCAGCCTTATCTTTTACCTGCAGTTTGAAGCACCACCTAAAAGGAATGGAAACTTCCGTAAAAGCAAAATTTTTATGTTGAACTTTTCCATTCCATGTTTATAGAAGTATATATGCATAAAGAGGAAAATATATATGTGTGTGTAGTCTCATAAAACTTATACTACTCGTTCCTTCCAAAGGAACCCTCGGGGCATAGAGCTGTTCTTTGGGCTGCTATCTGCATGGGCAGTGGTTTGAAATCAGCCACTCCATGGGAGAAAGATGGGTCTTGCCACTCCCGGAAGAGTTACCTTCTCAGAAACACAGGCCTTCCACCGTGTCCTATAGGGGTGCAATGAGTTTGAATCAAGTAGATGGCAGTGAGTCTGGCATTTTGGTATACAGCTTCAAAGAGGTACAAAGAAGGTATTAAAATAGTTTAGTGCAATTTCTTCCCCCTGAAAAACTATAACAGGTTTGAACTGTGTTCATAAGACTAGTAACATGCGGGGTCAGCCCCAATTCCATCTATGTGGACACCCCCATCTCCCCCCAGAATTCACTTCAGAGGACATTGAAGCTACAGCTCAGGGAGAGGGGTGTGTCTGATCAGAGCACACAGGAGCTAATGAAGAGATGAGAGAGTGGAACACCTCTTGGCCCACCCAGCTCTGAGGATGATATTCCTACTCAGAGCAGCCAATGCGCAGACAGGACTCTCCAGAGACGGCCCCAGCACGAGACAAGACATCCTTTACGGACCCATATTACTATGAGGGACAACACGAGGCAGAGTGTGGGGATTGTGCCCGATCTGACCCCACCACATCAGGGTGAAATGTAAAGGGACATGTAACAGAGCAGCAAGGGGAGCAAAGCAATTATGTCCCTGGGGAATACCAAAAATAGACTTTGGGGCCAGGGTGTGGCACCCCAGCAGACTTGCTGGGAAAACACTCCTAAAGGTCAACAAACAGACCTGGAACTTTTATTTTGATGTCATTGTTTGGCTTTTTTTCTTTTGTTTTGCTCTGCCTTGTTTTAGTGTTTATGTGTCTCTATGTCTAGATAAGATAGGCGGAATAAACAATCCAGAGGAGAAAATGGGGACTGATGATTTTGGGGGGGACAGGGAAGAGGGGGAAAGGAAGTGGGTGTTAAACCCAGGGACAGGCAACAAGTGATCAAAAATTGATGGTGAGGAGGGCGTAGGTTGCCTGGTAGGGCTTGATCAAGGGCAATGTAACAGAGGAATTACTGAAACCCAAAATGAAGGCTGAGCATGATAGTGGGACATGAGGAAAGTAAAAGGAAATAGAGGAAAGAACTAGGAGGCAAAGGGCATTTATAGAGGTCTAAACATAGGCATGTACATATATGTTTATTAAGTATCAAGGTAGCAGCCCAACATTGGGCCTCTACTCCAGTACTCCCTCAACACAAGAACACTTTGTTCTAATAACCTGGCATTCCGTGATGCTTACCTTCCTGACAAGATAACTGAAGACAAACTGGGTGCATAAGCAAATGTGGTGAAGAAAGCTGATGGTGGCTGGCTATCAAAAGATATTGTCTGGGGTCTTAAAGGCTTGAAGATAAACAAGCAGCCATCTAGCTGAGAAGTAAAGTCCATATGGAAGAAGCATACTAGTCTCTGTGATCATGAAGTGTCAGTGGGATTAGGTATCAGGCATCAACAACCCCAAACAATCATATCAATGTGAATAATAGGGAGTGCAGAGTGGAGACCCAAAGCCCATCTGTAGACAATTGGACATCCCTTACAGAGGATCACAAGGAAGAGATGAGCCAGTCAGGGTACAGTAGAACACTGATGAAACAAACTTTTATCTAGTTCTTTAATGCTTCCCTCCACTGTGACTCCATTTCTAACTTACAAATCTGGCTAGACCAGAGCATATACACGGGTAGAGATAACTGGAAACAGGGAATTCAGGATAGATAAACCCCTCAGGATCAATAATGAGAGTAGTGATACCAGGAGGGGAAAGGGGAGGTGGGAGGAGAAAGGGAGAACTGATCACTTTGATCTACATATAACCTCCTTCCAGGGGGACAGACAACAGAAAAGTGGGTGAAGGGAGACTTCAGTCAGTGTAAGACATGAAAAAATAATTTATAAATTATCAAGAGTTCTGAGGGAGTGTGGGGGAGGGAGGGAAAAATGAGCTGATACCAAGCGTTCAAGTAGAAAAAATGTTTTGAAAATGGCAACAAATGTACAAATGTGCTTGACACATGCATGCATGTATGGATTGTGATGAGCTGTATGAGCCCCCAATACAATGATTAAAAGACTAGTAACAACTGTTGGTTTGAGCCTAAAAGCTGTTGTTTATGATGATTTTATATATGTACATCTAATCTTAGTATGTCTATATACTTATGAATAAACACCCTGAAGTATATATTAGCACCCCCTCTGGATGATTTATGCGAATGCGTGCATTTTGTGGTGGAAAGAACAATTTGAAGCCAGGAGGTCTTAGATTTGTATCATACTTTACTAACACCAGGGCAAGTTACTTTACCCTATAGAGCTCCATCTAATATTCTTAAGTGGTGGTTGGGCATTAAAATTTTTTCTAGGGTTCCTTTGTAAAATTTCACTATTCCCATCTTTTCCACATACACACCCTAATTTACACTAATCCACCATTTCCTGCTACAACAGTTACTATAGTTGGCTTTCTTGTCTTAGATCTGTCCAAGTTCATCATTGACACTTTCTTATCTTTTGCTCAAAGACAATGACCAATTTGTAAGGTTTCAATATACCCTTACCAACTTTGGAGTCCTGTAGGCACTGTGGAATAAGGGTTGGACTGTTACTGGCGAGGTCAGCAGTTAATACCCACTAGCTGCTCCTCTGCTCTGAAACTGCTCATTTCTCTAACCACCTACTGGCCAATTTGAGTGGGTATTTGTGCTGTTTAATGTAAGGAGCCCTGATGGTGCCTTGGGCTTCAGTGCTCAGCTGTTAGCATGTGCTTTAGAAACTACTCCCAGGAGAAAAACAAAACAAAGATTCAAGAGAAAATTAAGAAACCCAAACCCATTTCTGTGGCGTGGATTCCAACTCCTTGTTAGGTGCCATCAAATCACTCCAACCCCTAAAGACCCTTGGGTACAACAACATAGCATGGCCTGTCCTGGATCATCCTCACAATTCATAGCAACACTACAGAGGGTTTCTGAGGCTTAAGTTCTCTATAGGATCGCCATGAGTTGGAGTTTATTCTGGAGCACACAACACTGGTGTCTAATGCTAACTGTTTTTATCACCAAAAGTATCAGAAGTTCTTTAAGGGCAAGAGATTGTTAACTTGTATTCCTGAACTTTAAAAGTATTCTGTGAATAATAAGTTATGTAGCAAATTGTTACTGGAATGTTATCTCATACACAGTATTACATAGTGTCCATTCAAGTTGCAAGGAGTTTAGTATTTTAAGTACAATGGGTGAAAAGTCTGAAAAATGAACGGCATGTTTTGAATTGAACATCTTGCAACCTCATAAGAGGGCACAACACCTAATCAATGCAAATGAAGCTAAACTTTGGCGAGACTACAGAACACACAGTTGTTGCCATGCGGCTGTGGCACATTAGCTATTACTAAGAGACAAACTGCTCACACTAAAATCTAAGTACTATACAGCTGCCATGCATGTTGCCGATCTAAAATCTTGTGCATCCACATTCGTTGGCAATCTTCGTGCGGGGTACAAGTTAGGTTTTCCTACTTTTCGCTAGTGGGAAATAAAAAGACAGCCCCTTCCCCCCCAACCCCCCGAAGTCCCTGGATCTATCAACTCCACTCAGAGACTACACAGGACAGAGCGTGACGGCTCCTCGGGTCTTCGAGACCCTCATCTTTTCCCCACAAAAATCCAAGGAATCTCTGAGGAAATTTCCCTTTTTGTACGTAAAGTCAGTGTCCCCCAAAGACGGCGGCGCCACACCAGCTCCGCTAGGACGCTTCCCCGTACCGTCCACGTGCTTCTGGGGGCAGGCAGTCTGCGTCACGTGACGCAGCGCGCAGGTCCCGGTTCTCAGTTGTGCCGTCCCCGAAGATGCCTGCTGATCTTCTCTCGAGAAAGCGGGCCCGCTCGCCTACGGCACAGTAAGAATCTATCTCGGATAGCTTTGACTCGCAGGACTTCCCTTTCCTTTCCGACCAACCATGCAGCATTCCTTTTGTGAGCGAGGAGGCGTCTTTTCGGGCAGCTATCGGGCCGCCTTGGGTCTTTCCGCACAGCGGGCGCTGGTGGAGCGCGTCACTGCCCGGCGCCGTGTCCCGGCGCTGCTCCTTGCTCTCGGCCGGCGGCTTCCATGTCCTTACCCCGGTGTGCCCTGTTGTGGGCTCGGCTCCCCGCGGGGCGCCAGGCTGGTCACCGGGCAGCTTTCTGTTCTGCCCTCCGCGCACCCGTTGGGCCCTTTCCTGGGGCTCTGGGGCGCGTGGCCGCCGCCTCCTCTGCCTCCGGGGGCTCCAAAGCCCCCAACACGTCCTTGTTTGTGCCGCTGACCGTGAAGCCTCAGGGCCCCAGCGCCGAAGGCGACGTCGGGGCCGAGCTTACCCGGCCTCTAGACAAGAGTGAGTGTGGGGCGGCGCAATGGTGGAGGGTGGGGTCTGCAGGCACGGGGTGCGAGAAAGCTGCACGCCCCTCGACCCCCCAGTCCTCTGGTCCCAGGTCCCCGGGAGCTTGGCACTGGCTGGTTAGTGTCGGTCATCCCAGCCTTGGAGGGTCGGTGTCTGGTTTACTCCCCAAAGGACCCTTGGTAGCGCCGTCGGGTGGACATTGGAGTGCTATCAGAAAGGCTGGTTCAAACCCACCAACAGCCTCCGTGGGAGAAAGTTGAGACTGCGCGCTTGTAAAGATGCACAGCCTGGAAACCCCCTGTAGGGTCTCCGTGAGTCGGAATCGACTTGCTGGCTGTGGATGGGATCCTACCTAGGAGGTGACATTTCTCTTTTAATTTTCTTCTCTCGGTGTGTTAAACCTTTTTGTGTTGGAATGACTAACGTAGTTGAGTCATTTTCATTCTGTTCTGTCTCTGCTACCTTAAAAGTGTGTGTGTGTGTGTGTGAGAGAGAGAGAAAGACAGAGAGAGAGAGAGAGAGAGAGAGAGAGAGAGAGAGAGAGAGAGAGAGAGAGAGAGAGAGAGAGAGAGAGAGAGAGAGAGAGAGAGAGAGAGAGAGAGAGAGAGAGAGAGAGAGAGAGAGAGAGAGAGAGAGAGAGAGAGAGAGAGAGAGAGAGAGAGAGAGAGAGAGAGAGAGAGAGAGAGAGAGAGAGAGAGACAGAGAGACAGAGAGAGAGAGAGACAGACAGAGAAAACAGCGCGAGCAGTTTGAGTCTGCGTGTAAAGCCAGAGGAGGACTTCTTTCAGGATTCTGTCTCCGTAACTGAGTGCTGACACCGCCTAAACCATGCTAGGCTCTCAAGGTTATCAAGGGAAAAACAAACTCAGGTCCAGATCTCCTTCCCTCAAGGAATTTAAGAGTTTTGTGAAAAGGGAAGACATACTGATAACTAATTGTAATAGATGGTCCAGACCACTGTCAATGAGTACATTCCAACGGATAGTGATCCGATATAGGATTTCCAAGGTTTTGTAAAACTTTTTGAGAGCAAGCGGCTTCATCGCTCCCCCTCATGACACAAAGCAGAACACGATCAGGGTGTCCCCCAAGAGGTTGCAGGTATTCCGATCATGCGAGCCCCAGGAAGAAAGGAAAAAGATAACAACATGGGGTAGTGGGTTTTGTGTCCTACACTAACCTTGGGTAGCTCTGACAGAGAGACTTGCCATTGTTTTCAAGAAGACCTGTGCAGTTTTTGACTGTATTGCTGTATCTCTTTACTTACTTTCTGGTTGATGAGGGAGATGAGAGAATTCCTTTGGACCAAATAGAAATGTTATAGCTGTCCTCATACAATCTCCAGGCAGTTCATCTTGACAAGAACCAGTGGAACCTGTGTGGCCATTTTAGAATAGACTACAACATGCTATGGATCAAATCTTATTTTCAGTACAGGACTTTCAATAAAAAATGTGATGGGATTTACAGTATATGTTAACTCTTTGACTTACTCTTCCAAACAGGGTTGAGGAAGGCTTCTCACTTTTACTGGGAGATAGAAACTCTATTATTTGAATAATGTAATTGTGTTATTATTTTAAGGTGTATAGTGATTTGTGTGAACTGGTTTGCTTTATGTATTGTATTCAAAGACAGGTAAATCTTTCTTTTGTGTTGTGATTCCAGTTTACCTAAAAATGACTGCTGTTGTAGTCAGTCTTCACATCTGGGGACTTTAGTCCTGGATGCCCCCTGGATGAAGCTCGCAGATTGCCAGCACCAGCTTTGTTTTCGGGAGAATCCCCGGGTAACTCATTGGCCATTGTGCGCTGGGAAAATTTTCATCGCCCTTAGATAGCTTTGGTTCAGATAGTAAATTTACCATATAATCTTTTCCACATTGTAAGGAGAGGCTGTAGAGGTTAATAAAGTTCTGTGATTCGTTGTAGCCACGTGGTTAAGGTGATCTATCTCTCCATTGAGATCAGGACAAGAAGCTGATGGTTGTCAGTTTCTTTCGCCTGCTCCTTTCCAGAAACGTGGACGTACTTCAAAGCCCTGTCCTGTTGCACCTTGCCGTCAGTCCCTTGGTTGGGGGATGTAGAGACTCATTGTCTCCCCTGAAGTAGTTAATATTCACATACTAGCTGTTAATTCCTCTTTGGTGTTTGTCTGTAGACTGGACCGATATATATCTAGCTACCTATCACGTATCTATCTCTGCTTGGATTTCTCACCTGCGCCTCACTTCAGCATATCCACGACAACTGTACCCTTCCCCTTCCCCAAAGCCGGTGCCTTCTCCAGTACTCCTATAAAAGGCACTGGATGCTTGAGGCCAAAACTGGTGGTTTGGGTTTTTCCCACCCTTCCTTCCTTCCATCCATCTAACAACCAGAACATCTGATGGGCATATCTGACTGGTTGTGTTGCATAGTTCATTGAACTCAGTTAGCGACCTTGTATAGAGTTTTTGAAACGGAATCTTTATGGGAGCAGACGGCTTCATCTCTCCCCTGCAGAGTGGCTAGTGGGTTTGAGTCCCCACCAGCCTCACAGTTAGCAGCCCAGTGCCAAACCCACAGCGCTGCCAGCCCTCTCATTGCAGCCAGCCCAGCTTCAGTGATACACTTAGAGCTTTTGACTGGACTGCTACCGTAGCCCTACTTGTCTGCTTGTAAACCTTTGATCTGTCCTGCCCATTGTGCAGCTGTAGTCGGAATGTCCTTTAAAAAGATATAATCATGTTACTCTTTTGCAAAAAAGAGTCTCATCCTCGCCCCCCCCCCCACACACCACACCACACACACACACCACACATACACACATACTGTCCTTAGTTAAAAAGCATCCCTATTCCTTATTATGACCTATAAGCTGCTTCCTGATCTGGCCTGGGTATTTCTCCAGCCTCCTTGTGTGCTGTTTTCCGTGATCCAGCCAGTTTCCTCTCAGTGACGGTCATTAGGTTTGTAATTGCTTAATCTGTGGCTGTAGGCCTTTTTAACTGTATTGCAAATGAGGGGACAGTTATAGAGGAAATAGAGTTTTACATTGAACATTTCATACACATTCTGATTCAGCACATCCTTTGCTGCCCCATCAGTGTACCACACTTCTCTGACACGCAGGTGTCCTCTGTCCTAGACCTGAAAGGGGACGCAGGGCCAGAGCCTTGGGGTCCCACCAGTCTCTGTCTGACCAGGAGGCCTGGTCACATAGGAGTTTGAATTCTGTTCCACGTTTTCTCTCACTCTGCCCAGGACTTTGTTTCTACTGTAATCCTTTCAGAGCAGTTGGCAGGGCTAGCCAAGCACCATTTAGTTCTTTGGGTTTCAGAATTGTGGAGACTGGTGTGGGGGTGGTTTAATAGTCCATTAAACGAAGTATTTCCGTGTGTCTTTGGATTTTTGCAGGGATGCCGTCTGTTATATTGGCTCCACAGAGGACATGGCCATGAGTGTCATGTTCACGGCTCTGTCTCTGATCGGACAGTAATTCGGCAGATACTTATTATTGTCTGTTATTTGCCGGGTGTCATTTTAGAAACACAGTAAGTGGTGTGTATCTGTATGGTAGTGGATTATAATACATTTAACTATGTGAGTGTAGATGATAGGCCTTTCTCATTTAAGTGGTCTAATTTCATTCAGTTACCCTTTTTCCCTTTGGTAATACCCTAATTGGTAGAATAAGACTACTATTTTCTCTGCCACTTCACTGAGTTACTTTGACAATCTCCATCAGATGCTTTGAGAAGTATGAAAGGATGAGCAAATGTAAAGCAGTCTCATTGGTACTAGCCATTGGTATTTGAAACATGGAGTACCAAGATGCTTGGATATCATCCTGGGCTAGAACCTGTGATGTATGGAAACTGGGAAGGCTTCTTCCAGGGACCCAATAATTTCCCCTACCTATTGAGCAGGTCGCTATGAGAAATCGGCTGTTTTTAAGTTACTGTACAAATGAAGGGTTTTGTGTGAGCCTCTCTTCTGTCTAGGCTGGGGTAAACGTCCTTAGCTCTATTTCTGCAGCACATCATTTGGCTCCGCTGCGACAGTGCCTTTCCGCCTTTTGGGGACTGGCGTGAATGCTTGGAAGTGCCAGAGTGAATTGCAACCAGCCCGGAAGGAGCGCTGGTGGTGTAATGGGTTAAGCGGTGAACTGCTGACGCACAGGGTCAGGGTCAGCCCTTTGAAACCTGCGCTTGCTCTGCGGGAGAAAGATGACGCTTCTCTCTGGTAAAGATTTTTCAGTCTTGGAGACCTGCTCTGAGTCAGTAGTGACTTGATGTTAGTGAGTTTGGTTTATTGTTTTTTCATGGAAGAGTGGTCCTCCTCTTTAATCTGTATTTATTTATAGTCATTTTATTGGGGCTCATACAACTCTTATCACAATCCATGCATACCTCAATTGTGTAATGCACATGTGTGAGTGGCCCTCTTTTTTCATGAGAAAGTTGACTAGGCCGGTGGCACCTTTGTGTGGTTTCAGCGAAGGAGGAAGGCAGCAGCAGGCATTCAGATCTGCTGAGTCCCCAGGTGACGGAGCCACTGCCAACGTGTACTCTCCTTCTGACTTGAAGGGTCACTCACCCATTCACAGCGGTGGCAGCTGCAAATACTGTTCATGTTGTTGTTAGGTGCTGTTGAGTCGCTTCCAACCCACAGTGGCGCTCTGTCCAGCAGAACGAGACGAGACAGTGCCCGTCCTGCGCCATCCTCAATTGCCCACATGTTTGAGCCCATTGTTGCCACCGCTGTGTCCCTCCCTGTTTTGCTGCTCTCTGCTTCCCCAAGCGGGATGTCTTTCTCCAGAGACTGCTCTCTTCTTTTTTGGGGAGGACTGGTCTCTTCTGACAACATGTCCAAAGTATGTGAGATACAGTCTCGCTGTCTTTGCCTTTAAGAAGCATTCTGGCTGTACTTCTTCCAAGACAGATTTGTTTGTTCTTTTGGCAGTCCATGTACTTAACGATATTATTAGCCATCGTCATAATTCTTTGGTCTGCCTTATTCAGTATCTAACTTTCACATGCATGTGTGCTTATTGAAAATACCCTGGCTTGGATCAGGCACCTGTTAGTTTTCAACACTTTTAAGCTGTCTTGCACATTTACCCAATGCAATGTGTCCTTCTGTTTCTTGACTGCTGCTTCCATGAGCACTGATTGTGGATCCAAGCAAGAGATACTTGACAACTTCAGTCTCTCCCCCATTTATCATAATGTTACCTGCTGGTCCAGTTGTGAAGATTTTGCCCTTTATGTTGAGTTGTAACCCTTATAGAAAGCTGCCTTCCACGATCTTTATCAGCAAGTGCTTTGGGTTCTCCTCATTTTTCAGCAAGCAAGCTTGTGTCATCTGTGTATCACAGATTGTTAATAAGCCTTTCTTCAATCCTGACGCAGTATTCCCTTGTGTTAACACAACTACCCCTTGATTCATGTACAAGTTTGGGCGAGCGCAGTGAAGTGTTCTGTAACTCTCATTCTTCTCAAGGCTGTCCATAGTTTATGATCCACACAACCGAAGAATGCCTTGGCACAGTCAATCAAACACAAGTAAACACTTTTGTGGTATTCTCTGCCGTCAGCCAAGATCCATCTGACATTAGCAATGATCACCCTTGTTCCATGTCCTCTTCTGAATCTGCCCTGAACCTCTGGCAGCCCTCTGTCAATGTACATCCATCCATTGTTGGATGATCTTCAGCAAAATTTTACTTGCATGTGTATTAATGACAATGTTCTACAATTTGAACATTCTACTGAGCCACCTTTCTTTGGAATGGGTACTAATATGGATCTCTTCCAATCTGTTGGCCAGGTAGCTGTCTTCCAGATTTCCTGGCATGGAAGAGTGAGTGCATCCAGTGCGTCATCGGCTTGTTGAAACATCTCATCGGGTAGTCCATCAATTTATAGATCCTTGGTTTGGCGAATGCTTTCAGTGCACCTTGGACTTCTTCCTTCAGCTCCGTCGGTTGTTGCTTTGATGCTACCTCCTGCAAGAGTGGAATGTCGACTAGTTCTTTTTGGTACAGGGACTGTGTTCTTTCCCTCTTCTTCTGATGCTGCCTGCATTGCTCAATAGCTTCCTCATAGACTCTTTCAGTATTGTAACCCGAGGCTTGAATCTTTTCTTGAGTTCTTTCGGTTTAAGATATGCTAAGTGTGTTCTTTCTTTTTGGTTTTCTGACTCTTAAGTCTTTGCACATTTTATCCTAAAACTCTACTTTGTCTTCTCAAGCTGCCCTTTGAAATTTTCTTTGACGTCATTTCTTCCATTTGTCTTAGCTACTCTGCGACTAAGAGCAAGTTTCAGAGTCTGTTCTGACATCCACTTTGATCTTTTCTTTCTTTCCTGTCTTTGCGTTCTTCATTAATGATGTTCTTGATGTTATTCCACAGCTCTTCAGCTCTTCAGGCATTAGTGTTGAATGCAGCAAATCTGTGTCTGAGATGGTCTCAAAATTCAGGTGGGGTAGACTCAAGGTTATAAATTGGCTCTCGTGAATTTGGCTTAATAATTTTCTTCAACTTAGGCGTGAGTAGTTGATGGTCTGTTCCACAGTCAGCCCCTGGCTTCATTTTAGCAGCTAATATTGAGCTTCTCCACCATTTCTTCCCATACGTGTAGTCAATTTGATTTCTGTGTATTCCAGTTGGAGAAGTTCATGTGTACAGTTGCCTTCTGTGTTGTTGGAAAAAGCTATTTGCCCCTCCCTTGATGCAAGAACACTTTGTTCTAACAACTGGGCATTCTGTGGTGCTCACCCTCCACCAAGGACAAAATGGGTGCACCAGCAAATGTGGTGAAGAAAGATGATGATGCTCGGCTATCAAAAGATACAGCATTTTGGGGCCTTAAAGGCTTAAAATAAAACAATTAGCCATCTAGCAGAGAAGCAACAACATGGTAGAAGCACGCCAGCCTTTGCGATCATGAGGTGTCAATGGGATCAGGTAACAGGCAACAGAAGACCCCAAACAAACAAGGAAGCAAACAAACATATTATTGAGAACGAGGGGTAGGATGGGGGTGTCTGAGCAGAGACCCCAAATCCATCTGTAGAAAATAGGACATCCTCTCACGGAAGGGATGAGTCAACCAGGATGCAGTATAGGACGGATGAAACAATATTCTTCTGGTTCCTTGAGGCCTCCTCACCCCCCCCACAATTACAGCCCCAATCCTGCCTTTCACTATGGTCTAGGTCAGAGCATGTATACAGGTACAGATAAGAGAGCTCACCACACTTGGAATCCAGGTCAGATAAACCCCTAAGGTACAGAAATGGGAGTAGTGATACCAGGAGGGTAGGAGGAAGGTGGGAGGGAAGAAACTGGGGGAAGGGAGACAGCAGTTGGTGTAAGATATGAAAATACTAATACTTTATAATTTATTAAGGGGTCATGGGGGGGTGAGGGAAGAGGGTGGGAAAAAAGAGGAGCTGGTACCAAGGGCTCAAATAGAAAGTAAATTTTTAGAAAATAATGATAGCAACATATGTACAAATATGCTTGACACAATTGATATATGGATTGTTGTAAGAGTCCCCAAAAAATGATCTTAAGGAAAAAAGCTGTCTGCTCTGAAGAAGTTGGTTTTGCAAATCGTATCATGCTCTTCATCATTCCTCTCATATTTTCAAACACTGTTCTCTTTCTTTGCTTTTAAGTTTTGCTTTCCAGTACCAATAATTATCCATGCACGTTTGATCAATTCCAGACTAAATAAGTTGGTAGAATTCAGTAACTTCATCCCCAGTTGTGTGGTTGGTGCATACATTTGAATCAAAGCTATATTGACTGAATTTCCTTGAAGGTAGATAGATGTAATCTTATCACAGACAGCATTGTGCTTCAAGATCTTCAAATACCGTTTTTGACAAGGAATGTTTCCTTCCCAGAATAGTAAACCATATGATTTTCTGATGCAAAACGGACCATACCAGTCTATTTCAGCTCACTTTATGTTTCCATCTCACTTTCCACTCTCCATTTTCCTAGATTCATACTTTGTACATTCCACGTTCCAGTTCTCAGTAGATTTGGAAGCTGTTTCTTCTCCTTTTGAGTGGTGCCCTACCAGCAAATGAAGATCCTGAAGGCCTTACTCCACCGACTCTCATCCTTTCAAGTCGTATGAGCTGCGCTTTGAGAAGGCAGCTGTGCCTCAGCCATATTTTGAGTGCCTTCTGAGCTCTGGGGTTCACTTTCTGGGACGGTCACAGACCGTGTTCTGCTTCTGTTTCTTAGACTTTGGGTATCCGAAAATGTTTTGATGCTGTTCATAAGATTTTCAGTAGCTACTTCTTTGGAAGTGCACAGCCCATTCCTTCTTTGTAGTCTCGTCTTAGAAACTCTGCTGAAACCTGTCCGCTCTGGGTGACCGTGCCGGCATTTGAAATACTGGCGACTTAGCTTCCAGCACCACAGCCACACACGAGCCAGCACAATACTACAGACAGACAAGTGGTGGCTATCAATGATTTTGAAATTACTTCATTGTACAAAACAAAGTTTTGTTAGTGGGGGGCTTTGTTCCGGCTTCTTGTCTTCAGTGAGCTTTGTGCATGGCGCTGTCTGAAACTGAGAGCATGGTCGTTGTTTTGGTGGGAGGTGAAAATGCAGGCCACTGGGCTTTCTGTAGTTTATGGACAAAGACTATGTCCTCCGTTTTGACCCACTTCCTCAGAAATGTAAGTGGGAGTGGGTTAGTCACACGTCCACTACCACGGAATGTGATTTTGACATGTGCAGCATTAATTAGATTTCAGACCAGTTCGTGTAAACTCCTTTCACTGGGGACTTACTGATTCGTGGAGGCATGCTACCTCAGCAGGCGTCTTACTCACACTCCCCTGTAGCACAGGCGGCTCTCTGACGTCACCCCGCACTAGCCATCTGGCCCCTTTTTGAGTGCCCCTGTGAGTCAGGACCTTACCACTTGGGCAGCACGTTTTCACGGTTGTAATTGTTTAGGAAGTTCTGTAGATGCCACTCCAGTCCGCGGTCCACACTTCCCACTGACATCCCTGTGTCCTCTAGAACAAAATAAGGGTAGCCCGTTTCCCTGACATCTTCAGCTGACCACCGTCATCACCAGCTTTGAAGTGTTTGTAGGAACTACGGTGATCTGGTCCTTGCTGCATTGGTAGTCTTTCTGGATGCATTGTAGCTGCTAGTTGATACACAGAATGGTTGTAAGTAAATTAACCACAGCACTTCTGAACGTGGACGAGGTTTGGGGCTTCGCTCTCCGATTCCTCGGCGACACTACAGGGACATTGCATTTGATGATCTAGGTGGTCCTCCTGTCGTCCATAAAGAACTTGTCATCAACCAGAACCTTCAAGTTTGCAACACTTCATAGGTTATTGCCGTAAGCATGAACGCTATAGGGGTCTCTGGCTTTGGGGGCATTTCCTGTGACCAAGCGCTCACAATGAGAGGCAACCCTTTCCCCTTGTTTTAATTGTCAGAAAGTTCTATAGATGCCCCTGAAATCTGAGACAAGAAATGGATGTTAAAGTTTGTTATCTTTCTTCCAGATGAAGTAAAAAAGATTCTAGACAAGTTTTACAAGAGGAAAGAAATCCAGAAGCTGGCTGCTGATTATGGGCTCGATGGTAAAGTTTTAGAAATCTTTGCTTAACTCTTTGAGTCCATCTCTGTCATTCTTGGGTGGGACCCTGTGGGGCCTGGAAAGAAGCACGTAGTTGTGGTCTGGAGATACGCCTATGACCTTGGCTTCTGCCTTCCTTGGAAGGGCCCTGGCAAGACTGACCTTAGCTGGGTGATCATGGTGAGGGGTGGGTGAGGTCGGGATGGGGAGGGTGCTCCCTCACCGTCAGAATCTGCATAGATGGGCAGGTGGCAAATGAAAGTGGAAATGGTTGGTCTACCTTACTGATTTTTGTTGGAGGGGAAAATGCTGTGCCGTCTGAACAGTGGTGAAGTATTCCAGCGCCCCATCCATTCCCAGTATGGGTGAACTTGAAGGCATGGAGACTACATTTGCCTGGTAACAATTCTCTGTTAGAAAATGGGGTTTTAGTGCCCTTGACTATTTTCCGATCTGTGGAAATACTATGAGGACGTATGTTAAGGTACATTTGTGATAAAATGCCATCCCTTAAAGCTAAACGCATCTTTAAAAAGATATTTAAAGAGATCTGCCTGTTATCTCTCCTCTTTCTAAGTACAGAAGACATGTCAACCTAAATGAATATGCTTTCAAGTTTCTTTCAAAAATCATTTTACAGTGTCGCTTGATGGTTGGATTAGTGTGTATGCACACTCGTTTCTTCTTGTAATGAAAACTAAGCTCTGCCTGTTTTGATTTTGTGTTTCCCCAGCTCGTCTCTTCCATCAGGCTTTCATCAGCTTTCGAAATTATATTATGCAGTCTCATTCCCTGGATGTGGACATTCACATTGTTTTGAACGATATTTGTTTCAGTGCAGGTAAGTGTGTAGAGATTTGATTACATCTCGGTGAACATGCTATTGCATCCTTTGATTCCTGTTTGCTTCCCAAACCATAAACTGCACCTGCTGCTAGCAAGGTGATTCTGACTCAGAATGACCCAGAGGACAGGGAGCTGTCCGATAGTGTTTCCCAAGCTTTAGCTCCACAGAGTGATGGGATCAACCATCCGATTGTTCAGTTCAATACCTGACCAGCGCTTAACCACTACATCTCCCAGGTCTCCTTCCCATTTACTTCTATGGAAGGGCCTTGTTCTAGATTAGGTCCAGGTAACATGCTCTATACATAATTCAAAGCTTGATAGACCTGGGCCCTTTCATGTTTTGTAGTGGATCTCTGAAACTCAAAAAAACTCACTGCCCGCAGAGTTGATTCTGGCTCAAGGCAATTGTATAGGACAGAGTAGAACAGCCCCTGTGGATTTCCTAAACTATCGAATGTCTTGTCTTTCTTCCGCCAGAGCAACCGATGGTTTCGAACTGCTGACCTGTGGCTGTCAGCCCAGTGTGTTTCCAGGGCTCTCAGAGCTAGTTATTACATCACCCCCATGCATTAGGTGTGGGAAAGCCTGTGGCCTTGATCATCTGCCCTCCGCTGTGGTCAGTACGGAGCTCAGTAAAGTTAAAGTGAGCTCTCACATGGAAAGGATGAGTGCGTGGCAGGTTCTGTTTTTGCATCTGGTTTCTGTCTCCCTCATATCATGACAAGAAAAAAACAACAACCCCAAAACATTATTATCCTGGCCTCATAAGCAGATTAGCTTTGGCTGTGTTTTAGAAATATTTTGATAGTAGACGTTTACCTTGTGCCTGGCACCAAGGTAGGACTTGAATACAAAGCCCACGAAAACGGCTTCCCTAACTTCACCTACGATAACGTGTGGAGTGCCCAGGCTGATATGATGGTGTTTTATTTTCCAGCGCATGTGGATGATTTGTTTCCATTTTTCTTGAGACATGCAAAACAGATATTTCCTGTGTTGGACTGTAAGGATGATCTGCGGAAAATCAGTGACTTAAGAATACCACCAAACTGGTTAGTGTTTTTATTTGTGGGTTGGAGATACTTGGGAGATGGGTGACCATTGAATTTTTTACTACATGCAGGATGATAGATTTATTAGATGGATTATGTTGTTTTTCTTAGAAAAAGTAAGCAGTTGATTGTGCCTGGCTCTGCTGGTTTCTGACCAGGCTGGATTAGGGGCTTTATTCGGGTAGACCTTCAGAAAGTAGCCCTTCAGTTAGACTGTTGTCCGTACTGCTAAGGTGTGGCCTGTCTGCTCTCTCAGCTGCTGGAACTCCATATCTCTTAGCACTTTGAGAAGTTCCCGTGCCAGTTCCTTACCCAGCACTCTGTGCTAGCCCTCTCCAAGGCTCACCTTCCACACGGTAGCCCGGCCCTCGCAGCACAGACACCTCCCACACAGACTGCAGGCCCGCCCTCCCTCTGCCCTTCAAATTCTGGCTGGTTCTGTAGCTGAGCTTGACCTTTGATTCCTCAGCTCAGGGAGACTGGTACTCTCCTTGGAAGTAGACCTCATCACACGTCTTCTTTTCTCAGGGATTGTCGTCTTGTGCTGCTGGTTGTCCAACCCTGAATCATTGCCTTACGTATTTCCTCCAGTTTGTCCAGCACCAGAGACAGAAGCCTTAGTCATTTACTCTGAAATTCAGAAGCCGGGGGTGGGGGTTGCTTAGAACTATAGAAATATGTGAATATATTTTAAACTTAATTTAGAACTTCTGAGATCAAGGTGTTTGTTTGTTTTTTTAAGTGGGACGTAAATCCAAGAAGTTAGTAGGCATTTGAGTTTTCTGTCTAGAGAACATTTAGCTGCATTTTTTGTGGGGTGGGGTGGGGGGAGTGGGAAGTCAGTTATTTTAATATGAATGTGTGAAACCTGTTATTTTGAATTTAGTTTTTCAAAGGAGCAATCTTGTGCATGTGAGAGCTGTCTTTTTCAGTGGACCTCTCTGCCAGCATGGCCTTCTGGCTAGTGGACTTGAGCTGTTTTTCTGCTTGTAGGTACCCAGAAGCCAGAGCCAGACGGCGGAAAATAATCTTCCATTCTGGCCCCACAAACAGTGGCAAGACTTACCATGCAATCCAGAAATACTTGTCAGCAGCATCCGGAGTGTACTGTGGCCCTTTAAAATTGTTGGCACATGAAATCTTCGAAAAGAGTAATTCTGCTGTCAGTATATTACCAACAGCCAATCTTTTTTCTTCTAATGTTTAATGGGGGTGGCATGAAGGTGGAAGTGAGGGGAAAGACATATTTAGTAATTTACTATAAGCAAAAAATTGCTGTATTTCATCAAACCTAACAAGAACAAAAACTCAAATACTCCCAGCCAGTCACTTGTGACGCATAGTGACCCTGTGGGCTGATCATCAAGAAATCAGTAGTCTCTGCCATATAAAAAACCCTGTAAAGAGTTTTCCTGGCACAGGTAGCTTCATCTTTTTCCTGGATAATTATAGAAAACACCATTATTGTATGTGCAGCTCAGAGGGAAAAGGAGCCCCAGTGGTGTAGTGGGTTATGTGTTGGGCTGTGAACCACAAGGTTGGCAGTTCAAAGCCACCAGCCACTCAACAGGAGAAAGATGAGACATTTTTACTCCCAGAAAGACTTGACTGTCTCAGAAACCCACAGGGGCAGTTCTACCCTATGCTGAAGGGTCACTGTGAGTCAAGACCGACTTGATGGCAGTCAGAAAAAAAACTGCCAACTGCATTCTGACATGCTTCATTTGTAAGTTGATTCTGAGTTCAGAGAAGATCAAATGTGGGGAAAATATACCTAGTAGAGGTGAGATATGAAATGATGGAGTATGTCACATATGGTAATAAGTGTAGCGAATAGCTTTGCCCTACTGCCCCACTCCATCAACCCCGCATTTTGCCATGTTGACAGCTCTTACCTTCGTGAGAGAGAAACTGCTGTTGCTAGAGGTGAAGCTCCTTTGGATCCCCTTTCTCTGCCTCTTCAGAGTTAACCACTTCTCGTGAGGATAAAGACTGAAGCCACCTATCAGCTGAACAGGAAAACAGGGATGGTTATCTGTAGCAACATTTCACTAAATGGACCACATTTTGAAACATTATTCTATTTTAGCATTATAATGTGAATTACGGTGGGTACTCTTTTTTAAAAACAACATGAGCATATTCTTTTTTTTAATGAGTATATATATATATTTTTAACAATTTATTGGGGCTCATACAATTCTTATCACAGTTCATACATATACATATATCAATTGTATAAAGCACATCTGTATAGTCTTTGCCCTAATCATTTTTTTCTCTTTTCTTTTTTTACATTTTATTAGGGACTCATACAACTCTTATCACCATCCATACATATACATACATCAATTGTATAAAGCACATCCATACATTCCCTGCCCCAATCATTCTCAAGGCTTTTGCTCTCCACTTAAGCCCCTTGCATCAGGTCCTCTTTTTTTTTCCCTCCCTCCCCGCTCCCCACTCTCTCATGTGCCCCTGGCAATTTATACATCGTTATTTTGTCATATCTTGCCCTATCCGGAGTCTCCCTTCCCCCCTTCTCTGCCGTCCCTCTCCCAGGGAAGAGGTCACATGTGGATCCTTGTAATCAGTTCCCCCTTTCCAACCCACTCACCCTCCACTCTCCCAGCATCGTCCCTCACACCCTTGGAATGAGTATATTCTTTTTAAAAAAATTTTTTTTTAAAGAATGCCCAAAACTACTTGGAATGAGTATATTCTTAATGCCTACATTCCCACAAATACTTAAGAATATATTCCTTAAGAACAAAGGCTTACACAGCCACAGGATATTTTTTAAAAACAAATTTGAATACTGAAGGAATACTATTGTTTAATTAATAGTCTATATTTCTGGTTTTTCCAATTATTCCAAAATATCTAATTTTTTCCTTCCTGGTGTAGTATATCTACGAGGGTCTTACCTTGCTCTTGGTTGTTATGTCTAGTTTTTATTAAAATTGGGAGGCAGTTGTTCAGTGCTCCATTGTCTTCTCTAACCTTGACATTTTTAGGAGACAATAGATCAGGTGTGCTGTAATTTCCCTCGGTTTAGATATGTTTGCTGTTTGCTCAGAACTAGATTTAGACCATTATGGTGATCAATTGTCCCAGTTCACGTTTTTAATTTATAATGTTCCTTTTGGTTATAGAAATTACACATTTGTTTAAATTCTAAAGATTATAGAAATGTGCAAAGGTAAAAAGTGAAACCGCTACATTTCTCGTGGTTAATTGTTGTTTTCTGAGAATTTGTTTCACTTGACTTCTTTCTAAATTTGCTTCATTTTGCAAGAGACGGCCCTTGTTTTGTTCCTTTATTTAAAAAAATTAGCAAGGCCTAAGAAATATTTTATTTCATATGTTAAGTAAGTGTGATAATGCAGGGAGTCCTCTTAACATTCAGGTTTATTTTTGCCATTTTCCCCCCATGGTAAAAAATTCAGAGGTTCTTTTTGTCATTGTAGGGTGTGCCCTGTGACTTGGTAACAGGTGAAGAGCGGGTGACCGTAAAGCCAGATGGGAAACAAGCTGCCCATGTTGCTTGTACTGTTGAGATGTGCAGTGTTATAACTCCTTGTACGTATATGCCATTTTAAAAGCTGTGGGTTAATGTTTGTATATTTATCTTAAAATATACCTCTATGAAGTACGGTTTTTTAAATCGTTCTATTAGGGGCTCATACACCTCTTATCACAATCCATCCATACATTAATTGTGTAGAGCACATTTGTACGTTCATTGCCCTCATCCTTCTCAAAACATTTGCTTTGAATTATGTTTTTAACAAATAATGAGCATCTTCCAAAAGTTCATGGGAAATGTGTATTATGAAAAAACTATGCGTGAATTAAAAATAAATAAATATACAGTTGAAACATGCCTGAACAGATCTAATCTGAGGCACTGAGGAGGATAAGGAATCAGTTTGAAGAGTCCCTGTCAGAGCAACCTGAATTGAAGCAAGAACAATTACGTTCCTGGTGAAGCTCACAGGGAAGAACGGTGAAATCATTGTTGCTTTATGAAACTTTTCTGAGGACAGTGCCCCAAAGATCAGCAGTTGACAGATGTGCTGGGAAGGACATGGTCATTTTGAAGGTGAATAGCAACAGACGATCCAGATCAGTCTGCTGGGAGACAGTTTTGTTCAGGCCTTAATCAAAGAGCATCCGTGGTTACTGACAGTAACCCCAGCTAGCACCACAGGCATCTCAGGTGTTTCTACCTACACGATTCTTACCGAAAAGTTACAGGTGAGCAGTTTCTGCTCAGTGCGTGCCAAAACAAGAGCAAAGCTTTCGATGGACACTTGAAACAAGTGGGGTCAAGATCCTGAAACATTTCTGCCAAGAACTTTAACAAGAGATGAAACAAAACCTTACCTGTAGAATCCTGAGGACGATAATCAAAGCAGTGGCCATGAAGAGGGGGAAATGGGCCTGTCAGAGCCAAGGTGGGCAGCTCAAGAGCAGCGGTCACGGCAATAGCTTTTTGGGGTGTTCAGGGCATTTTGGCAGGAGCCCTGATGACATAGTGGATTACATGTTGGGCAGCTAACTGCAGGGTCACCAGTTCAAATCCCCAACCACTCCACAGGAGACCAGTAAAGCTTTCTACTCCTTGTAAAGATGTACAGTTTCAGAAACCCACAGAGGCAGCTCTTGTGCTGACCTGTAGGGTGATTGTGGTTCCAGAATGGCCTCGATGCCAGTTTGGTTTTGGAAGTCAGCGTGTGTGTTGACTTTCTGCAGGGCCAGTGAATGATAGCACCTATTTACTCTGAGAGGGTTTGGAGAACATTAGCCTAATCTTTAACAGAAAAACACCCAGGAAAGCTTCACTAACAAGTCCTCTACCACAGTGCTCCTGCTCCTTCATCTCACCAAACAAGGTCAACTTTGTGAGGCTTTCAGTAGGAAATCATTAAGCATCCACCTTACAGGTCTGATGTGGCTCCTTTGCATTTTTTTGTTGTTTCTTAATCTTAAAAAAAATTGTAGGGACTACCTACTCTATCAGTTAATAGTGTCAAAAATGACTTCACTGATGCCCCGGGCTCTCAGTTCTTTAGGGACAGTCTGAAAAGTGCCTTGAACTTGATGGACCATACGTTGAGAAATAAAGTTTATATTTTTAACCCAATTTTCCATTAACTTTTTGACATCCCCTTTACATCACTGAACTATATTACCTTCCGAGATTACATACTGTGTTTTAAAATATTAACCTGACTTTCAGGTTAACGGTATGGCCTGCAGCTTGCTTTTTCAACTCTACACAATGATTTTAGCTTTAATTTTATTGCTGTGTATTGATCAAGTGTGTTAATTTCAACTGTTATGTACTATTCATCTTTAGACTACAGTCATTCATGCTCCTGCTAAAGCCTTGATGTTCCTGGATAGAGTGGGACAAATATGTGGAACAAAACTTTCAAAATCGTGAGAGACCAGGCTTACTGGCTAGTGAGAGATTGGTGGTACTCCTGAGCCTGTGGGTCTTGGCTGCCCTTGAGATCTGGAACTGAACTCATTTCAGTGGCTCAGTTTTCAGCCTAAGAGTAGACAGGTCCACAAGGGAAAGAATAACAGTGACGAACACACACCTTAGAATCATCAGCCATTTGAGATCAAGGAGAAAGTTCAGAAGTTCCTTAGGAAAGGACAAAGTTCTTAGGAAAGGAGGACTGGGAACCGGAAACAGGAAGTGAGAGGAGTGATGGTATGTTGTGGGGATTGCGTGCGTGAAATGAAACACAACATACAGGAATTGTTGAATGTGAGACTATTGATTTGCTCTGTAAACTTCCTTCCAACTCACAACAAAAGTTTACAAGAAGGCACTCTGGTGGTATGTGAATGAAGCGCTCGCTGATCAATGTAGAGGCTGACGGTTGGAGTTCCCCCAGCAGCTCTTCAGGAGAAAGACTGGCTCCTTTCTAGGTTGCAGCCTAGCAACTCCTAGGGCTGCCTCACCTTTCACATGCTCTCCCGGACACGCCCTGGGCAACAGCAAGTGGTTACCTTGTTTGCTAGTGGATAGGAGGGCACTTCCAAAAGTTCAGAAAACTTCCTCTATCTTTTCATTCCCCTTTCCCATGCACTCTATGCAGCGTGCATCGGTGCACTTCTGCTGAGTTTTAAAAACGTTTTAAATAGACGTGAACTCATAGAAAGCATAGGACTATAAGGAAGCAAGGAGATGAGAAGAAGCAGCCACAATCCTAGTCTCACTCATGCAGAGCGAATGAGCCGGGACCCTCTGGCGCTGCGATGTGCTTATGACTCATACTGCCCCTCCAGTAGAACTACCCCATCATTTTGGGAGCAGATTGCGAATTCTTTTCCTCCCAGGTGGGCTTGAACTGCTGCTTGGTTAGCAGCCAACCATTGAACCATTGTGCTACCAAGACTCCTTAGTACTAACCCTAATGGTGTGTATTTTCCATACGTTTCCCTTCCTTGTGTTAATGATGTGTACATATGTGCATATTGCCGCGTGTGGCCGGCGGGCTGTAGTTTGAGGACCCCTGCCCTTGATCAGTCCCTTGCAGACCTTTTACACCCTCCTTGCCACTGGTTTTGGATCACTTGTTCCCTTTCCCTGGGTTTAACACCACTTCCTTTCCCCTACCTCCCCCTCTCCCATGTCCTCCCGCAAAGTCGGTCCTGTTGTTTTCTCCTCCAGATTGTTTATCCCTCCTATTTTATGTAGGTAGACCTGCAGAGATAATAATATGCACAAAACAAGACAACAACAAAAAAACAATGACACCAAAAAAGAAGCCTGTAAATAGTTCAAGGTCTGTTTGTGGAGTTTTAGGAATGTTTTCCAGTTGAGTCTGATGGAATGCATGCCCCGGGTCCCAAGTCTGTTTTTGGTACTCCCTCGGGACTTCCTTGCTCTGCCCCCTTTGTGGTTCTGATGCATGCCCTTAGTATTTTTCTCTGTGTGGTGGGGTCAGATTGGGCGCAGTTCCCACACTGTCTCCAGTGTTGACCCCTGTAGGGCTATGGGTCAGTGAGGGATGTCGTGTCTCATAGTGGGGCCGGCCATGTGGTCCTCTCTGTGCATTGGCTACTCTGAACAGGGATATTGTCTTCAAGGCTTGGTGGGCCAGGATCTGCTCCACTCTCTCATCTTCTCCCTTCATTGGCTTCTGTGTGCTCTGATCAGACATGCCCCTCTCCCTGAGCTGTAGCTTCAGTGCTGTCCTCTGAAGTAAATTCTTCTAGGGGGAGAGGTTGGGTCGGCCCCTCAGATCTGTCTACTGGTTCTCTGCTTCATGCTGGTATGTTGCATTCACATGTTGGAGCACCGGGGAATTTCACTTCTACAGGTAACTGTAACTTCGGGCAAGTGATTTCTGTGGACTTCAGGGTTCTCTTGTGTAGAGTGGAGACAGAGAGCATTAGTTGGTTGTGAGGATCGCCTGGGTTACATTGTAAAGACCTTAGAATCAGCCTTGAAGAAGCTCCTGGTATTAGCTTCTGCTACTCTGATGATGCTTGGTGGTTGGTGGTGAGGAGAGGGTGAGTTTAATGTGTTTATAATATTGTGTAAGTAGATTATATTGCTCACGTTAACTTTTTCATTTGAAGATGAAGTGGCTGTGATTGATGAAATTCAAATGATTAAAGACCCAGCGAGAGGATGGGCCTGGACCAGAGCACTTCTAGGTTAGTGTTCTCAACACAGACCTCTGGGCGTTCAGAGAGATGTTTTTCTGTGTGACCTGGCCAATAAGGTTGGCTAGATCTCTTTGTTATACAAATCAAACCCCCAAACCTTGACTACCAATATGTGAGTTGTGTTCTCTAAATACTTTTTTAAAAAACTCACTGCCATTCTGATGCGCAGCAACTGTCCGACAGGGTGGAACTGCCTGTGGGTGACCAAGGCTGCAATTCTTTATGGAAATAAGAAGCTTCATCTTTCCCCTTGTGCTTTCGAACTTTTAACCTTGCCGTTAGTTAGCATCTCAACTCATAGTCACTACACCAGCAGGGCTCCCTAACTATGATTTTAGTAATAGGAAATTCATGTTTCTATTACACTTATCATAACCTTATATTGAAGTGGGAGTTTCCAAATCTTAATGCATGTACACAATCACTGGTAACATTTACCCTGCGTCAAGCCAGTTTTTTTTGTTGTGCTGAAGGTGGTTTGTGAACACAACCCTTTTGTACCTGGTTTGCTTTCTTTTCTTTCAGTTCTGTTGTTTCACAGACATTTTTGTAGTCATTTTAAAATGTGATTGGATTCTTTTCCATTGAAGAGCAGTACCATCATTTGTTAACATACTGATGAACATTACCCCCATTAATCATGCTGCAAGAAACATCTTTGTGGCCATAGCATTTTGGTTTTTATTTATTTATTCCTTGTATTATTTCTTTAGGCTAGGCTGGAGGTGGTGTTCATGAGATCCACGGACAGAATGAGCGTTTTTCCTGCTTGATGCTGGAGTGAATCTTTGATCAGCTCATTGTAGGGCAGGTGTTTTCAATGTGAAAGAAAATATCTACACGATTTCTTCAGAGTATACATTGAAGCCTGTTAATAAAATAGGTGAAACTGGATCTGCCCAGGGGTAAGGAGCTTGGAGTTTCTTCCACCCTCCATCCCCACACCCCTGAGAGGCCTCAGTGACTCCATGGGGCCCAATTTGAAACCATAAGTTGTAGGTTCAGTGCTCGGTACCAAGCGTTGCAATCCTGGTTCTGATCCTGCGTGTCTTCACCTTAGTGTGGACTCGATACCCTGCCCCAGATATTTTTAAATCCCTGAGATCTATAAAAATACAGATAATTGTTCTGAAGTTCGAGCCAGAGAAATAGTATTTGTGAAAACACTCGATAAAGTGGTTATGGCAATTGGTAATCAAATGTAAAGTGTTTCTGCTTTGTTAAGTGTTGTATATTTAATTTTGATGTTTCTAAAATTCCAACTAATTCGAACTGATTTTGAATTTATTAGGACTCTGTGCTGAAGAACTCCATTTGTGTGGGGAATCTGCTGCTATTGACCTGGTGACTGAGCTCATGTACACAACCGGAGAGGAAGTGGAGGTACTAGATTACATGCTTTGTTCTCAAGTAGCTCAGACGGCCCAGCCTTTGAAGGCTCTGCAGATGGTAAAAGCTAAACAAAAACAAAGCGTCATTTCCTTGTGGTTGAGGTCTTAACCAGACCACTCCCATTGAGTTGAGGCTGACTCAGCAATGGCATAGACAGGGTAGAACTGCTCCAGAGGGCTTCCTAAACTATACATCTTTATGAGAATAGAGAACCTCATTTGTTCTCTGTTTTCTCATGGTGGGTTTGAACTGCCTGCCTCACTGCCAACTAGGGCTGAGTAGACCTTGCCTATTTAGGGGGCGGGGTCTTGTGTCCTCAAATTCTGATGGAGTGGCCATCACGCCCTCGGTCTTCCAAGAGGATAAGAGATTCTTCATCTTCAGAAAAACTTTTTTGGGTTTTGCACATAAAACAAATGGGAGGTTAAAGTTTGCAGCTTTCAAAGTTTTGTCAGATTTCAAAGTTGATGTAAGATATCGGGGTCTTTAATATGCATATGTTTGCTGGGGACCATTTGTGTTCCTTTTAAAAACCCCTAGAGGAGGAAATAGTTATTTCCTTTTAATCTTGTCTTTCCTCTCACAGGATTCTTTCATAAGATGAAGAAATGTTTAGAATTGGCCTGTCGCTTTATTTTGTGCTGAGCTTTAAGTGAAGGAAGGGAAGGCTGGGGTGGGTGAAGCCTGGACTGTCATCTTCCTCTTAGGCCTGCCTGTTCACACTGTCACCACATAGAGGCCACACTTAAACCGCACCTGAAGTCATCACTAAGCTACCATGTAATTCAAATATTTGTGACGTTGCTTTGAAAATTTATGTACTGCTCCTGAGAACAGGTTGCAACACTTAGAATTTCAACATAAGTGCTTTTCTGTGTTTTCCTTAGAGAAATGTTGGTAACCACCTATTTTAGCTACTCTTGAGTCGCTGGCAGTTGGGTTTGGTGTGTTGCTCCACAGTGCCATCTTGTTCTTGTAGGTGCGAAGCTACAACAGGCTGACTCCCATTTCTGTGCTGGATCATGCACTAGAATCTTTAGATAACCTTCGGCCTGGGGACTGCATTGTCTGTTTCAGTAAGAATGATATTTATTCTGTGAGTCGGCAGATTGAGATTCGAGGATTGGAATCCGCTGTTATCTATGGGAGTCTCCCACCTGGTAAGTATTGACTTTCATCCTAACAAGCTATGCAATCTCTTCCTGTCAAGATATGTATAGAAAACACAGTAAACGAGACTGGATTTTGCCACTTGATAGATGAGTAATTTGTTATCAGTTCTATAAAATACTTCTTTATTTTGTGGGAATAGAAGTGTTATAATTAATTATATCCCTTTTTGTTTTTAATATTTAAATATAATGTTAAATTTATGATTTTCTTACTGAAACATCATTGAACTATGGACTTGGTGATAGCTTCTAAGCTATAATCCTGAAATGTGTTAATAAGTGTTATTAGACATGAAACAGCTATTACGGTGTGGGGCTGGTTGCTATGGGAGGATGTATTTAATGGGTGAGAGTAAAGGAAGTCTCTCTGAAAGCTGGAATCTTATTCATAAAAATGGAAAAATCAAGAGGTGAAATAATCTACTTGGTGTGATGTGGTACGAACGCCTGTGATTGAGCATAAACTGTATTGTACGTCCTCTTATTGTAGGGACCAAACTTGCTCAAGCAAAAAAATTCAACGATCCCGATGATCCCTGCAAAGTCCTGGTCGCTACAGATGCAATTGGCATGGGGCTTAATTTGTAAGTAATCTGTTTTTAATAATTGTGGGAATTCAGTGGGTTTAGATGGCTTTTTTTTCCTTTTAATTTTTCTAATTGGGATTAGAATGGCCAAACGCTTTTGGTTTAGAGGCCTGTACGTTACAGTACTTGTAGGTAGGTTCCGGTAAGTGGGCACAGCCATGGAGACCGCGTGATGAGTAGACCTGCCCTGCAGGTCATGTTTATGGAAACATGAGCTGCTTGCTCTGGGAGGCTCTGTCAGGATGGATGTGAACCTCCTGCCATGCTGTTTATCACTACACACCTAATTGTTTGCCAGTTACACCTTTATAAATTAGTAGCAGCTAACGTTTTAAAACAATCTGAGAATACTATGTCTTGCAATTTACCCGTTATTAGTGTACCACTTGATGATTAGTAAATTTGCACTACCACCACCCTCCGTCCAAAGTTCACTTCCATGGAATTGATTCCAACTCATAAATATCTTCTGTAAGGTAGAAAGCGTTTTATTGGGGGCGGAGGCTATACATTTAAGAAAGCGTTTTATTGGGGGCGGAGGCGATACATTTAAGGAGCAGACAGACTCATCTTTTCCTCAGGGGGCTGGTGGGTTTGAACCACTGCTCCAGCAGTTAGCAGTCCATCGCTTACCTGACAGCACCACTCGGGCTCCTGGTAAGTGTGCCTAGTTGTTGAGAACTAGTCGTTGAAATGAAGAGTTACCCACAAACTGCGTTTTCTTTGGCGGTGGTGAACAGGTAGCACGATTCAGTAATTCCGACACGTGTAACTCCTCGACACTGATGACTGCTCTTCAGGTGTCTCTGTCGTGTAGACGGTGGGCAGGATTGGAAGTGGGTCTGAACTACAGCTCGAGTGCGGGTCTTGTGTTAAGCCAAGTGCCTGAAGGTTTGGCCTGCTTGAGGAGCACAAGGAGGGTTATATTTCCACTTTGATTTCTATTTTAGGAGCATAAGAAGAATTATCTTTTACTCCCTCCTAAAGCCGAGCATTAATGAAAAGGGAGAGAAAGAAATCGAGCCCATCACTACCTCTCAGGCCTTGCAGATTGCTGGCAGAGCTGGACGGTTCAGCTCAAAGTTTAAAGAAGGGGAGGTCACAACAATGAACCGAGAAGATCTCAGTTTGCTAAAGGAGATTTTGAACAGGCCTGTGGAACCTATAAGGGTAAGGTGCACCGTATTAATTAGTTACTGCTCTGTGGAGTGTAATTACTCCTTTCCTCACCCCCCATTGAGAGATTTGCCTCGGGCATCAGGAAGCCTAAATAAACTACACCTGAGGCTTTTTTTTTTTTTATTGGTGTCGTGAAAACGTGAGGAAAAGCCTACTTTGCTTTGTTGAGGTGTACAGACTCCTGGGTCAGAGCATGGGGCGCACGTGAGCACCTGCCTTTCCTTGAAGTCCTTGTTAGGTACAGTTGTTTTAGGTGTGCACATGGAGCTGAGTCGGCAGACCAAAAATTACCAGTCTGAATATCAGAGAAACCGCGAGTGTGGGGGAAATAGCGCACTCTTTTCCCTTACTTCATGCTTGTACTCGCCTGTGGTAATTCCTTCGTACTATGAGTAATCCAAGGAGCCCTGGAGGTGTGGTGGCTAAGAGTTGGGCTGTGATCCAAAAGGTCTGCAGTTTGAAACCACAGCACCCACGGGAGAAGGACGGGGCTTTCTGCTCCTGTGAACAGTCCGTCTCAAGCTCGCAGGGGCGTTTTTACCCTGCCCCGCATGGTCGCTGTGAGCTGGCCCCAACTCAAGAGGAGTGTATGGGGCGGTTTGTTTGTGTTTTTGAGTAATTGTACAAGAAGGCAAATTTAATTCAGATTTTCCCTCAAACTTTTTGCAGTCCCCTTGTATAGCTAAAGCGATCATGGATCTTCAGTTTTGAAATTTTCTAATGTACGTCTATCTGTATCTGTTTGATTCCCTGTTGAAAGGAATTGGAGTTTGTTCGTTCCCTTCTGTTCAGTGGGGAGAACTTGGGTTTGGGGAGGTGGTTTTGGTGGTACACTGTCATCGTCACGCTCAGAAACACGACGAGCATGTAAGGGAGGGACAGAGTCCCTTAGACTCGTGGTCCTCAGCGTGCCGAGTGGGTGATCCTTACGGTCCCTTTTCATCTGATTCGTGGCACTTAACTCACTGTGTGTGCGCGCGACTTTATCTGGAAATAATTTAAGAAAATTTGTCCTTTTTAGGTTTTAATCAGCTAATAGTGGTTTTTTTTTCTTTTACTAAAGGCAGCTGGTCTTCATCCAACCGCTGAACAGATTGAAATGTTTGCCTACCACCTCCCTGATACCACCCTGTCCAATCTCATTGTAAGTGAAACTCACTTAAGACAAAAGACTTACTCGTTGTTGAAATAAATACTTGTTGTTGTTGAGTATGTGCACCTCAGAACAAACACCAGGCCAACCATTTCTACATGAATTGTCCTCATTAAGGTAAACTTACTCCCTGCGGAGGTTCTATCTAATCTTTTGAGTTGCCACTGTCACTTGAATCCGTATTAGCTAGATCTTGAATGAGTATAATGCTCAAGGCAGACCTTTTTCACTAGTTAAGTTAAACTCTTGCTTGTTTGTGTGTTTTTACTAATAGTTTTATATATATATATATATATATATATATATATATATATATATATATATATATATATATAATTCACATATCGTACACTCCCATAGTTAAGTCGCTCTAAAAAAGAGTTGTATATACATCTGGTGCTCCCTCCCCATTCCTGCATTGTTTGCTCCGCAGTTCTCCCCACTCCCCATCCCCTGTCCCCGCTAAACCTTTGTATTACTCCTGTGCTTCATAAACTGCGAAACAAAACAACAACAATGAAAATAAAAAAACACATATTCAGGTTGGGTCAGGGGGAGGAGGTCCTCTGACAGGTCTGACACCGTAGTTCCATCCTCCATAATCAAGTTCACAATAATCTCTGGGTAATAAAGCTGTTTGTGTCCCCCACCTGTGGTCAGAGGGGAGCTACCAGAGGCTTAATCTGACCAGACACTCTGCAGATGGGTTTTGGGCTCGCCCTGCCCTCCATAGCTTTCTACAAAGTGGGTGTTCACAATTTCAGCTCTGCTACTTTTCCCTTCATCATATGTGGATTTTGTTATTGTCATTTGTGGTTCACACAGGCCGGTGTGTTTCTTAGCTGATGTGAACTTAGTTGATGCCTCACGTGTGATGTAAGGCTTTAAGACACCGGTCACTATTCCAAGTGATAGCCCAGCACCACCTTCTTCCGTTACCACACTCTGCTATAGCACCCTTATCCTCAGGGATCTCTTCATGAAGGTGACTATCCAGCAGGACCATGCTACAAGAATTAGCTCTTCTCGATTGGGGCTAGAATTGAGTGGAAGCCCAGAGTCCATCTGTTAGTCCACAGGTCATGAACTCTGGTGTACTTCAGCAGACATATTATCATTTTTATGACAAACTAAAACAAAACCAAAAAATACCCATAAAAGATAACAAACAAGCAAAAAAGAAACACATTGCCTTCCCCCGGGGTATGAGGCGAGTGCATTGATAGCATCAGTGATTTATCCAGTGGCATGGGATTTCAGGCACTGTTGAGAAGAGTTTATTCACATATCGTCTAGCTGCAAGCTGTACCCCACGAGTTGCTCTTTTGTACAGACTGAATTCCTAAATGGCTGAGCTGTTTACATTGAGTATGAGGGTTGGTACTAACGGAAAATTTCCCATAACTTGTTTGGTTTTAAGATTCCAGGGGATTGTTCCCATTTAAGACTTATGCATTATCGACCCCTGGTGGCGGAGTGGGTGACTGCTGGGCCATCAGCAGTTGGAAACCGCTGGCTGCTCCTTGGGCAAAAGCCGAGGCTCTACTTCCATGAAGACTTCAGTCTCAGAAACCCCCAGCGCCAGCTCTATTCCATCCAGTGGGGTCAGTGTAAGTCATAATTGGCTCGATGGAAGTGCTTTTGTTTTGTTTTTTAAGTTTGTAGAAGACTGAGATTCTTAAATTCATTCGTAAGTCTCCACATGTTTTCGCTCCAGTTTTCTGGCAGTGAGTCACACCGGCGCTGTGGGTTTTTGAGACTGTAACTCCGTGAGCGTAGAAAGCCTGGGCAGCAGCGGCATTGTCTCCGAGCCATCGTTTCAGGCCACACCTGTCTTCACAGTCTGGAAAGCCTCGGTTCCGTGAGCATTTGACCAGGACTCCTCTCTGGAGCCTTTCGCGGAGATCCACACAGTCTGGCCCTGCGGCACAGGAGGCAGTTAGTTACACATTCCAGTCCTCTTCCTGTTCCCAACTCTCCTTATTCCTCTGTTCCTGGCCAGTAGAGACCAATTGTTGTGCCTTGGGTGACCGCTTGTACCCTTTTAAGATCCTAGGCATACTGCCAAGAACCAGGGCTAGAACAAAGGAACAAAACACATTAGGCCAGTTAACTGGGATGTCCTATGAAACCATGACCTTGAGCTTCTAAACCAAAGAGAGGGAAGAGACTCCCGTTTACATCCCCTTTGTTTTCTAAACATGTTGGTGATAGGTCATATGAATTACTTGTGCGCATGGATGGCTTATTTTTGTGAAGTGACTATTGGTGAAATTTATCTTGAAGTGGACATTTTCTCTCAGAAACGTCTGGGACTTTTGTCCTGGGGATTTTAGCTCTTAAGTACTTGCGGTTGATGAATCAAGCAGGGCTTTTTGGAAACCACTTAGAGAGTAAAGAGAGTATCTTTTGTGGACTTACGTGCTTTATTCAGGCCCAGCTTGACAGTCTTCAATGTTGTCTGTCTTTCCCTCCTCAGGATATTTTTGTAGACTTTTCGCAAGTTGATGGGCAGTATTTTGTGTGCAATATGGATGATTTTAAATTTTCTGCAGAGCTGATCCAGCATATTCCATTAGGCCTGCGAGTGAGGTATGTTTTCTGCACAGCTCCAATCAACAAGAAGCAGCCGTTTGTTTGCTCCTCGTTGTTACAGGTAAGCCTCTCTGATACCCGGAGTTGTTTCAGGGGGATGGATTGTCCCTAAAGAGTCCTTTTTAAACTCAAAAAGTTGGGAGAGTGTCCTATAATACGAGTGACTTTATAAGAACTTGGAAAAGGAATCTTAAAAATTAAGGTACTTTGTACAGAATGAAGACGTTATAGATTGCTTAGACTGCCCTTCTCCCCTGCCCCCATGCTCAGTCTTGAGGATACCTCTCACTGTGTTCCTGCGGAACCTTTCCTCTGCATCTGCCCATAGGCATATCTAGAAGGGGCTAAAAAAAGAATAAAAAAATACTGGCATTTTGTCATGACTTATTGAAGCCCCTGTCTCCTGTAGTAGAGGTTATGTTTAATAATGTCTGGCACCGGAGTGCCCTTTGTACCCCCACTGAAGCACGTTCCCCAACAAAAGCTTATGTAATTGATGAGGACGCCGAGTGGTGACTTGGCCAGAGCCATGTAGCTAGTAAGTGGCAGAGCCATGATAATTCATGACCAGCCTTGCAGTAGGCCAAGCTCAAAGAATTTATTTGTGAGAAGAGACAACGTTAAGAAGACAAAGAAAATTAAGGTGTCTGAGGTTTGGGGACTACGTGACAAGGTAGAAATGGGAGTTTGCAGATAACTATCTGCTCATAGTTTGGAACATCAAATATTTATAAAGGAGAGGAATTAACAGGCTTGGGACCTAGGAAGCTAATTTTCACATACCATTGCCCTGATATTGGAAAGGGAAGAAAATCACCCCCTTTTCACAATACTTTTATGAAAGTAGTAAATGTTCTTTAAAAAGTAACTGGGTGCTGGCACGTCATAGTGACGAGGGCAGAGTCAGTTTCTTAGGCTGTAACTCAGCAGCGCACCCTGATAGCAGTCTTACAGAAACACACTGCCAGATCTTTCTTCCCTGCAGTAGCCGGTGGGTTCAAACTGCTGACTTTTGGGGTAGCAGTTGAGTGCTTAACCATTATGCCATCCCAGGGCCGTAAAAATACACTGTTGGTAAGTGCATGCAGTCCGATCTAACTCGGAGGCAGTCTGTGTACGACCGAAACTCACTGCTCCGTCGTGCACCATCCTCACAGTGGTGGTTCCATTTGAGCCACCGAGGAAAGAGCCGTCCCCTTTAGGACTACCCATGATGTCCTTTTCCAGGGCCTGCTCTCTACTGAAGTTTGTGAGACAAAATCTTGTCATCCTCACTTCAAACGACAAGACTTCTTCCAAGTAGATTTTTTTATGTTTTGGCAATCCATGGTTCTTTCCATATACTTCCCCCACACCGAACTTTCACACGCACCTTAGGCCATTAAAAAGACCAAGGCTCGAATCAGGCACACCTTTGTCCTCAAAGTGACATCCTTGCTTTTCAGCATCTGAAAGAGATGGTGTGCATATTTTCCCAATGTGATGTGTGGTTTGAGCTCTTGACTGTTGCTTCCATGAACTCTTGATTGTGAGTCCAAGTAAGATGAAATCCTTGACTTCAACCCCTTTTCCATCTATCATGATGTCTGGTGGTCCAGTTGTGAGGACACAAAAGGGAACCTCTGATGACCTGATCTCAAAGTCAGGATAAAGCCACGGTAGTTAAAACAGCTTGATACTGGTACGATGATAGGTATATAGAATAATGGAACAAAACATAAGATCCAGCAATAAATTCATTCACCTGTAGACAAATGATCTTTGCAAAAGGTCAAAACAAATTCAGTGGTAAAGAGCCTCGATACATGGTGAGGTGCTAACAAAATTGGATCTCTTTTTGTAGAAGAATGAAACAGGACCTAAACCTCATCCCATGTCCCAAACCAAACTCAAGACAGATCAAAGGCCTAAATGTAAATCACAGAGCTATGGAGATTATCAATGAGAAAAATGGACAGACTTAAGGGCATAGACTTGAAGAGCATAGACGTACTGTCAAATATAATGAAGGAAGTCATAGAAGAGACAACATAGATGACTGGGGCCTACTAAAAATAAGACACTTAAGTAAATCAGAAGACTTGATCAAGAGTCAAGAGAGATCCCACATACTGGAAAATTTTTTAGCCATAATCCCAAAGACAAGATTAATCCGTAAAATCTATAGAAAACGGTAATACCTCAATAAGAAAAAATGAATAATCCAATTAAAAATTAGGCAACAGTCATGACCAGACAGTTCACCAAGAGTAACATCCAAATGACTAACAAAAAATTTCTCACCACCATTAGCCATCTTAGAGATGCAAATCAAAACCACAGTGAGATAAGACCTAGACTCAATGGCAGCCCAATTCAAAACAACCGAAAAATAAGTGCTAGAGAGGTGTGGAAAGGTTGTAATTCTCACATGCTGCTGGAGGGTGTGTGTGAATGTACTAGCATTGTGGAAAGCAATTGGGAATGGGGAGTAGATGTACTGTACCAGACAGCAGTCTCTGCTTTGTTGTGTTCAAATGCATGCCTCTTGGTGTCTGCGCAGGTCCCACGGGACCACAATGAGATGTTAGGGAGTCCCCTTCTTCTCACTGTTAATCGTGCTTTGTTATGATCTGCACAGTTGAATGCCTTCACGTTGCCCTTGAGTTGGTGCCAACTCCTATAAAGCACAAGTAAACATCTTTCTTGTATTCTCTGCTTTCAGCCAAGATCATTCTGATGTCAGCAGTGTTGTCCCTCATGTCACGGCCTCTTCTGAATCCATCTTGATTTTCTGGTAGCTCCCTGTCATGTACTGCTGCTGTAGCCAGTTTGGAATCATCTTCACATTGTCACATCTTGCCTGGGACATTAGTGATACTGTTCAGTGATTTCTGCATTCTCTTGTTCACTTTTCTTTCGAATGGCCATAAGGTATGTATCTTTTCCAGTCAGTCGGCCCGGTAGCTGTCTTCCAGATGTCTTGGCAGAGTTGCGTGACTACTTCCCTCTCGTGATCAGTTTGTTGAAACATGGCAAGTGGTGTTTCATCAATTCCTGGAGGGAGCCTTGTTTTTCACTAGGTTTCAGGGTAGCTAGGACTTCATCGTTCCACACCGTTGGTTCTTTCTTGCACTACCTCTTGAAATGGCTTATTTCAGCCAATTCTTTTGGTATAGTGACTCTATTTCATCCATCTTTTGATGCTTCCTGCACAGTTCAATAATTTGCCTGTGGGATCTTTCATTATTTCAACTCAAGGCTTGAGTTAGTTTTCTTCAATTCTTTCAGCTTGACATATGGGTTCTTCCTTTTGGGTTTTCTAATCCACATGCTTCATTATCCTACTTTATCTTCTCAAGTTGTCTTTTGAAATGTTCTGCTTGGCTTTACTTCATTATTTCTTTCATTTGTTTTAGCTATTTTACAGTCAAGAACAAGTGTCAGGATCTTTTCTGACATCTGCTTTGGTCTTTTCTTTCTTTCCTGTCTTTTTGACGACCCTTTGCTTCTGTCTTGTGTGATGTTCTGTCCTCAACCCGTAGCCTTTCAGCATGTCAGGTCTGTTCTTGAATGTTCTCTAAATTCAGGGGAGCTATACATAAGGCTGCATTTTAGCTCTGCTTATTGGGACTTGTTTTAATATTTCCCAGCTTCATCCTGAACTTGTGACGAGCAATTGGTGGTCCGTTCCACAACCAGCCCTTAGCCTTTTTTGGTCAGTGGTATTGACTTTTCCAACACTTACCGTTCATCCCATTGCGTGTTTCCATCTGGCGCAAGGTTAAGGTGTATAGTCACTGTTGACGTTGGAAAAGGGTGCGGTGGTTTCTGTCTCTGTGGACATATTTTCTACTTTACTGATCCTTCTTCTTTGTTCCAACTTTCACATTTCAATTGCCCGTAATTATTCCTGCATCTTGGTTAATTTCACCCTAAAGAAGTTGGTAGAACTCTTCATTTTCTCCATCACTAGCTCTCGTAGTTGGTGGCTCGCAGTGAGGAATAGCTGTACTGTCTGGACGTCCTTGTAGGCGCACTGCTATTACCCTTTGGTGGACAGCATTCTATTTCAGGATGGGTACCAGAATGCCCTTTGCATGTTGAATGCGATGCTATTCTGCTTGAATTGTCATTACTGCCATAGTAAGCCATGCTTGTTTGATTTAAAATGGCCTTGTGCCCATCTATTTCAGCTCTTTAATACCTAGACTATTGATGTTTATGCATTTCATTTTTATCCACTCCCAGTTTCCTCGATTCGTAGCTCAGACATTTCTGCGTTCTGATTGGATGGATGTTTGCAGCTGTTTCTGATCATTTTGAGTTGTGTCTCATCAGCAAATGAAGGTCCCTGCGATAGTTTATTGTGCCAGCCTGGCCGATAAACACAAGTAGGATTAACTGAAGGGCAGAGGGACAAATGGCTCGGTGAGCCTCACCTTGCTTGTTCTGTGTCTCAGTTTAAAGGGATACACTACCTGTGGGATGCCTAGCCTGTGGACTGTGTCGCTGTAAGTTGAGGCCCCTTTAAGCCCACACGATTGGAATGTTCATCTCTGGAGCTGGGGACTGACAGTTGATGACAGTTGGGGACCTGCCTTGCTGTTTGCTGTCTGGGTATATATAGCCCAGCTCTCTCAACAGAAAGGGACTGGCAACTGGCAGCTCTCAAGCCTTAAAGGACTGCTAGTGTCTCACTGCTTTATAATTTAACTGTTAATTTCTTGTATCATCTATCTGTATATAATTTAAAGGTTCATTTCTTGTATTATATATCTATCTTTATAAATATATATATATAATTACTAGCAATCTGGTTTGTCTCTCTAGAGAACCCTGTCTAACACAGTCCCGAAAGCTTTATTCCATCCATATCTGCTTTGAGGTCCCATTGTGAGTTCCTCCCACCTAGAGAGATCCTCTTCAGCACTCAGTGGGACCGTGTTCCGCTGCCATTCAGAATACTAATGACGTAGCTCCCACATCCCAGCAGCATCGGGCCCCACAGGATGGCAGATGAGTGGTGGAAAACAATACAGAAAGAAAGGAAACTGGCCTGTGTATTGAAATACAGGCCGTTGGCATTTAATTTTCTTTACAATTACTGACTTAGGTGAATCCTAACTTCATTACTAATCTATCTTCTTCTTCTCCTCAGTTTGCCAGGCAGTTTAGCAGGAATGAGCCGCTGACCTTTGCCTGGTTACGCCGGTACATTAAATGGCCATTACTCCCGCCTAAGAACATTAAAGACCTCATGGATCTTGAAGCTGTCCACGATGTGCTGGACCTCTACCTGTGGCTAAGGTACTAAATGCTTTCCTTTATGTGCCCCCAATTTTCTAAGTAATGGCTCAAAGCAAAGGTTCCAAGAGGGGCCTTCTGCTCTTTGAAAGGAGTCATGCGTATGCAGGGTGCTCTGTTGCCTGCTTGTTGTCCTTGAAGGTATTTGAACCTGGTTTTTACCCTTCCCCAAAATGACCTAAGGAATTGCTGTGACCCGAGATAAGATAGGGTGAAAGAGGTACACTAGACCCCGTGACGTCCAGTGTGGTCTCTGGACTGAAAGCTTCGGGGTTACTTGGCAGCCTGTTAGACAGATACGGATAAGCAGAACCCCCTAGACTGACTGATCGAATTCTGCATTCCAGCAGGATTCCCTGGTGGTTCATTGGCACCCTCACATTTGAGAAGCACTGCTCCAGACCAGTGGTTCCCAGGCAGGGCGTGGGCCCCGGGGGAGCCTCGCACACTCAGCTGAGGCTCAGCAATGGCGCTGCAGACTTTGCAGTTCGTCAGTGTCACGATCTAGGCGGGTCATTGATTGTAGACCAGCAGCTGCGCTAAAAGCTGTGAACTGCCATACACTGTCTTTTTCCCCAGCTACCGATTCATGGATATGTTTCCAGACGCCAGCCTTATCAGAGAGCTCCAGAAAGACCTGGATGGCATCATCCAGGAGGGAGTACACAGCATCACTAAGTTGATTAAGATTTCCGAGACATGCAAGCTGTTGCATTTGGAGAGCTTGCCAGCCGGGAGCCAGTCCCGCCTGTCGGGAACCTTGAAGAGCCAAGCCAGGAGGACGCGTGGCACCAAAACTCTAGGGACTAAAGCTGCTGAGCCACACAGCCTCGAGGCAGGAGAGAAGTCTCTTGCTTCCCGACTCGTGCGCCAGGGGCTCCTCACTCCAGACCTGCTGAAGCAGCTTGAGAGAGAGTGGTTGACGCAGCAAAGTGAGCATGGCGAGCAGAGGACGGACCCGGGGGCTTCCGCCAAAGCAACGAAGAGGAAGAAGAAGGAGCCGGACTCTTAGTTGTCTTTATTTTTTAATGTTGGAAATAAAATCCTATTTAAAATTTTAATTTCCTGCCTGCTATAATATCTTGGCTAGCTCTTTTTTATATTTACACAGAAAAATTAACTCACAGAGATGACCAGAGTGCTGTTGTTTTTTCACCAATAAGACGTTACTGGGATGCCTTAGAGATTGTATTTAAATCTCGGTTATACATTTTGAATTGTGGCCATTTATAAATACGGCAACATGGCAGGGTGCTATCGGGAAGTTTACATGGGAATCAAATCAACTTGCCGAACTGTTGGGTCCGTTTTCTACAGGGTAGAAACCCGTGTATCATGTACCTGTTGGTTCATCCAGCACGTAATTAGTGAATATCTGCCATATGCCAGAACTTGGGGCTAAAGATATGCAGTAAACGAACCCGGTGTGTTCTTGACCTTGTGGAGCTTTTATTTTGGTTGGAGAGAGAGGAGGAGGTTAACAAAGGACGTAAGTGTCACGAGGCCATAGACTGTCTTGATCCCTGCCCTACACAGCGCCTGGAATATAGTGAGGCACTCTAGTGGGGGGGGGGGCACTGGGCAAAGCATCGGGCCACGAAGCGAAAGGCTGGTGGTTTAAAGGCACCAGCAGCTCCTCTGGAGAAAGAGGAGACACTGCTCTCTGTGAAGGTCTACAGTCTCAGAAGCCCGGTGGAGCAGGTCTGTGTTGTTTCAGTGAGCATGGGCTCAACATCTGGATGGTGGGTAGAATGCAGTAGAAGTGTCCATACTTGTGGAACAGGTATCATTCCTGTGGAGATTGAGGCTAGAAATAAGTAGATAGAGAGTGAGGGCTGGCAGTTGCAGAGCAACTTAGAGATAGATGGTGGTCTAAAGGCCAGTCTTCTGCCTGGTGACCACTCCTGGTCCAATCCAGTTTTTAACTCTTCCCGGTTAGAAGCAGCTAAAAGGAGTTAACGTCTGTTTTGGAATTGGAGAGACCTGGGTTTAGATTCTTTTGCCAGGTAGGACTCGTGACCTTATCCTGAAGAAAAAAAAGCCATGAGTCAGTTGATAGCAGCGTTTTGGGACAGAATAGGCTCTGACACAGTAAGACTGCACAGGCAGAGAGAGCCTCATCTCCACTGTGAACTTGCTCATAGGTTCAAGCCGTTGACCTTGTGGCTCAAAACCAACGAGGAACTGGACACCACCAGGGCTTTCTCCTCTCACGGTGAGCTCACCACATCTGTTTGCAGGTCACATGTGACGACGTGCCATCGAGAACAGGGTGTAGTGCACACAAAGTGACTGCAGGATTCGGTCTGTTTGATCCTGTGACTTGAGCTCTTAGGTCTGTTTGTGCCGGGTCCGGACCAAGGCAGCCCCTTGTACCAGCATCTCGAGAAGACAGATGACCTGCTGAGCTTCCGAGCACCTGCCTGCAGCGTTTCACAAAGCTCACCTCCCCGGGCAGAACACAGCCCCCACTCCCCAGCGTTCCAGGAAGCAAGTTTGCCGAGAACAAGATGATTTTCTCACAGGCCCCATCCTGGCTCAAATCCTGCAGCTGCAGCACAAAAAAACACCCCCTTATCAACACATACGTCCTTGGCTCGGACCCTATATAAGTCCCACTGCCTCACTGCCAGGTGCGGTTTTCCTGACCTAAGTCGTTGGGTCTCGGAACCTGCCCAGGGGCTCAAGATGTCCCCATCCCTTTCTCTGCTCTCCCTTCCCTCCCGGGAGTTCTTTCCCTGGTTCAATAAAATCTCAACTTCACATTCCTGGCTACATTCTATCTCTGTTCTGCACCTCTGTTCAACCTCTCAAGGTCATTCTGGCCCCTGCAGAATTGAAGCTGATTTCAGATGAGATTGAGGCTGGTTGGATTCCAATTGAGACAGAACAGAACCAGGTTTCCTAAGCTTGTCCTCGCCAGCCACTTTGGTAATTCAGAAGATATCCTACCTCACTAAGATGACAATCTTCGGTTTTAACCTTTGCTGTCATGGAAATATGGGCAGACATTGTGGCATGAACTGTACTTGGCTCTGGCTGTGGGGGAACAGCAAACTGTCTGCCAGAGTAGTCCTTCTGCTGTTGTTCATTTGGACAGCTCCATCCGTCTCTAGCTTTCCCGTGGTGTGGACCACAGCAGACAATCTCTTGCCCAAATGGTCACAAACAACCACCGTGAGTGGACTTGGAAAACGACTTCAGTCCTGTTGTAAGTGATGAAGCCCATCACTCAGGTGGTGGCGATTTCTCCCTGCTTGCCGCAGTGTGACGGCCCGAGTATAGTCCACAGAGACCCAAAAGGAAGACTCACTGCAGGCATGCTCCAAGTGAAGCCTCAGAGGTTTGAGGACTGAAGGTGTAGGGGAAGGACCGAACATTTAGCTCCAAGCGTACAAATAGATGACCCCTTCACCTCTCCCCCGCTGGGGGTAGAGGGAGGGCATGGCTAAGCAGAAGCGACTACAGAAAGTTGACGTCAGGTGAAACAACAGGAAAACCACTGGGGCAGCCTGGGCTTCCTTCTTGGGGACAGACTCAATGTGCCACGTGCCACTCACTGCTGTGGCCTTGGTGCTTTTCTGAGGAGGTGGTGTGGGTTCACTTGAAACCACCAGCTCCCTCCTCGGGAAAAAGTGCAGGCTTTCTACTTCTGTAGAGTTATAACCTCAGACACCCACAGGGCAGTCCTACCCTGTTGCACAGGGTCACTGAATCGGCATCGATGTGTCAGTTCAGGGAGTTTGGTGCAGCTTCTGGGCCAGCCATGTGGTAGGTGCACATCTTTCTAAAAGTGGCTGCCTCCGAAAAGTCCAGCCCATTGCCATCAAATCTATGCTGACTCATAGCGATGCCCTGTGGGGGTGCTGGTGGTGTCTGAGACTGTTTCTGGGAGTAGAAAGCCCAGTCTTTCTCCTGTGGAGCTGCTGGTGGTTTTGAACTGGCGACCATAAGGATCATAGCCCACTTCCTAACCACTACATCACCAGGGCTTTCCGAGAGCCCTATAGATGTGGGTAATTTAATGAAATGTAGTTAGCTCATGGCTGGTTATTAGGAATACTAACCAGTGACTCAGACTGTTAGGCATTGCCGTTCTGCATGGGCTGCCATTCAAACCCATCAGCTGCTCCGAGGAAGGAGTGGGTCTGCTCCTATAAAGATGAACACTCATGCAAACCCAAAGAGGCAATTCTACTCTGTCCTTTTGCTAGATCGCTAAGAGACAGGGACGGGGTTGTCCCTGCCATGCCTGCACAGGCCCCTACAGGAGGTTGGGAAGGGAATCAGGCGACCATTAGCCACCCATGAAGACCTTGTGTTGGTCTGGGTACTTTGGATAAGCAAATCCACAGAAACTCATGTATAAGAAAGAGTTTTATATAAAGATTAAGTATGCATCGTGAAAACATCCCAACCCAGTGCTTCACAAGCCCAAAAGTCCAACATTAACCCATATGTCCAACACCAATCCACAAAGTCCTCCTCCATCTCACAAAACAGACGCAATGATGCCAACTGCAGGAGGAAAGCTGAGTCAGTGAATGTGTAAGCATCTCAGTGCTGGCAAGGGTCTCCACCCGGGACTGCATTGGGGTAGGTCCATGTGGCTTCTCCTTGGGGATGTCTTGCAGGAAGTCAATCTTGCAAGCTGAAGCAGAGAACTGGCTAAGGTAACTGCACCCTGGTGTGACCATCACAAAGCAAGAGACCCGAGAACTAGAAAGGCGAAGCTTGCGGAGCCATTTATCCCTCCGCCCTTCAAATGACCCCAGGTTGGCACAATAAACTAACTAACTCAACATTAACTGGGCATGCTCCAATTCAGGCCCCCGAATCAGGTGGGTGGCCCAAAGTAGGCCCAGGTAGGCTTAATTCAGCCAATGGGGTCAACCGTTATCTTCAACCACACCTCCCAGGTTTGAAATACCCTAGCTGCAGGTGGCCAGCCTTTCTCTCCTTTTACCCTCCCTGCTCCTGGACCTGTTCTCTGGCCTCAGTTCACCACGTGTGAGCACACAGTTCCACAGTTGCTGTCTTCAGTTGTGGGCCCCAGTGTGGCTTCCGAGCAGTTTGGCATGCTTCCCCGAAATAGGGTATACCTTTTGAGACTGTAAAACCTAAAACTTCGGGGGAAGGATGGGGGGTGTCAACAAACCCAGGGATAAGAGAACAACAAGTGATCTAAAATCGATGGCAAGGAGGGCCGAGGATGCCTGGTAGGGCTTGACTAAGGGCAATGTTGCTGAGAGAATTATTGAAACCTACATGAAGGCTGAGCATGATAGTGGGACAAGAGGAAAGTAAAAGGAAATAGTGGAAAGAACTAGGAGGCAAAGGACACTTATACAGGTCTATACAGATATAGACCTGTTCATATATAAATATATAACTAGAGAAATAGATCGATGTAAATATATGTTAAGTATTAAGGAAGTAGATGGACAGTGAGCCTCTATTTTATAGGCATTTAATGGTCACTTAATTTCCTTCCCAACATCCTCTAGGGCAGTGGTTCTCAGAAAACACGTATTTCCGATGGTCTTGGGAACCGAGACACCGCTCCTCTATCCATCTCCTGGCGGGTCAGCTCACATGCAGATATGCCCTCATACGAGTACCCGGTGTGAAGACTGTTACTAATGTCATACCATGCTTCAAGACAACATTTCATTTATTTGTAATTAGAAATAAGTATTTCTTTTTCTTTTTTTGTTTTTTTCATTTTATTAGGGGCTCATACAACTCTTATCACAATCCATGCATATACATACATCATCAATTGTATAAAGCACATCCGTACATTCTTTGCCCTAATCATTTTCAGAGCATTTGCTCTCCACTTAAGTAAGCCCTTTGCATCAGGTCCTCTTAGAAATAAGTATTTCACAATATAGAATTACATATTATTTTGTGGATAATCACTATCCTTTGTGTCCAGTTTGTAACTATAAAAACACACCCTGCATATCAGATATTTACACTATGATTCATAACAGTATCAAAATTACAGTGATGAAGTAGCAATGAAAATAATGTTATGGTTGGGGGTCACCACCACATGAGGAACTGTATTAAAGGGTCGTGGCATTAGGGAGGTTGAGAACCACTGTGCTAAGCCCCCCTTCCCCCTTTCCAGGAAGTTGGAAACCCATCAAGGCTAGAGGACATGCACAAATTCAGGCCCTTGAGACATGAAGCCAGTACACCTGGGAGAGCCCCAATCTAGGCCAGGTGGGCTTAATTCAGTCAATGGGATCCACCAGTACCTTTGGCCACGCCTCCCAGCAGAGGGCCCTGAAAAGTCAGGATGGGAGCCCCCCCCCCCCCCCTTTCCAGCTGCTCCTGGGCTGTGCTTTGGTTTCTCTGGCCTCAGGTCTGTACGAGCTTGGGTGAGGTGCCCTCAGGGTGCCTGTGTAAAACCTAAAACTTCTATCCTTTCTTAAACTCTCCTGGATCAGCGTGAATTCTTAGGCAAAGTCAAGAACAGAGGCATTTCTCACCCGAGGATCGAAAAATGTCTTCAGTGTTCTCTTCATCCACTCAAAATTTTTAGTTTCTTTATTGTGGCTTTAGCTCCCTAGAGTGTCATTATTAGATGGCTATTTTTTTCTTTATATTTCTTTTCACTATTTACAAATTTTTAACATTTTTCTTATTTCGAAAGTAATGTCATGTCCTCATCTGAGAAGCGAGTCAATCATGCATTTGAAAAGGGGAGTCGGCATTCAGGAGGGACAATCGAGCAGGACATTAAAGAAGAGAATTGGTGCGAACCCTGTTTCTTGCAGGAGAGCTGGCTGCCAGTTGGAGGTTCTTAGAAAGCTAGCTCTTGATCCGCTAAGAGAAAGAAGAGAGTCTACCCCGAGATAACGGAAGAAAAAACTTCCATGATTTAGTCTCCTACATTTGTACAGTGACTTAATTTCATCATCACATGGTTCATGTACAATGGCTTTTTACTTATTTGTATGCACAAGATTCATATACCGAATTTCCAGATAAATCCAGCTCAATTTCAGCTAACTTTATGCTCTCTATTATGTAATTTTTAGTAATGCTACAGCTCATATATATTTTACATCGTCTTAATTTGTCTCCAAATCAGTCTGATCTAAAAACATTTACATTTTTCTTGCTTTCTTAATATACTTCTGTTAGGTTTGAGCTTCTGGCCAGGAAGGGGTGGTACACCTAGGTGGGTGTTACACCTGGATTGGCCCATCTAAGCCAGGTGAATTTGATTCAGCCAATGGAGTCAACCAGTATCATTGGCCACGCCTCCCAACGTGACCCCTGAAAAAGTCAGAGGTTTTGCTCTGGTGCTCCCGGCGGCTCGGACCCACAGTTCAGCGCAGCCAGGCTGCACAGGCCAACGTGGCCATGCCGCGTCCCGCCAACCATGCCATGGCCTCTGGCTTGTGTTTCATTTACTGTAAAACCTGAAACTGCTTTTAACTTTCATCAAACTCACCTGGACCACAAACCAGGCTTCGACGTGAATTCTTTCTCTCACGAAGCCAAGGACCGAGGTATATCTCTCCCAAGAGGAGGAGAGATCTAACACTCCCAGTTCCAGCTTAATATATGATATCTTTATAAGAAAGTTTGTAATGTGCATTTTCATTCAGTGCAGTATTTCTTAGGGGGCTCTTATTTTATTATTGTATGAATTTAAACTGGCCGGAATATAAAAATTTAATATGATCAAATAGACTATATTAGAAATTGTGCCAGAGAATATATCTGAAAAAAGCATTCCCAGAAAGTTTTACTGATTTCCAATACCCAAATTTATCCATTTCATGAGACACTAGTGTTTATAATGATGGAATGCCTCAATTGAAACTCTGTGGTTTACTGTTGACCATTCTGAGAGGGATCACAATAGAAAGTTCTAGAAAAAGTGAATGAAAAATGTGGAACAAACCTCAGAATCAGAAAAATGCCTAGGTTTATTAATCTGATAGAGATTGGTGGGCCCACAAGGCATGCATCTTAGACATGCTTCAAACCTGGAACTGGACGCCACCCCCCCCACCCCCACCCCCATGGCTCCCTTTTCTTTCAAACAATAAACCGGCCTATAAGTGAACATTGGATCAGTCTGCTGCACAAGACCTCTTTAAAATGTCAAAAAGCATGGGGTGACTTTGAGGACTAAGGTGCGCCTACCTGAAGCCATGGTATTTTCAATGCCTCACACACATGTGAAAGTGAGTAAGGAAGGTGGAAGAAAACTCAGCGCATTTGAACTAGGGAGTTGACGGAGAAGCTTGAAAGTACCAAGGATCGCCAGAAGAGCAAGCAGATCTGTCTTGGAAGACGTACAGCCAGAGTGCTGCTTAGAGGCAGGGCTGGCGAGACTTGGGCTCACTTGCTCTGAACGTGTTGTCGGCAGAAAGTCCCTGGAGAAGGACATTGCTATAGTTTATTGTGCCAGCCTAGCCGATAGACACAAGTAGGATTAACTGAAGGGCAGAGGGATAAATGGCTTGCTTGTTCTGTGCCTCAGTTTAAAGGGGTACACTACCTGTGGGATGCCTAGCCTGTGGACTGTGTCGCTGTAAGTTGAGGCCCCTTTAAGCCCACACGATTGGAATGTTCATCTCTGGAGCTGGGGACTGACAGTTGATGACAGTTGGGGACCTGCCTTGTTGTTTGCTGCCTGGGTATATATAGCCCAGCGCTCTCTACAGAAGGGGATTGGCAACTGGCGGCTCTCAAGCCTTGAAGGACTGCTAGTGTCTCACTGCTTTATAATTTAACTGTTAATTTCTTGTATTATCTATCTGTATATTATTTAATGGTTTATTTCTTGAATTATATATCTTTCTGTATAAATGTATTTATATATAATTACTAGCAATCTGGTTTGTCCCTCTAGAGAACCCTGTCCAATACAGACGCCATGCTTGCGATGGAACGGGGAAGGCCCCTGACGAGATGGACTGACAGTGGCTGTAGCAACCAGCGGGCTCAAACATCAGCACCGTCGAGAGGATGGTGCGGCGGACCATCTGTGCAGTATCGAGTCGATGGTGCCTGACACCACCACCTGTGAATGACGTGCTGCCTTCCAAAAAGGCACAGCCATGGGGCAGTTCTGACGTACAGTGACCTTGTAGAACTTTAAGGAGTAGGAAGTCTCCGTTTGGCCTCTTGGAGGAGCTGGTGGTTTGGAACTGCGGACCTTGCGGTTATCAGCCCAACTCAGAAGCTGTTATGCCACTGGAGTCCCTTCCCTTAGTTAAAGGGTCAGCACCATGGAAACCACAGCTTTACCGATGCTCTTCCAGCACCATGGGCGTTAGGGTGCCCCGTGTACTGTGGAAGGAGACAGAGGCCTGTCCTGGCCAGCCTCCTGATGGTCCTTATGTCTGAGTTCATCAGGTCAAGGGCCTTCCTGTCTCCTAGCCCCTCTGCTTTGCCAAGCTCTGTCACTAAAGGAAGACTTTTCTTCAACGGTGTACACATCCCCCCACGGGACAACAGTTCACGAGTGAACAGCTACACCGGGGCCGGGCCGGGATCCCCGTGCTGGGGAGAAAGGAACTAGGGACTGTACATCTGCAGGGCAGTCCGACCGGCGGAAGGTTGCCTTTGTTCAGAGCTCAATGTCTCAGAGAGAAGATTTTTTTTCTCAGTTGAGTTAGTTTGCCAGGGAGGGATCTGATTGGAGGGCTGTTTAGATTTTGCATCAAAGAGGCAGGCAGCCCATCAGTGCCCTGCCTTCCCCAGGCCGGCTCAGGACGATCATCCAAAGCTTCCTACTAGACAATCAGGAGTCTGCCAGCGGGAGGGAGGGACCAGAAAGAGAGAGGGCAAAGTTTAATCATTGAACTGAATGAGCTGGACACACCTCTTCCCCAGCAGCGAGCTCCCCAGAAGGTCTCTCAGCCTGCACTGAGTGTGAGCGGCACCCCCTGCCACCTGGGGAAAACACAGAAGTCTCTGCCCAGCGTCCCGGCCACCAGACTTAGAGAAAATGTTTGCGGTACACTTGGTGGCCTCTTACCTCACCAAGCTGAAGGAAGACCCCATCAAGAAGGTAAGGACTGAATAACTCAGTGAGATGCCTGCTTTTCTCTTCATGGGCCCAGTGGACCCCTTGTCTGCATCAAGAAGAGTTTAAGAGAGCTTGTTATGAAAGATCTAGGAAGCTCAGCCTTCCTGTAAAGCTCTTAGAGGTGAAGAGGAAGTAGATCTCCCACACCACATGCTGCCCTGAGCCTTGTGGTCTCATGTAGAACTTCCTGTCAGCCAGAGCCAGAGCCAGAAGGGACTGGGGCGGTAGGGACTGGGCCTGAGGAGGTTGCGGGATGTGCTGTGAGGGGTGATGCTCCCTCAGGCAGAGGAGAGTCCTGTTTAATGCCGATTTAAGAAGCTTTGAAGCAGATCTGATTCTTCATGTGTTTGAAAGAGGACCCACATGGGTATCAAGAGGTGTGTGTGAGCTTTAACATACAAGAAGTGAAATCGTTGTTATTGGCACGTTTCATTTGCCGATGGTAAGGGTCCCTGGGTGGCACAATGGTCTGCACTCAGCTACTGATTGAAAGGTTGGAAGTTTGAATCCACCCAGTAGTGTTGCGGAGGCAAGGTCTGGGGATGGGTTTCCAGTAAAGATCACAGCCCAGAAAGCCCTGGGAAGCACAGTTCTGCTCCGCCACGTCAGGTCTGGTTTTGGGTTTGGGCATTTACCGGCGGTGGGAATGGAATGGTTGCCTTGTTTTGTCACTTTGCCCAGGAAGCCTGTCTCCACAAAGCACTTCAAGGTGGACTGGTGCAAGGTTGCCAGGACTCTGCTGGGGGCACAGCAGAATGAGCTCCTGCATGCAGCCTGGGAGATGCCCAGCCTGCCACTTTGTCCCCGTGGGCTGGCTGCCAGCAGCAAGTCCCTGGGCACGTAGCATCTCTCAAGGGACAAAGAACGGAAGTCCTTCTAGTATTTAAGGCAGACAAAGCTCAAGTCCACGCCTGGCTCCCTCCTCCCCCACACATTGATGTCCTGATGCCACCTGCCTTGACCTCATCCTGCCCTCCGGAGTTGGGGGTTGGGGTGAGGTGGGAAGTGGGGGGTTGAAGGATGTCCACAACATTCTGTCATTAAGAGTGTTGGATCCGAGATTTCAGGAAATTTAACGATTTTATCAATTGAGCCGAGGCAGTCTGTCTCTACTTTCCTTAGGGAGCTCTGGCGGTGTCCTTGGCTGTTAACAGTAAGGACAGCACCTTGATCCCACCTGTTGCTGAGAGAAAGAGAGAGAGAGAGAGAGAGAGAGAGAGAGAGAGAGAGAGAGAGAGAGAGAGAGAGAGAGAGAGAGAGAGAGAGAGAGATTGATTCGCAGTCTCGGAAATCACAGGTGCAATTCCATCCCTCCTGTCCTACGGGCTTGCTATGAGTTGGAAGGAACTCAATGGCACTGAGGGTGTGGTTGTTTGCTACATTTTAATTTGTTGATTATATCCATGGAGCTTTCTACTGGCAAAAAGCTCTCTACTGCATGGCTTGGAATGAACTTTCCTGTTACCTCCTCCCGGAAAGTAGCCACGAGAAGCTGCCTCCCTAGCCTCCAGGACAAGTGTGCGAGCAGTCGCCGGGATCAGGTGGGAGCACGTTCACCCACCAGCCATGGTTCAGGCTCTGGAAGGCTGTTGGAAAGGCAGCCAGCAGCCTCTGATCTGTGCTAGGTCCCGGGTAAGGGGGTGGGCGTGGGCGTGGGCATCAGCATGCGTCACAGCTTGAACCACACTGGCTCCTGCTCAGCCCCGCCCCCTCTTAGGAAGCCTGCCCCGAGGCTGAAAGGACCCAGGGGAATGAGGAAGCAGTTTGCAGGCAAGGATCTTGCAGGGAGTGGGGAAGGCTGGTTCATGGGCTGCTGAGATGACTCAGGTTCTGAGAACATATCCTCATTTACTCTTTAGAGGGTGAAAACACATCCGGTCAAAAGGCCTGAGTCAGGCAGCCAGTCCCCTATGACGTTTCTGTGCTTCAAGATTCCAGGCTAGCCTTGCCTGTGAAATTTTCTACTCGGACCCCTGATCAATTTTAAAGTCTCCTCCTACTACCATTCACAGAAAAGCAGAAAAGGAAGCAGGAAAGAAAGAAAAGAGGCAGTTTCCATTCTAATTCAATATGCTGACATTATTTGACCCTCGACAGACAGCACTGGCCCCCACCCCCAGTCACTGCCCTCTGGTGGTTCCTTCTTAAGAGAACTGGCTGGGTTTTCAAATGTTTTTTTTAACGGCTTAGTCAACATTACGAAAAGTGGCCGTGCGCTCTCCAGCCCAGCGCACACCCAACCCGTCACGTTTGCTGTGTGAAAGCCTTGCTTGCCTCTTCCCCACGGCGCCGTTTCTACAGTCTCGCCTCTTAACCATCATTTCGCCATTCTCTCTACAGTTATCATTTTAATGTCTGGTTAATCCTCAACCACAACTTATTTCATGCCTTCTCTCTTGCTGGACATTTTAGCTACTTCTGAAAACAAATCTTTTCCCTATTAAAATATTGCTATCATTCTAAAAGCTGTATACCCAGTGTCCTCGGAATCTAAGGGTATTTTTTGAAGACAGAGTCTCGGAAATGAATATTGCTGGCTCAAAAAACTGAGCCTTTTTATGACTCCTGATTTATATATAATAGGAGACCTTTGGACCACGAGAGCGCTCAGACACTGCCTAGCGCCTCATGCTGTAATTCAGTAGCTCTGCGCAGCACCGTGAGGACTTTCTGGTTCCCAAGTAGAATGTGGGAGCCTGGTGGTGTGGGTGGTAAGAGTTGGGCTATGATCTGCCAGGCCACCAGCCACTCAGAGGGAGAGGGAGACGGGGTTTTCTACTCCCATAGAGTTCCAGTCTCTGAAACGCGCAGGGGCAGTCCTCTGTCCTATAGGGTCACGGAGCCGGCATCCCTCGATGGCTGTGAGTTTGAGAAGGGAAATGTGATGCTCATTGGTGCTCTTATGGAGAAGATACTGCATACTCTGCTTTGTGGTTTTTTTTTTTTTTTTTGAATGGTCATTCCCAAAGTGGGCGTGTCCTTCTGTAAGACTGTTCCTTCATGTCTGGGATGTGTGTTCCTGGTTACCTCTGTCTCAACTCACCTGGTTGGCTTTAAAATATAGTTGTTGATGTTTTAACCTCCCCCTTCCCCATTATGATACACTCCTCCAGCTACTGGAGGAAGTACTGTAGAAGATACAATGAGTGAACCAGAAGTATTGCTCCATGGGTATTCTTGCTGCCATCCCTTTAACTTACTGCCACAGTAGCAGCAGCAGGAACAACGCAAGATGTAAATCTGTAGCACACAAATCGCCCCCAGGGGGTTTCAGAACTGTCACTTACATGGAAGGGATGGTGTGACTGGAAGCTTGTGGTACCTGGATCCTGAGAAAAGTGAGCGGCTTGATTCAGGAGCACTGTTTGAGGAGATCCAGGGTCAGATCTGTTCCCACGAAGGCCATCCCACCCCTCCCCACCTCCAATTTCTTGGGTCAGCCTCATCCTTGTTTTCTCGATGTGTGTGTGGCTGTGCCGGACAATGACTACGGTCAGCAACAGGCTCGGGCTGATCAGAAGGTCCCTAATGAAGCACGACCTGCTTACACCATGTCCGGTCCAATCTGCTCAAGCCCAGTGGCTGATGGCTTCTTGTTAATGGCTCTCTGATGGGCTCCTCTGGCTCCCGAGAGACATGCTATTTTTCTGGCTCTGGTCTCTGTGTTGCTCCCAGAATGATCTCCCCACCCCCACCATCCCCGTGCCCCCCTCCCCACCATGACTTACAGTTGGGCAGCCATTGTATGACAAGGGTGAGGTGGGGCCTGCATTTCTGATGCCATTTGTCCGTGGCGCTGGTCAATCCCCGACCAAACCAGGCAGTGTGGGCAGGGACTCTAGACTCTGTGCTATGATCCCATTGCTATGCGTCTGAATGACTTTTACTGCCTCCTTAGATCCCTCATCTGTACCTTAGCCAGACTGCTGCTGTCAAGTTGACTCCGCAGGGGCGGCCCCACCGGGTCAGAGTAGAAAAGGGCGCTCTGGGGTTTTCCAAGGCAGACTTTTCAGAAGCAAATCCCTGCATGGATTTGAACTTCCAACCTTTCAGTTAGCTGCTGAATACATTGACTCTGCACCGATCTGGGACTCCCATTTCTGAATTAGGGACAGTTAATATTCTCTTGGCCTCACCTCAAAGCAATGTTGGGAGATGAAATGATTGACCTGCATGAAAGCTGTTTGTAGCCTGCAGCTGGTGTCCTGAGCCTTAGGTGGGTGTGGCGGGCATTTCCTACGCGGGCTGTGCCCTGTGTCCCTCCTCCTTGGGACCTGAATCACAAATAAAAAGCAGGGGTGAAAAGTAGAGGGGACATCTGCCACTCCCCCTCCTCCTGCTTCATCCATTATCCATCATTGTCCATTTCCCAGGAATCCCTTGTAATGCCAACATTCCCTTTAAGGGAAGGAACTTTCCACCATCTTTCATTTACCCTCAAGTGGACTGAGCATCGCCGTACCGGCCGTGGTTATTTGTCTCCACCAGAACAGAGGCCCTTTCCCCCAGGTTTCCGGTTACGTGCAATTGAGGGACAGCTGCTCAATGCCATTAGCAATTTAAGTGGACTTTACAAATGGAACTTCATCTAAGTTCACCCAAAGGAGCCCTGGTGGCATGTAGGGTTAAGTGTTGGACTGCTAGCCACAAGGTCAGTGGTTTGAACTCACCCATCATCCTGGGCGTAGAAAGATGAGGCTTTCTGCTCCTGTAAAGATTTATAGCCTCAAACTCCCCAAAGCGCAGTTCTACTCTGTCCTGTAGGCTCATTATGAGTCAGAATCGACAGTGAGAAAGAAGTTCAACTCAGCTCAGTTAAAAAAAACACAGATATAAACTTACAGGATTGGATTTTAGAGATTAGCACTGGAAAATGAACTCAACTTTGAGTTTCCTGGCAGCCAGTGAGCTAAGGGAAATGCGTATGAATGTTTACTCACGTAATCAGATAATAGAAATCTTCCACATCACACAAGGAAGCTTCCATGTTTAGGAATCTAGGAGTTAAGATATATTCCGTTTATCTCCAGTGGAGATGCCGATGGAGACTTGAACTGAGAAGTAGAAAACTTGCCTCCCACAGTTCCATCTGAAAAAGGGGAGGGTCATTTCTTTCTCTGTCATTCGCACCTTCTAGCGACCCGAGGGGACAGAGTGGAACTGCTCGTTTGCAAGATTTCCAAGACTGCGCATCTGTACAGGAGCAAACAGCCTCATCCTACTCCCACGGAGTGCTGGGTGGGCTTGAACCGCTGGCTTTCTGTATAGCAGCTGAGCTTTTAACCAGTGCACCACCAGCATTCTTTCCACAGTAGGAAGTCATGTTGCTAGTGAGAAGGAACCCTTGAGGACCTGATGCCAAGGGCTTAAGTGGAGAGCAAATGTGAGAATGATGAGGGCAATGAATGTACAAAGGTGCTTTGCACAATGGACTGTGATAAGAGTTGTATGAGCCCCTAATAAAACACTTTAATAAAAAAAAAGAATGAGGAAAAAAAAGGAACCCTTGCTGGGATGTGATGAGAATGACAAAGAGGGTGACAGTGAGGAAATCCTACAGAAAAGGGAGTGTAGGCACGCTTCCCCCATGCCTCTGAGCCTTAGAGCTCACGGCCTTTGGGAATCCAAATCACAAAACTGTGGCTTGATTCGGGATTGCAGCTGGCTACGGGGTTGAGTTTGGGGTTTATGCTCTTGACTGCATAACCCCGTCCCTGTTCCAGGTGGACAGATTCCTGTACCACATGCGGCTCTCCGATGAGACCCTCTTGGACATCATGGCACGGTTCCAGGCTGAGATGGAGAAGGGCCTGCGGAAAGACACCAACCCCACGGCCTCAGTGAAGATGCTGCCCACCTACGTTAGGGCCATTCCGGATGGTACAGGTGAGTGGAGCTGGGGCTGCAGGGACCCCGCCCCTGGTCCCTGTGGTTCCTCCTGGTTGGTAGGTACCTGACCTTTAGTCCCAGACCCCAGCTTTCTCTACACTCTCCCCTCTCCCTCCCACTCTCCCTGGCGGTAGTACTGGACCCCTCTGGGATCCTGAGACAGATGCGTGGTACTTTCTGTCTGCCCACCAGGCCTCACGCACCTGCAGTTCCTCTTGGTCATGCAACATAGCAGTTCTGCTCTATCCTATGGGGTCACTTTAAGGCAGGAATGACAGGGAAAGTAGTGGTACCCAGGAATTCAGACCCAGAAAATTGCTGCTGTCGCTAGGTACCGTCACTTCATTTCTACCTCAGAGTGATCCTGTGTACAACGGAAGAAAGCACCGCCCGACCCTGCCCCAGCTTCACGATTGTGATGTTTCAGGCTATTGCGAAAGCCACCGTGTCGATCCAGTTCATGGAGGAGCTTCCTCTTTGTCACTGCCCTTCTACCTGACCAAGCACCAATGGCTTGGTCTCTCCTGATACTATGTCCAAAGTACTTGAGATGAAGCCTCCCCATCCTTTCTTCCAAGGAGCGCTCCAGCTGTATTTCCAAGACGGGTGTGCTTGTTCTGCGGCAGTTCATGGGGTTTGCCAATTTCTTCACCAGCACGATAACTCAAGTGCATCGCTTCGTCTTTGGTCTTCCTTATTCAGTGTCCAACTTTCTTTCTTTTAAAAAACATTTTATTAGGGACTCATACAACTCTTATCACAATCCACACATACATCAATTATGTAAAGCACATCTGTACATTCTTTGCCCTCATCATTTTCAAAGCATTTGCTCTCCACTTAAGCCTTTGGCATCAGGTCCTCTTTTTCCCCCCTCCCTCCCCGCTACCCCCTCCCTCATGAGCCCTCGATAATTTATAAATTATTATTCTGTCATATCTCACCCTGTCCTACATCTCCCTTCACCCCCTTTTCTGTTGTCCGTCCCCCAAGGAGGAGGTTACATGCAGATCCTTGTAATCGGTTCCCTCTTTCCAACCCACTCTCCCTCAATCCTCCCAGTATCGCCACTCACACCCCTGGTCCTGAAGGTATCATCCACCCTGGATTCCCGGTGCCTCCAGCTCCTATCTGCACCAGTGTACCTCTGCCCTATCCAGACTTGCAAGGTAGAATTCGGATCATGATAGTTGGTGGGGAGGAAGGATTTAGGAACTGGAGGAAAGCTGTATTCTTCATCGGTGCTACATCGCACCCTGACTGACTCATCTCCTCCCCTAGACCCCTCTGTGAGGGGGGATCTCCAGTGGCCAACAAATGGGCTTTGGGTCTCCACTCTGAACTTCCCCCTTCATTCACTATGGTAAGATTTTTTTTCTCTGATGATTCAATTTGTATTAGGCTATTGTGAAGGGTACCACCTTTTTTATCTCTTTTTCTGTGGTCTTATCCAATGTGTATAACAGTCTGATGGACTTCTGTTTGTCAATCTTGTATCCTGCCATTCTGCCAAACTCCTCTATTGCTTCCAGTACTCCCTTTGTGGAACTTTTGGGATTTTCCATATATAAAATCATATCATCTGCAAATAAAGATAGTTTCACCTCTTCCTTCCCCAGACGAATACCTTTGATGTCTCTTCTTTGCCTTATGCTGTTAACTAAAACCTCTAGCACGATATTAAATAGGAGTGGGGACAAGGGGCATCCTTGTCTGGTCCCCTTTTTCTGTGGGATTGTGTTAGTCTTTTCTCCGTTGACTACCACGTTGACTGTTGGTTTTTCATATATAGCTTGTATTGTCTTGAGGAACTTTCCTTCCATTCCTATCTTCTCAAGTGCCTTAAACAGGAATTGCTGTTGGATGTTGTAGAATGCTTTTTCTGCATCTATCGATATTATCATGTGGTTCTTATAGTTTTTCATGTCAATGTGATGAATAATACTAATGGTCTTTCATATGTTGAACCATCCCTGTATCCCTGGTATGAGTCCCACTTGTTCATGGTGAATTATTTCTTTTATATACTTTTGTATTCTGTTGGCTGGTATTTTGTTAAGGATTTTTGTATCGATATTCATTAGGGATATTGGTCTGTAGTTTTTGATTCTTGTGGGATCCTTGCCTGGTTTTGGTATCAGTATTATACTAACTTCATAGAGGGAGTTCGGGAGTTTGCCGTCTTTTTCTGTGTTCTGGAAGAGTTTGTGTAGGATTGGTGTTAGTTCTTCCCTAAATGCTTGGTAGAATTCTCCAGTGAAGCCATTTGGTTCAGGGGATTTTTTTGTTGGTAATCCCTTGATAACCTTTTCTATTTCTTCTATTGCTATGGGTCTGTTGAGATTTTTTATGTCCACCAAGGATAGTCTAGGGAGGGATTGTTTTTCCAAGAATTTGTCCATGTCTGCCAAATTGTTGAATTAATTTGAGTACAATCCTTCATAGTACTGTGTAACTATCCTTTTGATTTCATTAGGGTCTGTTGTAATGACCCCTCTTTCATCCCTTATTCTTGCTATTGAGATTTGTTCCCTCCTTTCTTTGGTTAGGTTTGCCAGTGGTCTATCGATTCTGTTTATCCTTTCAAAGAACCAACTTTTAGCAGTATTAATTTTTCCTATAGTTTTCTTATTTTCCCTCTCCTGGATCTCAGCCCTGATTTTTATAATTTCTTCTGCTATTAGTAGGATTGTCCTGCTGACTCTGCTCTAGTTGTTAATTTTGTGCCAGCATATCAGTCATGAGTCTCTCTTCCTTTCTCAGGTGTGCATGTATTGCTGTGAAACTTCCTCTGATGGTTGCCTTTGCTGTGTCCCATAAGTTTTGGTACGTCGTGTGATCATTTTCATTGGTTTCTAGAAATTTCCTGATTTCATCTCTGATCTGCGCCAGTACGCACTCGTTTTGCAGTAGAGAGTTATTCATCCTCCAATTGATTGCTCTTGCTTTCTTTGGTTTCCTTTTGTTGATTTCCAGCCTTAGGGCACAGTGGTCAGAGAGAGAGAGAGGTCTGTATTACTTCAATGTGCTTAAATTTATGAAGATTTGCCTTATGCCCCAGCATGTGGTCTATCTGTGAATGTGTGCCATGTGGCCTTGAAAAGAATGTGACATTTTTTGTATTTGGATGAAAAGCTCTGTAAATATCTATCAGGTCAAATTGTCTAATTGTGGTGTTTAGCTCTCTAGTCTCCTTGTTGAGTTTCTTTCCCTGTGATCTATCTTTCTCAGGGTTATTATCTCCATCTGCAGACTCTGTGATGTCATCTTATACCTTTTGTGTTGGGAGTTTTCCTACTTTCCTTTCTCATTAGTGTGTTGTGCGTGTGTGTGTGTGTGTGTGTGTGTGTGTTTATCACTCTTGACTTCCTTCCATACTTAAGCAAATGCTATCTTGGGGTCTGTTTTCTCTTTGTTGCCCTCTGGGTGAGGTTGTTCTATGTGGCGGTCTCTTATTTATACTTGGTGAGCGTTGTTCTTCTGCCCATACTGAGTCGGCAAGGATCTTTTGTAAGGCTGGTTTTCTTCTAAAGTACTCTTTGAGTTTTTCCTTGTCTGGGAAGACTCTTACTTCTCCATCTATTTTAATCGATAATTTGGCTGGGTAGAGTATTCTTGGGTTTGCAATGTTTTCCTTCAATTTTTGGAATATGTTACTCCACTCTCTCCTCTTCTTCATACTTTCTGCTGATAGGTCTGAGCATATTCTTATGTGGGAACCTTTATATGTGATTGCTTGTTTTTCCCTAGCTGCTCTCATGATTTTCTCCTTTTCCTCAAAGTTGGATAGTTTAACTATTATGTGCCTTGGTGTCTTCTTCTTGGGGTTCAATCTTGCTGGTGTTCATTCTTTCAGCCTCCTGAATGGTTGCCTGGTTTTCATTCATTAGGGTGGGGAAGTTTCCCTCCAAGAGTTATCTCACTATTGTTGCAGATGACTTCTTTGTTGTATCTTTCTCTGGTAAGCCAATAATTCTAATGTTGTTTCGCTTTATAGCATCAGACATAGCTCTTACGTTTTCTTCAGCTTTTCTGATGATCTTATTAGATTTTTGTTCACGTTTGTTAAAGTCTGCTTGACTGTCCTCCAAGTCACTGATGCGGTTCTCGGATTCCTCCAATCGATTCTCAAAGCCCGTGTTTCTGCTACTGGTTTTTGTTATCTCCTCCCTAAGCTCCTGTATTTCCCTTTGGTGTATGGCCTTTATCTCCTCTATCATTTCATCCTTTTTCTGTATTGTTTCCCTCATATCCTGTATGACTCCAAGCAGCATTCTGAAAATTTCTTTCTGTGGCAGCTCAATGTCTGCTTCTTCTATGTATGTTGTTATGTTCAGGACATCTTCTGCCATTGCCTTTTGTTTCTCCTTTTTTCCCCATTGATGTCGTTGGGGCTGCTGACTGGTTGCGTTGTTTTAGAGGGACCAGGTGCCATTTTCCAGGGAATTGAAGAGCACTGGCGCTCTCTGGGAGATTTATAGGAATGCTTCTTCGAACAGCCTACAGCTAATTTTACTATGGGATTAACCTACCTCTTTGTCCTCCTGTGGCTTCCTTATCAGGGGAGTGCCCCAGAAGGCTGGTGGGTTGCCTGCTTTGTTGTTTCAGAGTTTGGGCAGAGGTTCCTGCAACAGTTTGGAATGTTGATGAGTGTTGGCTGAGTTGCCTTGTGCCCCCAGGCACACAGGCAGGCATTCCCTGGTGAGAAGTTGGGCAGAGTATCCCCTGGAGGGAAAGCAGACCTTTCCCTAGCCTTGGGATAGCTACGCAGGGGTGGAGCTCACCTAGCTGGGTATGGTATAGCCATAAATGCCCTAGGGCAAAGGGAGGGTAAGCAGTGGAGTGTGAGAGAACAGAAAAGAGACAAAGAGGAGGAGAAAAATTAAAAAGTAAGACAGTTTAGACTGTGCAGGAATATAGGGAAGTGAGGGAAGCAAAAGCAACTATGTAGCTGAGTCCCACTCCCTGCCCGTGGAGCTGCAAGGGTTTAGTCCCTGCCCTGAGGCAGTGGGGCAAGCCCCATTGGCAAGCCACATGAGCCGTGAGAAAGCCCCTGAGCAGCCTTTAAAGACGGTGGGGGTACAGAGAGCAGAGATGTAAACAGAAGCAGCAATGTAGCTGAACTCTGATCCCTGCCCGTGGAGCTGCAAGGGTTTGGGTTTAGTCTCCTCCCAGACGGGTGGTGGCAAGCTGTGGCTGTGCCATGAAAAAGCCCCTGTGCCAGCCTTCCAAGGCTGTGTGGGAACAGAGAGCAGAGATGCAAACAGAAGCAACAATGTAGCTGAACCCTGATCCCTGCCAGTGGAGCTGCAAGGGTCCTGTCCTGCCCTGAGGCAGGAGGGGGCAAACTGTGGCTGTGTTGAAACCAAGCCCCGCTACAGGCTCCAAATGGTCTCGGCTCCGGCAGATACAGTGGCTGGGCCAAGGTCAAGCCCCAGCCGGCTTCCACTGACATAAGCCAAAAGCCCCCAGCACTTCAAAACCCTATGGGTCTGTGCCTACTTGTCTTTTTTTTTTCTCTTTTCTTCTTTTACATTTTATTAGGGACTCATACAACTCTTACCACAATCCATACATATACATACATCAATTGTATAAAGCACATCCATACATTCCCTGCCCCAATCATTCTCAAGGCATTTGCTCTCCACTTAAGCCCCTTGCATCAGGTCCTCTTTTTTTTCCCCTCCTCCCTCCCCATTCCCCCCTCCCTCATATGCCCTTGGTAATTTATACATCGTTGTTTTGTCATATCTTGCCCTATCCGGAGTCTTCCTTCCCCCCTTCTCTGCTGTCCCTCTCCCAGGGAAGAGGTCACATGTGGATCCTTGTAATCAGTTCCCCCTTTCCAACCCACTCACCCTCCACTCTCCCAGCATCGTCCCTCACACCCTTGGTCCTGAAGGTATCATCCACCCTGGATTCCCTGTACCTCCAACCCTCATATGCACCAGTGTACAGCCTCTGTCCTATCCAGCCCTGCAAGGTAGAATTCGGATCATGGTAGTTGGGGGGAGGAAGCATCCAGGATCCGGGGGAAAGCTGTGTTCTTCATCGATACTACCTCACACCCTAATTAACCCATCTCCTCTCCTAAACCCCTCTATGAGGGGATCTCCATTGGTCGACACTTGGGCCTTGGGTCTCCACTCTGCACTTCCCCCTTCATTTAATATGATATATATATACATATATATACATACATATATACATATACACATATATACACATACATACACACACTTACATCTTTTTTTTTTTTTTGCATGATGCCTTATACCTGGTCCCTTGGGCACCTCGTGATCGCACTGGCCGGTGTGCTTCTTCCATGTGGGCTTATTTGTTTCTGAGCGAGATGGCCGCTTGTTCACCTTCAAGCCTTTAAGACCCCAGACACTATCTCTTTTGATAGCCGGGCACCATCAGCTTTCTTCACCACATTTGCTTATGCACCCATTTGTCTTCAGCGATCCTATCATGGAGGTGTGCAGTCAATGATATGATTTTTTGTTCTTTGATGCCTGGTAACTGATCCCTTTGGGACCACTCGCTCACTCAGGCTGGTGTGTTCTTCCATGTGGACTTTGTTGCTTCTGAGCTAGATGGCCGCTTGTTTATCTTCAAGCCTTTAAGACCCCAGTCACTATCTCTTTTGATAGCCGGGCACCATCAGCTTTCTTCACCACATTTACTTGTTCACACACTTTGGCTCCAGCCGTTGTGTCGGGAGAGTGAGCATCATAGAGTTCCAATTTAATAAAAGAAGGTATTCATGCATTGAGGGAGTGTTTGAGTAGAGGCCCAAGGTCCTTCCGCCACCTTAATACTTGACCTATAAATATAGACACATAGATCTATTTCCCCATCCTCCTATATATATTTGCATGTACATGTCTTTGTCTAGACCTCCATGAATGCCCTTTGACTCCTAGCTCTTTCCTCCATCTCCCTTGACTTTCCTCCTGCCCTATTACCATGCTTCATCACCACCTGGGCTAGAGTATACCTCTTCTCTAAGCAACCTTACCCTTGATCATTTCCCACCAGGCCTGCCACTCCCACTTCTCTACCATTTGGGGTCCCATGTTTTTCCCTTGTCCCTGGGTTTGCTAACACCACTTCCTTACCCCCCCTACCCCCCCACCCCAAGTCCCCACAAAACTGTCGGTCCCGTTGTTTTTCCTCCAGATAGTTCATCCAGCCTGTCCTATTCAGACAGACCTGTGGAGTCACTAACATTGTGCCTACTTGTCTTTATGATGCTCCTCCTGCTTTCCAGCAGTGTTGACTTTCCCTCTAAGCAACTCTCCTGGGCTGGATTCTGCGGAGTCCCTCTGGTATGTGTCACTTCCGTTGCCATCTTCCCGGAAGTCCCCAGTGTCCAACTTTCACATCCAACTGAGGTGATTGTAAAACACCATGGTTTGGATCAAGTGCACCTGAGTCTTCAACATTTTAGGGTGGTCTCCTGCAGCATATCTGCCCAATATATTGTTTGGTTTCTTGGCTTCTGCTTCTAGGAGCTTTGATTGTGGATCCAAGTACTAGGAAATCCTAGACAAACCCAGTCTTTTCTCTGTTTAGGATGATGTTGCTTATGGGCCCACAGGTGAGCACTTTGGCTTTAGATTGAGTTGAAATCCCAACTGAAGGCTGCAGTCTTTGAACTTCATCAAGTACTTCAAGTCTTCCTCATTTTCAGCAAACAACGTTGTGTTGACTGGATATCACAGGTTGCTAGCAACCGGATGCTCCATTTAGACATCTTCACATCGTCTGGCTTTTTGGATTATTTGCTAAGTAGACAGATTGAATAACTATGGTGAGAGGATTCAACTCTGACATACACCTTTTCTGATTTTAAATCATTCAGTATTCCCTCGTTCTGTTGGATTACTTCTTGGTCCAGGCCAGGTAGCATGTAGGCACAACAAAGTGTACCAGAATTCACGTTCTTCTCAATGTGATCCCTAGTTTTTTATGATCCACGTAGATGAATGTCTTTGCACAGTGGGTAAAACACAAGTACACATTGTATTAATATTCTCTGCTTCCAACTAAGCTACATCTGACATCAATAATAGATTTTCTCATTACACATCCTCTTCTGGATTCAGCTTGGACTTCTGGCAGCTCCCCTTTGATGCACTGCAGTGGTTGTTGATGGTCCTTCACAAATTTTTACAGGCATGTTATATTAATGGTCTTGTTTGATAATTTCTGCATCATATTGGATCACCTTATTTGGAATGGCTACAAATATGGATCTCTTCCAGTCAGTTGGCCAAGTAGCTGTTTCCCGAATTTCTTTCCATAGACAAATGAGTGCTTCAGTACTTCATCAGCTGGAAGAACTTTTTCAACTGGTATTCTATCAATTCCTGGACAATTTAGGGGTCATTATATTGCCTATCACAGACTATAACCTTCTAAAGGGGATCCATACAATCTCCCCCAGTTGTTTCATTCTTAGCCTCTGTGCAAAGTCTTAAGAGGGAAAGGGATAGATCGTTACGGAGCATCTACTGTGACTTTTGGTGACCAGGGACTCACTGCCATGCGCAATCCCTGTCACAGCCTTGTGGCTCTTCCCCCAGGTCAGACGAAAGCACTGTAGACCCAGGGGCTCGTCCAGCACCAGGTCCCAGTGCCTGGACCAAGCTTCAGAAGCAGAGTTGGGGCAGGAGCTGCAGCAGGGACTAAAGTTAGAAGAGCTTTGCTGAGCTTCTACTTTCCTCTGAGCCCCTGAGGAAAGGTGTGGCTCAAAGGCAGCTTGGTTCTGCTGATTGTGAGGCCCCAGGGAAAGTGTGATGGGAAAGGCTTTGCTCCCTCTCTGGTAGGTAGGGGTGCAGATTGAGGGTTCCCCCATGGAGAAGCACAACTTTGAATTGACGTTTCTTTGAAATCTTGGCTCAATCCCCAACTCTTATCCTTGGTGGGGCATCCAGGGCTGTTCCAAAGAAGCAATGGGGTCAACGTCTGTTCTCTGACTCACAGGGCGTGGGGGGTGGAGGCAGGCTAGGGAGCGGTGGGGTGGCAGCCGGACTAAGTCCTCCTGGCTCCTTGTGCTGTGACTCTTCCACCAGATATGGAGAAGACCTGTTCTAGACGCTGGGGAAAGTGACCTTTGAGGGTGGACGTGTTTTCCTCACTCATACTGACAATGGTTTTGAAACTTGTTGGGAGACACCACTTCTTTTCTTTGTTGTCTCCCCCGACCCTCTCAATATGCAGGAAATCTTCCCAGCAGCTAAAAGCAAATGAACATTAAAACTGCTTTTGATGGGGAATTGGTTGAAGGTTATCTCACCAGCAATGCTGTTGCAGGAGGTTCTGGGTCTGAAGGCCCTTGCAAGTTCTGGGACCCCCAGTGCTCCTGTCCTCATCAGGCAAGCCAGTTTGTCCCCCCATATTTGCCGAGTTGTTAGGGTCAGATGAGGTCATGTGGAGGGAATGCTTTGAATTTTCTAAAAATTTACTCCAAATCCTTCAGAGACATTATGAACAGGTGCTGTAATTTCAGGCTTAGTAGTAAACAAAACCAGAACAACAAAAACCCTTCCAATCCCTTGAGAGTTATGCCTTTGCCTGATAACCTCAAGGCCAGCAGTTCAAATCCACCAGTCACTCTGAAGGAGAAAAATAAGGCTTTCTGCTCCCATAACGATTTACAGCCTTGGAAACCCACAGAGGCGGTTCTGCTCTGCGCATAGGCTCACCGCGCATAGAATTCCGTTGATGGCAATGAGCTTGGTTTTGGGGGTTGCCGGAGAGGGGTGGTAAATGGTTCAGTGCTCAGCTGCTAACTGGAAGGCTCAGAGCTCAAGCCCACCAAGCAGCTCTGTGTGAGACAGACCTGGTGGTTGACTCTGCAAAGACCATGGCCTTGGCCACTCTATGTTGTTAGGTTGTAGAGTTGGTTCCAACTCCAGGTACCCTATGTGCATCAGGAAGGGAACACGACCCCTCCTGCTCCGTCTTCACAGTCCTGATGCCTGACCCCACTGCTGCCCGCTTCTGAAGGGATTAGCCATTGAAAACCTTATGAAGGGCTGAAAACCCTACGGAGGAAATCCTCCTCTCTTCCATGGGGCTGCTTTGGCATCCATTGTGGGAGACCTGCCGACATCAAACCAACAATCCCTTGAGGCTCTCTTTCATTTCAGAGATGGACTCAGAGTGTTCAGCGACATCCTCTGGGATCACTTCCTTAACTCCTCATCCTTTATCGAACTCGCCTGAGAGCGGTACCCTGTTTCATCCTTAGTTCCTCCCAATCACTAAACAGAGCAGTTACGATAGACTGCCTTCAACTAGAGTTGCTCTTAGTTGTCTATAGGTTGGTTTGAATGCTGACCTTGCAAACACTTACCCTCCTCCTCACCAGCCTCTTTAGGTCTGCTATAGGCACAGGTGATCCTATGCAAAATCTTGTTGGCTCAGGAGTGGGGGAGTGGTTATGAATTGATCTGTGATCCGTGCAGTAACCAGTTCAAAAACCACCAGAGGCTTCATGGGAGAAAGACTGGGCTTTCTACTCCCGTAAATCGTTACAGTCTTGGAAACCCACAGGGTTTGACTTGATAGCAGTGAGTTGAGAGTTTCTGTCCTCGGTGATCTTTGGTGTCTTTGGCTATTGCTGAAGGCTCTGCTTGGGGGTCACATAGAAGTTGAGTCAAGTAGAAGCCGAATCCAACCTTTCCATTAGCAACTGAATAAACTTTAGCCATAAAATTCAATGTCCTTATGCCTCCCAGCCACCCTATGAGCTCGACGTCATGACCCCATTTGCTGAGGCTCAACAAAGGGAGGCCATTGATCCAATAAAAGACAGAGTTGAGTGAGAGTCCAAGTCTTCCTGACCCCATAGCTGGCGCCCTTCTCAGTGGGCCAGGCTGTAGGAAAGGGACACACTCACTGGGAGAAGATGCAGTGAACCCTCTCCATGCAAGCGGTATGGAGAAACAGGCCTCTGGAGTGGGAAAGGTTCCATTCTAGGGGGGAAAAGAAAGCTACTCTAAGCAAGGAGGAAATGTGGCTAAAGGCCTGAAAGAACATGCACAAGGGAGAGCAGGAGAGCGAAACTAGCCTCATACACAGCTTAACCCGATGGGAGTAGAAGCAGGGACAACATGATGGTCCTTACAGTGCCAGAGAAAGGGAACAGAAGAGGAATGGATGTATTTGATCTGTGGTGTTTGCAAAGAACATTGAATGGCCAGGAGAACAAACAAAGCAAAGTGGAAGATGTAACCAGGAAGAAACAACCAGAATGTTTCTTAGAAGTGGACTTTGGTTCGTGTGCTGTGCTTTGGCTCTATGATGTCCATCAGGAAAGAGCAAAGAGTAGAGAAGGCTATCTTGTGTGGTAGAGTCGAGGGTCAGTGAAAGCAAAGGAAACCCTCATGGAGATGAGCTGACAGGAGCCAACAATGGATTCACGCGTGCCAGAGATTCTAAAGGTGGCACAGGACCAGGCTATGCTTTGCTGAGTCATACATGGGGTTGTCATACACAAGGCAGAGCCAACTCAATAGCCACTAACAATAGCCACAAGGGGGCAAGGATGTCTGCTTTCTTAGGCCAGACCCACTCCAGCCGGAGAAAACAGAAATGAATGAGCCTGACCCAAACCATTCAGAAAAAAGTGAAAATGAAGCGTATGTTTGGGTGAAACAGCCTCGAAAGAAGGTGTGGGTGAATTAGTTCCAAAATGTTGAAAATCCTCTAGATCACACCTCTACTCTGACGTGAGTCGGAACGGGCTGGACAGCAACTGGTCAAATTTGTCATACCACGCACCCTCAATGATTGGTCCTTTTCCTCTTCTGGCTTTATTTTTGGAATAGAACATGGAGAGTTTCTTGCCCTGGATCTTGGAGGGTCCAAGTTCCGAGTCTCGAAGATTCAAGTCTCCGAAGAAGGGAAGCAGAAGGTGCACATGGAGAGTCAATTCTACCCAATGACCAGTGAAATCACGCGAGGCAATGGCCCCCAGGTACCCAGGCGGGCGGCTTCTGGGAAGCGGGACACCTGGGCATCACTGACGAGTACCCGTGCCTCATCCCGTGCCCTTTGCTGTCTCTTCTCTGCAGCTGTTCGAATACGTTGCTGACTGTCTGGCTGATTTCATGGAGACTAAAGATTTGAAGCAGAAGGAATTGCCCCTTGGCTTCACCTTTTCGTTTCCTTACTGGCAGACTAAACTAGATGAGGTAGGCTGGTGGAGGGCTGGATGTGGGTGGGGTGGGGGAGATGGGCATGATTTGAGCTTTGGGTCTGGAGGGTGTGGGCTTATCTGGAAGGCGTTGGGGACAGAGGACCCAGGGTACCCACAAGGATTTCTTCCTTTTAATGAAGTGAAAATGTGAAGCAGATACTCTGTGGACCCCAGTACCTTGATACGATACTCACTCTAGGCGCAGCTCAAGGGAGCAGATAGGTTAATGGTTCTCTAACATGGGAATCCCCTCCATGGCTGGCTTACGCAGAAGCACAGAGTTGTAAGAGCAGTGGGTCTGGTGTGAGGCCCTAAGTTTGCAATTGAAACAACTTCTAGATCATACGATGCTGCTAGCCTTAAGGCACTGCACCCTTAACACCACCTAGCTGACTAGGCGGAAAGCCGGAAGACTGGGCATCTCACCCTTCCAGTAAATCCTTAGGAGGTGGACGGAGTTGAGAAGTCACTGGAGTGAAAATGTTATTGGATGCCTGGGATATACCCAGTCTCCGCTGGGCCTCTGCCATGTGTAGGTCTCAGGTAATTCATCTCTGTGAGTCTCAGCTTTCAATCTGTAAACAGGGTAGAGGCAATTCAGATCTTACATAAAGTGGTGGCGATAAGGGAGTCTGGAAAAAGACAATAAGTTCTCTAGGAGCAGAGGGTGATGGTCTCCCAGGACCCTCCAGCCCGGAGTGCAGACTCTTGTTGCATCGTCCACAGGACAGTCAAATCGTGAATTTGAAACCGCCTTGCTGGAGGCCTCACTTTGTCCCTGAGATCCTTTCTCGAGGGTAGGTGAGGAGACGCCTATATATCACTTACTGTCCTATCAGGTGAGCTACGAAGGCAGATGTTAAAGATATTAGGTGGGAATCAGAGACCTGTGCCTTAGCTCGGCTCTGTTCTTCAATCACAGGAGACCTGGAGCTCTTGCTTTCCTCTCTCAGTCTGGCTTTCCTTGTTCTGAACAGAGGGGATGCTTGGATGAGATGTGCTTGTGGAATTTGGGTGCTTAGACTCAGTCACTCTTGATTCTGTGACTTGGGCAAATCTCTTAGCCTTCAAGTTTTCTTCCAGTCTAAAACATTCTGTAATTATTTCCTATCTTAAACATGAAACTTTGGGAAACACCATTGTAGGCAAATGATTGATCATGCAAACTGAAGACCATTTTCTTAAATTGAAATTATGTTCCCAAGGTATTCCTACCAGGCAACACCATAATAGTCCTGTTTTATGGACCAAGCAAACCATTCATTCTGCACGCATACGATGTAGCTACCAGGTGTTTTCATTCCTGTGAGATGGGCAGGGAAGTGACATTTCCATCTTTTTTTTTTTTTTAACAATTTATTGGGGCTCATACAATTCTTTTCACAGTTCATACATATACATACATCAATTGTATAAAGCACATCTGTACAGTCTTTGCTCTAATCATTTTTTTCTCTTTTCTTCTTTTACATTTTATTAGGGACTCATACAACTCTTACCACAATCCATACATATACATACATCAATTGTATAAAGCACATCCATACATTCCCTGCCCCAATCATTCTCAAGGCATTTGCTCTCCACTTAAGCCCCTCGCATCAGGTCCTCTTTTTTTTCCCACTCCCTCCCCAGTCCCCCCTCCCTCATATGCCCTTGGTAATTTATACATCATTATTTTGTCATATCTTGCCCTATCCGGAGTCTCCCTTCCCCCCTTCTCTGCTGTCCCTCTCCCAGGGAAGAGGTCACATGTGGATCCTTGTAATCAGTCCCCCCTTTCCAACCCACTCACCCTCCACTCTCCCAGCATCGTCCCTCACACCCTTGGTCCTGAAGGTATCATCCACCCTGGATTCCCTGTACCTCCAACCCTCATATGCACCAGTGTACAGCCTCTGTCCTATCCAGCCCTGCAAGGTAGAATTCGGATCATGGTAGTTGTGGGGAGGAAGCATCCAGGATCTGGGGGAAAGCTGTGTTCTTCATCGATACTACCTGACACCCTAATTAACCCATCTCCTCTCCTAAACCCCTCTATGAGGGGATCTCCATTGGTCGACACTTGGGCCTTGGGTCTCCACTCTGCACTTCCCCCTTCATTTAATATGGTATATATATATGTATACACATATATACACATACATATATACATATACACATACATACACACACTTATATCTTTTTTTTTTGCATGATGCCTTATACCTGGTCCCTTGGGCACCTCGTGATCGCACTGGCTGGTGTGCTTCTTCCATGTGGGCTTATTTGCTTCTGAGCTAGATGGCCGCTTGTTCACCTTCAAGCCTTTAAGACCCCAGACACTATCTCTTTTGATAGCCGGGCACCATCAGCTTTCTTCACCACATTTGCTTATGCACCCATTTGTCTTCAGCGATCCTATCATGGAGATGTGCAGTCAATGACATGATTTTTGTTCTTTGATGCCTGGTAACTGATCCCTTTGGGACCACTCGATCACACAGGCTGGTGTGTTCTTCCATGTGGACTTTGTTGCTTCTGAGCTAGATGGCTGCTTGTTTATCTTCAAGCCTTTAAGACCCCAGTCACTATCTCTTTTGATAGCCGGGCACCATCAGCTTTCTTCACCACATTTACTTGTTCACCCACTTTGGCTCCAGCCGTTGTGTCGGGAGAGTGAGCATCATAGAGTTCCAATTTAATAAAAGAAGGTATTCATGCATTGAGGGAGTGTTTGAGTAGAGGCCCAAGGTCCTTCCGCCACCTTAATACTTGACCTATAAATATAGACACATAGATCTATTTCCCCATCCTCCTATATATATTTGCATGTACATGTCTTTGTCTAGACCTCCATGAATGCCCTTTGACTCCGAGCTCTTTCCTCCATCTCCCTTGACTTTCCTCCTGCCCTACTACCATGCTTCATCGCCACCTGGGCTAGAGTATACCTCTTCTCTAAGCAACCTTACCCTTGATCTTTTCCCACCAGGCCTGCCACTCCCCCTTCTCTACCATTTGGGGTCCCATGTTTTTCCCTTGTCCCTGGGTTTGTTAACACCACTTCCTTACCCCCCCTACCCCCCCACCCCAAGTCCCCCCAGAACTGTCGGTCCCGTTGTTTTTCCTCCAGATAGTTCATCCAGCCTGTCCTATTCAGACAGACCTTATAGATGGATAAATGGATACCCAGAGAGATGAAATGTTTTGTTCAATGTTTCATGAGTCCAAGTGCCCTAAGTCTGCAGTGACTGCTCCCTGAGCCATAGTGTGTCACCTTGTCAATCACTCAGCTAGGAGTGAACGCTATGGAAGGGCTTCACAATGGAATGAAAAGATAAGGGATTTCCCCCAGGAAACTTTTTGAAGCTGCCGCATGGCTTTAAGGGTCTCTGAAGAAAAAACTAAAAGTAATTGCGGTGCCTCATTTAGAGAGGCCAAAGGGATGACTGTTTATGATATTTCTGCAGCTGATACTCAGGCAAGCCAGTGATGGCTCTGTGGGGAAACCCGTGCAGGGAACCTGGTGACTTGGTTACTGAGTGCTGCCCTGATGGAAATGCCATAAATGGATAGAGTTAACAAACAAAGGGAACTCTAGTAGCACTGTCAGGTAAGCATTGGGCTGTTAGCCACAAGATAAACGGGTGCATAAGCAAATGTGGTGAAGCTAGCTGATGGTGCCCGGCTATCAAAAAAGATAGTGTCGGGGTTCTTAAAGGCTTAAAGATAAACAAGCGGCCATCTAGCTGAGCAGTAACAAAGCCCACATGGAAGAAGCACACTAGCCTGTGTGATCATGAGGTGTTGATAGGACCAGGTATGAGGCATCAAAGACCCGGAAAAAAAATCTGTCAATGTGAATCAGGCGGGGAGTGGAAACCCAAAGCCAATCTTGCAGCAATTGGACATCCCCTTACATAAGGGTTTCAGGGAGGAGGCAGGCCAGTCAGTGTGCAGTGTAGCAAGGATGAAACATACAGCTTTCCTCTAGTTCTTTAATGCTTCCTCCTCCCCACTATCATGACCCTAATTCTACCTTACGAATCTGGCTAGGCCAGAGGATGTACATGGGTATAGATAAGAACTGGAAACACAGGGAATCCAGGACAGGTAAACTCCTCGGGACCTATATTGAGAGTAGCTATACCAGGAAGGTAAGGAGAAGGTGGGGGGAGAAAGGAGGAACCTATCACAATGATCTACATATAACCCCCTCCCAGGGGGATGGGCAACAGAAAAGTGGGTGAAGGGAGATATTGGTCAGTGCAAGACATGAAAAAATAATAATTTATAAATTATCAAGGGTTCACGAGGAAGGGAGGGAAAGTGGAGGAGGAAGGGGAAAAATGAGCTGATACCAAGGGCTCAAGTAGAAAACAAATGATTTGAGAATGATGATGGCAGCAAATGCACAAATGTGCTTGACACAATGGATGGATGTATGGATTGTGATAAGAGTTGTACGAGCCCCCAATAAAGTGATTTATTTTTTTTAAAAAAGTTTTTACAGCCTCAGAAACCCTCTATGGGGTTGCTATGAGTCGGAAGCAACTCTAAGGAAGTGGGATTAATAAAAATCCTTGTTTTCCCACAGTTAAGGGCGCTAGAAGTCCCAGTTCAGGGAAGGCTTTCGGTCTTTCTCTGTTGGCTGTGGGGGAAGGAGGAAGGTCTTGTGTCTTTGAGCTTGATTTTCCTGTGTCTTGGCATCTTTCTTTCCCATCTCCATTTCTGCCCCTTGATTATTGAGTCTCCTTTGTGCGATCTAAAAGACGAACTCAAGCACAACTCATACCACGCTTGCCTCATGAACCTCACAAAGAACCCCTTCCTGAATGGAATTAGAGTCGCAGGCACAGAGGCGAAGATTTGAGGGGGACAAAATTCCATCCATAACACCTGATTCTATCTCCAACCAGAGCCCCCACTGGGCAGTCACCCTTCACCCGTCCCTCAGTTAGTGATGTGGAACAGGCCTGAGCAGAGCTTCGAAACTAAGACAGATGCGGAAGAAAGTCTCAGGGATCCAAAGTCTTGGTGATCTCCTTCCAGAAATGAACCCATGATATTCCTCAGTACGGTCGAAGACTGCAGGGCTGGGGCAGCCCTTTCATTCGGGCGCGTATGAGACTGCCACAATCCAAGGGCCCAGGGGAAAGCAGCCACACCGTCTCAGCAGCCGTGTCCACCTCTGAGATCCTCCCTCCTTCATGGTGCCCTGAGCTGACCTCTTCCCACAGGGAGCCCTGCTTTCCTGGACCAAGAAGTTTAAGGCTCGAGGAGTTCAGGACACAGATGTAGTGAGTCACCTGCGGAGGGCGCTGCAGAAACACTCGGTGAGGAGTCACCCAGCCCTCTCTCACTGGGAGGGGCGGGAGGTTGGGGGCGGTGGGGACTGTGCACCGCACCTGCCCTGGCAGAAGAATGGTGGGAGGCGTCTCGGGGAACGTTTCACTATGTGGAGTTGAGAATGGTTTGGGTAAGTCCACCAACGAGTATGTGAGACTTGTGCATATCACTGGTTGGTCTTGGAAAGGTGACCCTGAACTTCCCAGACCTCCCCAGCCAGCCACACAGGTCCCTCCTCTCCCTCCATGGGTCCTCCCAGAGCCTTAAAGCACCACCTTCTTTCCAATCTCACGCCCATTCTCTCTTCATTAAATGGATTTGAAAATAATTTAGGTAATTGCACCAGCAGGACGCGTTCCCCGTGGAGCTGAAAAAGTACACAGATCAACCAAGCTGCCCGTTGTCCTGGCTGCAGGCGGGATGTGTTGATGGTGTCGGCTTCCTTTCTTTTTAAAACGAGAATTGTATTCATTCATAACCTGCTTTGCTCTTACTGTTCTCATTGTACTTGGTGCATGAACTCAAGCTGCCTCAGCAGAGGAACCCCAGACGGCTCCCGTGGTGCTGGCCCTGGGCTTGCTGGTGAAGGAGGGCCCTGTGGGCGAGCACGCACGTGGCGGACCCCTCCTGAAAGTGCTGTTCTCCCAGCTGAAGCATGCTTCCTTTGATCTCTTCCCAGGCTTCTGCAAACCAGGGGCCGGTCCTGGCAGTCAGACCCTCCTATTTCAGGGCAGAGAGGCCTAACAAGCATGAGTTCCCTCTTTAGCCCCATGGACCCTTCTCTGTCCCGAGCCCTGCCGTGGCTTCTACTCGAGACCTGCTCCCCCAAGGCAGGCCCAGCAAGTAGCAGCTAATTCTCGTCTGAACCAATCGCGGTCCCTGCTTTAGCTTCCTCCACGGACTCACCCACTGACATGCCATGGGACTTGTATTCTGGCAGGACCTGCATGTGGACATCCTGGCTTTGGTCAATGACACAGTGGGGACCATGATGACTTGCGCCTACGACGATCCTTACTGCGAGATCGGAGTCATCATTGGTAACTTGATTTGGCTTGCTTGTGGGGAGGGGGAGAAATTGGACGGGTTTGGATCTTCATCTCAGCAAACTCAGCATACATGAGTGAGGGTAGCGGTCTCCACCCCCACCCCCAACCACTGCTGATGGTTAATTGTGCACTTTTACAGTAACTTTCTTGAAAGGTTTTACAGTTTCTCAAACTGATGTGAAAGATGCCCACTTGTCAATGGAAAATAATATTTTGTATTATCCTCAGCTAATACAGCACAGAGTTTTTGCACCCTAGGAAGGGTTTTAACATGATGTGTATATACCATTTCATATATATTGTTGGGTGATCCAGTACAGGTATCCTGAAATTATTTTCTGAAAGTTCAGTAGGCAATGTCAGAATGCGAAGTATCAGAATGAATTCATGACATTCACCCGAAACTTCTTGCCATTCAGCGTCCTTTATTGCCTCTTTAATAACTAATTTCTGTGTGCGGCACACTCTATACCCATCCATCTTTTCTTGTAAACTTTCCTCTGCAGTGGTTAATGTCTACAAGTCAGAGTGTGCTAAGTCAGAGTCTTCAAAGCTGTCACTTGGCCCAGACACTTGCCATGAAATTTCACTGTCTTTTCTGTGCAAATCAACAAACTTAATCCTATTAGAGCCATGGTTTGTGGTTACAGAATACGTAAGTCTGGTGTAAAGCAATGCTGTACTTTCCTCTGGTTTTGTCCTTCCAAAAGCCCTTCCCTCTTTGTATGTGTTTTCTCATCCCTTGCCCAGGAACTGGCAGCAATGCGTGTTACATGGAGGACATGAGCAACATTGACCTGGTGGAAGGCGACGAGGGAAGGATGTGCATCAACACGGAGTGGGGGGCCTTTGGGGATGATGGGGCTCTGGAAGACATCCGCACTGAGTTTGACAGGGAGCTGGACCTCGGCTCTCTCAACCCAGGGAAGCAACTGTAAGTACTGGGCTGTCCTACTCTGGGCATTGCCACCAGGAAATACCCATTCATTCAGGCACATCACCGCCTCACCTAGGAGGCTCTTTGGTGGCGACTAGTCATCCTTCACAATGAGTTTATAAGGCAAGGCTCAAATGCTAGTTTTAATGGAATGGTACACCCTAATTCTAATTCCATCAGTATTTATGGAGCACTGGAGAAATGGCTGAGTGAGGTCGCCTGGGTCCTGCCTTCTTAGAGCTTTCAGACAAGGAGTCTCGGATTAGACAAGTGAGGGGGCTGAGGAAGTAGGTAGGACTCAGCTGAATGCCTCATGCTTTGGGTTTCCATTACTCCCCACTTACCACTTCTAATATCTAATTTGTAGACTTTAGTCAACATTCATCCATGGTCACACTGAAGTCCGTTGTCAAAGGAAGCCATGTCCTAGTCTAGACCCCAATTCAGAGTTACATGCTGTGTTTTGCCTCCATGTCTCTTTATGAAAAACTCACTCCTGTCAAGTTCATTCTGACACATAGAGCCCCTATAGGGCAGGGTAGAACTGGCCCTGTGGGTTTCTGAGATTGTGCCTCTTTCTGGAAGTAGAAAGTCTCACCCTTAGCCTCCTTTAATCTGGAATATTTACTTAATGTGTCTGCGCTTTTCCTGACCTTAACACAGACTGCTTACTTTACCGTCTCCATTTGCATTTGTCTCGCGCTTCATCCTGATTCTTCGTAGATGATTCGAGTTTGGCATGGGTACCCTAGAGGATGGTGTGTCCTTGTTAATGCATGGGAGGCACATACTATCTGTTGATCCCAATACTGGTCATGGTAACTAAGATTACTTGGTGAAGGGACATCTAATTATCATTGGTCTCTGCAATGAATTAATGTGCAGTGAGGAGAAGTTTTCAGATTATAGAAAGTCGTCAAACTTTCACACACTAGTTTTAGCATCTATTAACAAATTCCTAAAGACATCATTACGCTTATATTTATGATTTTTTATTCTTTAAAAAGGGACTTTCTCTACCATTTACCCATGTGACAATGACCTTATGGATTCTTCTATTTAATTGATTATAATCTTTCCCTATCATTTATTTTGAGGCTCAAATGTTTTCAGATCTGACCATTGGAGACCCCTTCAAGTTGGCTCCCGTGACCCTTGACATGCTCCCACCACTGTCTAAGTACATCCTTATTTGGGAGCAAGAGCAAGAGGGTCCAGGCTCATCTTGTACTTTCTCAGCGCCAACACTAGAATCAACCATTTATCCAAGGACCCTGATGCATAAACATCTTAAACACCTCCTAGAACCATTCAACACCAGAATTGCAGGCTTCTCAATCAGGGGTGTGTTTTGGATGGACATTCTCAAGTCCCACCTACTTTGCTAGTGAGCCAGGGCCACCACATCCCCACATCATTGCGCTGTAGTTGGGATTTTTTCATCATTGTTCATCTCTAGCTCACTGAGAAGTAAGTCCAATCCCTCAAACTCAGCCTGAATCGAGGAACATCTTTGGTTTCTTTGATATTCTAACACACTCTCTCTCTCTGTAAGTATGTGTTGGAATATATAAAGTTGACTATGAAGCAGATTGTCCTTGATTTAGCATCATATTGGACTTGGGGAATAAAAGTTATAATTAATTTTGTACCCAAGCGTGTTTGTGTGCATGAAATCGGAGTGAAAATGTAGCTAGCCTTGGGGACCTGTCACCACCTTATGATGGAACCTCTGGAGTTTTCCAAGCCCACCTCAGAGACAGCATCTTTCTTTTAGGGAGAGAAGATTGGTGTATGAATTGGGGGCATCTGAAACTGACCATTGGACTCCCCCCCCCCAATATACATGTTTTACTTTGCATTTGTATTGTGGATGAATAGATATGCAACAAAACATAAATCAAGTAGATGGTCCCTACACGAATCTATTCAGTAACATTGACCAAACCCTTTAAGTTGTGCAACTGTTCTCATTATCCTGTCCCAAAATATTCCACCAAACTAATGCCTCCTACGTAAAAACTCTTCCCTGCAGCCCCCATCCCTCTGACAAAACTCACTGCCATCATATAGATCCTGACTCATCATGCCCTGTTGTCGACCTGTAGTGACCGTTAATGAACTTTGATTTTGGAATATTTGCTTTATTTCATATAAGTGCAGCTTGATTATGAAATTTTCATGCCACAGTTAAAGAACCGTGGGAAAGTACCTGATGACTCTGTAACTGAGGCTCTTTATCTCTAAAAGGAGAGTCTTTATCTCTTTCTGTCAACACAAAACCATTTATGTCTATCAAATGAGACAATTCCACACAAAACTATCACCGTAAACACCGAATCCAAAACAACACAGAAATTTAGGAAGAACAAATAAATTGGTGGCACCATAAAAGTGTGGAGATCAGATCACCCAACGACCCCCAGGAAAAAGGTCTAGTGAGTCCCTTCTGAAAATCCAGCCACGGAAAACCCCGTGGAGCACAATTGTCCTCTGACACACGGGGTCACCACAAGGCAGAATCAACCCAATGGCATCTGGTACCTCTCCCATGAGAGTGACACGCCCGCAGCCAGAGGTGGTTTGACAAAGATGCAGGGAATGAAGCACGTTGTGGCAGGCGAGCATCTTGCGCCTCTTCTACCCGAGCTCTCTACTTTTGTGGATGAGGAGAGTGAAGGCCCGAGAGGGTAGCTGGTTCCCCTACACCACACCATCGAGGGCTCTTCCACTCCACATCTCCATCGTGTGGGTTGTGGCTCGGGGTCTTTGGGAAAAGAATGCGGACGAGCCCAAGGCGCTGCTTCCACTCATGTCTTGACCACATTGCAGGTTTGAGAAGATGATCAGTGGCTTGTACCTGGGGGAACTGGTCAGGCTCATCTTGCTGAAGATGACCAGGGCCGGCCTCCTGTTTGGCGGCAAGACATCCTGTGCTCTCCACACCAAGGACAAGATTGAGACGCGGCACGTGGCTGCTATGGAGAAGTAAGTTGCTGGCTGGGCACCACCTGCCTTGGTTCTGCAGAGGGCTCTGGCGGGGGAGGGTCAGCAGGTGGTCTGCTTAGCAATCACGGGGCAGCCCTGGGAAGCAGCTCTTCCTTCATTACCAGAAGGATTTCAGACCTGCGGATGGCTTCACATGGGGCAGCATTCAGCCATGACTCCAATGGGGCATTCTTGTGGGTTCCATGAGCCAAGGATTCTGTGGTTGAAGTTCCATGCTCTCCAGTGTTTCGTTGCCTTCCTTTTCTCCAAAGGGATATCCTGTAGCTCTTTGGGATCCCTTTGAGGAGTCGATGTGCATTCTACTCCCTTTAACACCCCAAATGCACATTCACAAGTATACTTTCTCACACGATTAGGACTTTTGACATCCAAATGAAGAACTTGTGCTATAGCATGAACCTCCGTCGCTGGGTCCCTTTAGGTGCTGGGTCCCTTTAGGTGCTGGGTCCCTTTAGGTGCTGGCTTTGACTTTGGTCATTTGAGTCCTTTCACACAATAACATGGAATGGGAACTGGCTGGTGAAGGTGCCTGAGACCAGTCCACTCAGTTTCCTATCCCCTCAGGCGTAGAGACACTGGCCTCGCTCTGAGCTTCACAATCAGTTTGTTTGTTTGTTTGTTTACAACAGTTTTATCGGCACTTCTTCCACATATCATACTAACACAATTCATTTTAGGATATTTTCTTCTTACTTGTATTCATTGTTTTTAGTGTAATTATTTTTTAAGTTGTGGCAAAAATATACACAGCAAACATTCTCTAGTTAAACAACTTCTATATGTATAATTCAGTGCCATTGATTATATTCTTTGAGTTGTGCAATGCTTATTAATATACTTTTCCAAATTATTTCACCACCATTAATATAAATTCAATGCCCCTTAACAAAAAACTCTTCCTCCTTCAACATATTTCTTTATTTTTAGTAGTTTTCTTGATATAAAATTCATCTATCATCCACTTCCATAGTTAAGCCGCTTTTACTAAGAGTTATACTTCACACAATCAGTCTTAGTGCTCCCTCACCCTGGCGATCAGTTTAGATTCTGAGCTTGGTAGATTGGCACCTGACTCGCAGAGTCTGCTCTCTGCACTGCTTGGTGGAGATGGAGTTCTTATGAAGGCTTGTATTGAAATAAGCAGCCGACTAAGTGAGGTGTCAGCTAAGTTTTCATGGAAGAAGCACACCAGCTAGTATGTTCAAAGGATTATTAATAATAAAATCCATGATGGAATGAGGTTGTATTAGAGCTTAAGTTCCAAGTACCTGGTTTGCACAAGGTTATGGATGACGGCAAAAACCCCACATTCACTTACAGAGCCCCCAGGCGTATCAAGCCTCTGTTGAATCCCCTCAGTTCATTGACCAGGGATGATAGTAGTCTTGTTCTCAGTGTAGATTGGAAAATAGATTAACTACAGATAGAGTGAGGTTAAAATTTAACATTTTACCATTTGTTTTCCCTTTTGACCCATTTTAACCTGTTCTAGCCTCTACTATTTTTGGATTGAAGGTCTTCTGTGTTTTATTTTGTTGTTGTTACTTGGCAAGATTGTCTTTATGTGAAACCCAGGTTCGGTAAATCCATTGAGACAGTAACTAGATGAATAGTGTCTTAGGATTATGGCAGGGAAGCTGGGGATAACTGGGGATCTAAAATAATGGGACAAGAATGAAGAAAATGTTCTAAAATGGATTGTGGTGATGAGTGTATAACTCTTCCTTGAGAAAATAAGCTCTTGATTTTTGGAAAATAATGCTTACATGCTCTGACTTGTATATATTTCTATACAAGTGATGATTTGTTAGGCTGTTTGCTGGATATGCATAGGATGAGAGAAACAATAAAATGAGAGTAGCTTATGATTAAATAAGTAAATGAAAATATTAGGAATGAGGTTGGTTTCTATGTGTGAAAACTGAAAAATGCCCTAAACAGTATGTTGCAAAGAAAAAAAGTTGCTTATAGGACAGAAGCATAATGTAAATCAATGTACATTCTTAGTAGAAATACTTTAAAAATTAGAAATGGTAAAATTTGTTTTAGTTATATATTTTATTTATCCCAAGATAACCAGAGTATTATCATTTACACATATAACCAATATAAAATTATTAGTAATTTACTTAGCATTCTTTTTGTAAGCTATGTCTTCAAAATCTGATGGTTTTAATAGCATAAGTTCTAATAGTCATTTCAGACCAGTCACATATCTAGTGTTCAGTAGCTCCACCTGTCTAATGGCGACCATAACGGGCAGTGCATCTATAGAACAAGTGTACAGTGCTTTCTTAATAACCTCCAACATTTCATAAACATAGAAAATGTTCAGAAGAAAACACAAGAAGTGGCTATAAGTAGTAATGGTAGTATGGAAAGCGTTCAATGTTTACTTAATAAACATCTCTATTTGAATTTATTTTATGAACTCATAGCACCTGTTGATTAATAAAAATTCAAAATGAGTTTGAGGGACTAAGTCAATGTATAAAAATTTATCTTATGAAACAATAAAGTATATGAATCAATACTTATGTAAAAAAACAAAGGATAGTCAAAAGCATGGGCTATTATATTAATCTGACTGCCTCAGTTCAAATCCTAGCTGTAGTCCTTGCTAGCCTTATAACCACAGACAAATGACTTAACCTCTCTGTGCCCTGGGTCTCTCAGTACAGCAAGGATGGCACATCCCCACCGGATAGTTGTGTGCATGAGGTAAAGTGTGTGAAGTCCTTAGACAAGGACCCGGCACACAGCGAGTGCTTGTTAAATGTTGGCTGCTACGACCATTGTTGTCATTGACATGAGTATTATTACATTCCTGGGTGCTGGTCTGTTCATTTTGCAATCCTGTTGTTGTTAGGTACCGTCAAGTCCGTTCTGCCTCTAGCGACCCCATGTACACCAGAAGGCAACAGAGCCGGGTCCTTCCTGTACCAGCCTCACAATTGCTCTCATGTTTGAGCCTACGGTTGCAGCCAGGTGTCAACCCATTCTGTTGAGGGGCTTCTTTGTCACTGCCCCTGTACATTGTCAAGCGTGATGTCCTTCTCCAGGGTCTGCTCTCTCCTGACACGTCCTAAATATGCGAGACAACGTTTCAACATCCTTGCCTCTAAGGAGCACCCTGGCTGTACTTCTTCCAAGACAGATTTGTTTGTTCTTTTGCGAGTCCGTGGTACTTTCAGTATTCTGAACCAGCACTACAATTCAAATGCATTGGTTCTTCTTCAGTCTCCCTTATCCAACGTCTAACTTTCACACACGCATGTGAGGCAATTGAACATACTCGGGTCAGGCCCACTTTAATCCTCAAAGTAACCCCTTCAACTTTCAACACTTTAAAGAGGCCTTGTGCAGTAGATTTACCCAATATAATACATCGTTGGTGTCTTGACTGCTGCTTCTATGAGCCTTGAATGTAAATCCAAGGAAGGAAAAAATCTTTGAAAACTTCTGTCTTTTCTCCATTTATCATGATGTTGCTCCAATTGTGAGGCTTTTGGTCTTTTTACATTGAGTTGTAATCAATATAGAAAACTGTAGTCCTTGCTCTCTATTAGCAAGTATTTCAATTCCTGTTCACTTTCAGCAAGCAAGGTTGTGTCATCTGCATATTAGAGCTTAATAAGCCTTCCTTTGATCCTGATAGCGAGTTCTTCGTCACCTAATCCAGCTTTCATACAGATTGACTAAGGAGGTGAGAGGATATAACTCCGACACGCATCTGTCTTGATTTTAAACCATGCGGCATGCCTTCATTCTGTTCACACGCTGCCCCACGATCCATGTACAGTTTCGGCATGAGCTCTGGAATTCCCTCCTCAGGACTATCCATAGTGTGTTATGATCCACACAGTCATACGCTTTTACAGAGTCCATAAAACACAAGTAAGCATCTTTCTGGTATTCTCCGCTTTCAGCCAGATCCATCTGACATCAGCAATGCTATCGCTTGTTCCACGCCCTCTTCTGTATCTGACCTGACAAAGTACTGCTGCATTGTTGGATGATCTTCAGCAAAAATTTACTTGCGTGTGATATTAATAATGTTGTTTTATAATTTGTGCATTCTGTTGAGTCACTTTTTAATGAATGGGTAGAAATAGAAATCTCTTCAACACAGTTGGCCAAACAGCTGTTTGGCAACTTTCCTGGCAGAGATGAGTGAGTGCTTCCAGTGCTTCGTCAGCTTGTTCAAACATTTCAATTGGTGTTCCTTCAGTTCTTGTGGCCTTAGTTTAGGCTTTATATTTTTTAGGACACGGACTCTGTGTATTCTTGCCATCTTTTTGATGCTTCTTGAATTGTTCAATATTTTGCCCATAGAATTTTTCAACATTGTAATTTGAGGCTTGAAGTATTATTTTGAGTTCTTTTCATTTAAGACATGCTGAGCATGATATTCCTTTTTGTTTTTTCTAGCACATTGCACATTGCATTATACTAGCATTATACATTATGCATTATACATTTTCTAGCACTTTGCACATTGCATTATACTATTTTACTTTGTTTTCTCGAGCTGCCCTTTGAAATTTTCTGTTCAGCCTTTTGACATCCTCATTTCTCCTATTTGCCTCAATTCATACCAAGTTTCAGAGTCTCTCTTGGCATCCACTTTGATCTTTTCTTTCTTTCCTGTATCTCTTTAAAACGATTTTATTGGCACATAATCTACATATCATACAATTCAGCAGTTCAATCATGTCAAGAAGAGACATACATTCTTTCCTGTCTTTTTAATGGCCTTTTGCTTTCTTCATGTATGATGTTTTTGATGTCATCCCACAGCTCAGCAGATCATTCATCATTAGTGTTCAATGTGTAAAATCTGTTCTTGAAATTCAGATGGGGTACATTTACGGTTGTATTTTGTCTTTCTTGGACTTGCTTTCTTTTTCTTCAGCTTCAATCTTGCATAGGAGCAATTGCTGGTCTGCTCCATCGTCGGCCCCTAACTGAGTTTTAGCTGCTGACATTGAGTTTCTCTATCACCTCTTCCCCCAAAGGTAGTCAGTTTTATTTCCGCATATTCCATCTGGAAAAGTCCATGTGTACAGTCACCTTTGTGTTGTTGAAAAAAGGTATTTGCAATGAAGAAGTAGACAGTCTTGCAAAATTCTACCATGCAAACTCCATTTCTGTCACCAAGCACATATTTTCCAACTACTGTTTCTTCTTCTTTGTTTCCGACTTCTGCATTGCAATTATCCATAATTATCAATGCATCTTGATCGAATATTTGATCAATTTCAGATGGAAGACATTGGTCAAATGCTTCAATTTCTGCATCACTACCTTTAGTGGTTGGTGCATAAATTTTAAAATAGTTATATTGACTGGATTTCCTTGTGTGCAGATAGATATAATCCTATCATAGCCAGCATTGTATTTTGACATAGACCTTGAAATGTCCTCTTTGATAATGAATGTGACTTCTGTGCTCTTGAATTGGTCATTCCTGGTACAGACAACCATAGGCTGCCTGTTTCAAAATGGCCAATACCAATCCATTTCAGCTCACTAATGCCTAGAATGTCAATATTTTTGCATTTTTAGCTTTTTGATGACTTCCAATTGTCCTAGATTCATACTTCATACATTCCAAGTTCCAGTCATGAATGGCTGTTGGCAGCTGTTTCTTCTTATCGGGAGTCATGCCCCAGCAGTAAATGATGCTCCTGAAGGCTTAGCTCTCTGGACACTATCTGTGAGAATGTTTCACAGTCCTGAGAGATGGGAATTGGCCTTGCAGGAAATGAACAAATGTGATGGTCTCATTCCTCCCCGGGTCAGGTATAAAGAAGGCCTTGCCAACACTAAAGAAATCCTAACGGACCTGGGCCTGGAGCCTTCGGAGGCCGACTGCATTGCGGTGCAGCAGGTGTGCACCATCGTGTCCTTCCGCTCAGCCAATCTCTGTGCAGCCGCCCTGGCGGCCATCCTGATGCGCCTCCGGGAGAACAAGAAGCTGGAGCGCCTTCGGACCACGGTGGGCATGGACGGCACCCTCTACAAGACACACCCCCAGTAAGTGCTGCCTGACAACTGGACTGTGCTGCTCATCTCTTCCCAAATGCAGGTGGAGTCTGGTGCACACGGAGTCAATCCAGCCACACCAAGTGAGCCGACAGAAAAACGTTGCATTTCCTTATGCGGAGTTTCTGCGCCCCTCATGTGCACTTCCAAGGACTTTGTTCTTGGATCAGCAGTAGTCAAAGGGAATAGAGATTTTATATAGGAGGGCTGGGGTTACACATAAGTCACAAACTCGTCTATTATTATTTTCTTAACATCAGAGATCTTTTGTGCAAGTAAAATGTGTGCACATTCCTCCAGCCCCATCCCCAGGAATCATTATGACCCTTCTCTGGTGTCAGCAAAACCTCTGGACTATCTGTTATTTCTCCAAGTTGCCCTTCTTTCTCTTCTCTCACGAAACTTTAAAAGAATACTGTGCATTTTTTCTGTAGACCATTGGGTACCAGAACCAGCCACGCTGACTGGGCCTGAGATTACAAGGGCTGCTTTGGGAAGGGAGGGGGTCTTTCTTAGAGAAACATTGAGCTAAAGCCAGCTCCCTAACTAGCAAGGCCATCATCTGTCCAGGTGCGAGTTCATTCATCTATCTGTCCATCTAGCTATCTGTCCACTCACCTACTTGTTGAAAACCTGCTATATGGTAGAACTGGTACATAGGACACACTCAAATTTGGACAGGGAAGCAGGGGTGACAGAGACCGCCAAGTTTACATGAAGGATCTGGGTAGGAAAATACAGAAATGTGAGAACTTCCCAGAAGGAAGGGAGCCAGGTGGCTGTCAGTGGGAACACCTGAAAGAGCCTGGGGAAGCCCATCTCTCCCTTTGGACGGAGATGATGCTGTTTAGGCACTACATTATGTGTGGATGTGCCCTACTGGTTGAGATATTAATGATAAAATAGCCAGTCACTTGGCTCTCCCAGCTGCCTCTTACACTGCCCCTGCCCCTCTCCTTAATCCCCTGCATCTGTCGTGAGCCTGGCCCAGCCACCTTGCCAGCTTCCCTGCTATGGCTATTCCTGGCTCTGTTCTCCGTGTCTGGGTGGGCCATCTCTCATGGTTAAATATTTTCCCACCACCCCGTCTTCAGGTACCCAAAACGCCTGCACAAGGTGGTGAGGAAACTGGTCCCAAACTGTGACGTCCGCTTCCTCCTGTCCGAGAGTGGCAGCACCAAGGGGGCTGCCATGGTGACTGCGGTGGCCTCCCGAGTTCAGGCCCAGCGGAAGAAGATCGATGAGGTGCTGGCTCTGTTCCAGCTGACCCGAGACAACCTGGTGGGCGTGAAGGACAGAATGAGGACCGAGCTCGAGTACGGGCTGAAGAAGGAGACCCACCCGATGGCCACGGTCAAGATGCTACCCACCTACGTCTGTGGGATGCCTGACGGCACAGGTGGGCCAGCCCAGCCCCTTCCCTCAGGCCTCCCAAAGCTTCCATGACAGCTCCTTACAGCCAGTGAGGGGTTTTGTTTTTAAAGCCTTGGGCTCGTGTCTGTAATGGGATGGGCGGAGGATGAGTAGGGTAGGTGACCAGTACTTCTTGTCAACCCATGAGCCTTGGATCAACCAAGCATTTGCAGTGAAAGAATCTCTTAAGTTAGGTGCTAAATATGTGTGTGTGTGTTTGATGTATGTGTATGTGTAGTGTCTATGTGTGCATGTGTGTCTAGGTAGTTTGGGAGCATGGAATGTACTCAGTGCTGTTAGCAAACAGAAGGCCCACATCCTGACCCTGAAAGATTTCCATTGATGTGTGGGGTTGCCTAGGCTTCTTGCCCACCTTCTGTGACTCTGCTGTTTCAGGACCTAGCGCTCCTTCTTCCTTCCCATCATTGCTGACCTGCATCTTCCAACCCTTGGGCCTCCCCTAGCTTCTCTGTGCTTAGCTGAGAGAAGCCTAGCCAAATATAATAGAGTCAGTTCTTTGGACAAGCTCTGCCACTTCTTAGGAGCCCTGGTGGCGCAGAGGTAAGGTGTTGGGTTGTGATCCTCATGGTTGGCTGTTCGAAACCACCAGCAGCTCCTCAGGAGAAAGACTGGGTTTTCTACTTCCACAAAGGGTGACAGCTTTGGAAATCCACACGGGGTCACTATGAGTCAGCATTGACTCGGTGGCAGTGAGTTTATTTTTAATTCCCCCTCTTTGATGCTTATAGCTTCAATTGGAACCAAAGTTGGTAAAATCTGTGTATTTAAATAATTTGCTTTTGAGCATTCACTCTCATTTGTCCCACACATTGTACATTATACTTTATACACTAGGTAAGAAGAGAGTAGTCCCCATTGGATGGCAGCCCAAACAGAGGCCTCATAGGTTCCTGGCCTCCTGGTGGTCACGTAGCTGGACTAGGCGTCTCTTAACAGCAACCATCTCCAAGGTCGTCCCTGGAGTCAGTGTCCTCTGTGCCTACACGGGGAAGCCTGAGGAAAACAAGGGATCCTATTCAACTATTCATTCTTTCATTCCCTGAATCCCCTGTCCTTTAATCCCCACAGTTTCTTTAAGCCCCTACTGTGCGCCAGGGCAGTGGTGACACCCAGCACTGAAGGAAACAGTCCCTGCCCTTGTGGAGTTCACAGTCTGCTGGACTGGCCAACAATAACAGATCATTGTCCTGTGATGTCAGCTAATGGCAGGCGCTGTGAGGAAGTACAGGGCAGGGTAAGGGTTAGGGAGCAGGCTCGGAGGGCTGTCTTAGGCACATTCAAGAACCTGTCCCCGCCTCCCCCCCCTCCCCCCCCGCACAAAAGGACCCGGATGAGGAGAGCAGAATGAGTGAGACATTTCCCTAGAGCAGACGACGGGTGCTGGGAGAGGTCTCTGTCCTTGGGCGGCCCTGCACAGCAGTGTTGAGTTGGTAGTACTTGACAGGGTTTCTCCCTGGGTGACTTGGGGCTGTGAGAAGCTGCAGAGGAGAGAATGGAGACGGGAAGCATCATGTTGTGCTTGTGATGAACAAGTCCTCTTGGCTGTTGGGATAAGGTCTAATCCAGCTGATGTCAGTGTAGCCCGGCCCAGATGTACCCCCAGAGGTCCTTGGCCATAGTGTCACATGTGCCCTTTACCAGACACCCTAGAAGGATGTCGGTGAAAGGATTTTAGAGCCTGAAAAGTCTTCAGATGGTACAATCTCCCTTATTATTATTTTTTTAAGTTGCCATTCTGATGGGAACCCCAGATTACAACTTGCTCCATGGGCTTTTTCCAAGGTACTCTTTATGTGGATTTGAACCTCCACCCTTTCAGGGTGCAGAGTGTGTGTACCTCCAGGAACCCCTCCCTCACTTTATTGATATGGGAGACAGGACCTAGATAGACTAACTCTATTGCTCAAGATGAAAAGCTCATTTCTCAGAACTGCCAAGTCCCCCGATTCCTGTCCAGGGTCCCTTTGCTGCCTCTCTCTGGGGTAGATTAGGTGGTGTCTAAGCCATTGCCCAGGACAAGAAAGACCAAGAAAGGCAAGTTGAGCCTCAGACAAGCTCAGGGCCCAGTTCCTCATGACCTTCTGGCCCGTAATTCACAAGAGGACAGGCTGTGGTCAGCTCCTTCTTAGTGCTCTCCTTTCTCCGAATGCCTGCCCACATGCCCTTGCTCGGTCCATGGTGGTAGGATGCAGCCCTGACTTTCTGTCACACAGAGCACGGGAAGTTCCTCGCCCTGGACCTGGGTGGAACCAACTTTCGGGTCCTCCTGGTGAAGTTCAGAAGAGGGCGAAGTTCGGTGCGAATGTACAATAAGATCTTTGCCATCCCCCTGGAGATCATGCAGGGCACAGGCGAGGAGGTAACTGCCAGGGGCAGATGGGGGGGCTTCCTGTGCTTCAAGGGTGCCAACCTGCCAGCGGATCCGGTAACCCCCTGTCTCTCCCCGCAGCTGTTTGACCACATCGTGCAGTGCATCGCAGACTTCCTGGACTACATGGGGCTCAAGGGAGCCCCACTGCCTTTGGGCTTCACGTTCTCCTTTCCCTGCAGACAGACGCGCATTGACAAGGTAAGGCGGGACAGCCAGCCTTGCAGCCACATGGACACTGCAGCCACCCCCTCTCCACCAAGGGGACCTCAAGTTCCCTCAGAGTCACTGTTTGTGTTGTCAAAGGGTCTTCGTTAGATTCAGCAGCTGGGGAAACAGAGAACAGAGAGCTCTAACTACTTGATTTTAAAATACCTATAATACTCCTTTTTTCATTGCTATTTTTTTTGGTTGAAGCTTCTAGAAGAATTTAGCAATACAGTAAAAAAGCTACATGCGCCCTTTCCGGCGCTGACAACCACCTGGCGATCATGCCTCACAAAAAATCTCCTTCATCCCTCTCCCGAAGAGGAGAAGAGAAAACACAAGAAGAAGCGCCTGGTGCAGAGCCCCAATTCCTACTTCATGGCTGTCAAATGCCCAGGCTGCTATAAAATCTCCACGCTCTTCAGCCAGGCACAAACACTAGTTCTGCGTGCTGGCTGCTCTACTGTCCTCTGTCAGCCTCCAGGAGGAAACGCAAGGCTCACAGAAGGATGCTCCTTCAGACGGAAGCAACACTAAAGACCCTGAGTCCAGATGAGTGAGAAGCCATTCTAATAAACCTGTTTTGGATAAAAAAAAAAAAAAGCTACATGCAACCATTAAACGGTTACTCAATCATATGGAAAGGAGTCATGGCACATAAGTTGACCAATTAAAACTGATAATAACACCAGACACCAATGTTATGTGTATGTTCTTGGCAGCCAACATAAATGGAGTTGTCAGGTCTTTGCTGTCTCATGAAAGCAAGCTTACAGTTCATCAGAGGGTTACAGTTCTCTCCTGATCTTCGATTCACAGGGAGAATTTATCAGATAGATATTTATTTAATTGACATGGAAGAATATCAATGCATAATAAGAACCTCACTAGGTAATTTATGATAATTTTGAAACATTTTACCAAGTCTTTATTGGAATTCTTGGATAAAAGCATCTCCTTTTAATCGGGGATTGATTTTATGTTAAATTGGTGAAGGTTTTTATTGGGAAGTTAGGACTCTAGTAGGATCCCGGGTGGCAAAGTGAGCTACACATTGAGCTACTACCAGTAAGGTCAGCAGTTCTAACCCCCCAGCCACTTCAAGGGAGAGAGATGAGGCTCTTTGCTCCCGTAAAGGGCTACAGCCCCTAGGGTCAGTTAAACTCCATTGTATCAAGTTTTTATAAGGAAGAGCTTATTCAATGACAGTGAGTCTGTTTTTGTTTGGGGTTTTGTTTTGGGTTTGAGGACAAGGCAGAGGCATTTGTGTGACAGCTTAAGGGAAGCAGGCACTGTCTGATGAAACCTTTCTATAAATCTAACCTCTTATAGCAGGACTTTTTAAAAATCATTTTACTGGGGGCTCTTACAACTATTATAACAATCCATCAATTGCATGAAACACTTTTGTACATATGTTGTTGTCATCATTTTCAAAACATTTTCATTCTACTTGACCCCTTGGTATCTGTTCCTCTTTTTACCCTTCCTCCCCATCCTCCCGCCCTTATGGACCCTTAATAAATTATAAATTATTATTATTTTCATATCTTACACCATCCGCTGTATCCCTTCACCCACAGCTGGATTTTTTGATGGTTGTGTAATATTTCCTATGTGGACGTACAAAGTGATCAAGTCATATTGTTGGAATTACAGGAATCCACTAGTTTTCCGGTGTGGAACAAAACTTTGATGAACACTTTGTAGCCTTTATCTTTTCCCATATCTGATTCTTTCCTGGGAAAAATTAGAAGTAGAACCACTCTGATCCGAAGGTGTGTTCTGGGGAGTCATGGCCAAGGAACATGGTTGACCTGTGATAGAAATGAATTGCAGTAATTCCTTCATTCAGCAATAGAGACTGAGCATCATGCTGAGAGAAGGCTCCATGCTCAGTGCTGAGACTACAGAGATGGTATCACATGGAGAAACACATGAAACTCAAGTGCTCGGGATCTTTTAGATGTTGACATTGTGGAGTGATGCCAGCAAATTATTGTTCAAATGAATCCCCCTCCTTTCTTTCAGGGAATCCTTGTAGAGTGGACCAAAGGCTTTAAGGCCACCGACTGTGAAGGGGAAGACGTGGTGGACCTGCTCAGGGAAGCCATCAAGAGGAGAAATGTATGCTATGGAAACTTAGCTCTGAACCTCAAGTTGGGCATCAACTTGGGTACCACATCTCTTTTCAGGGACACATTCCTTCTGACTTAATTGTGTGTCCATATCCACTAGGGGCTCAGATTTTCGGACTGAAAAGGTAGTGGCTGTGTTATCCTCCGGGGGAAGAGGGGTCACCTTTGATGGGTAGGAGTGGTGTTTCTGATCTATGATGTCATGTTCCTCCAGTGGAGTTCTTTGTTCTGCCATCCTATGCCAACCAAGCCTCTGTCACTCTGGCCTCTGTCCCTTGGGGTTGCATACCCTTTGGGTTGGTATGCTTCTCTTGAGTCTGCTTGACTTGTATGTTCTACCTACAGTAGGACGTCTTCCTTTGCAGGAATTCGACTTAGACATAGTTGCCCTCGTCAACGACACGGTGGGGACCATGATGACCTGCGCCCACGAAGATCCCAGGTGTGAGATTGGCCTCATTGCAGGTAAGTGGTCAGGCATGTGCCATTGACCTTTATCCCATGTGATCCTTCAGAAGTTCCCATATAACATTGTGAGGACAGGAACCCATTGTCCCATTATACAGAGGTTTGGGACATAACCTTGCCCAAGGCAGATTCCTAATTTCTAAGTCTTGACTTAAATCCTTTCTCCACTGAGAGTCCTAAGTCAAGGCCATTGTTTTTATTGAGGAAGGAAAATGATGTAGAAGAGGGGATTTTCCAATTAAGGCCTTAGGGCAGAATGTCCTGGGAGGAAGGAGGCCGTCGTCAGATTTGGCTGGAAGGCAGCACTAGATTTGGAAGCATGTTGGGCTTCAGCTAAGTGAGCTCAGTTTCCCCTTTGTCCCTAAAGTGTGCCTCCTCTCTTCCCCTGGGCTATTCTAGCGGTCACGGCTCAAAGAGGAGGAGAGTTAGAAAGGAACTCAGGAGACGGGAGTAGAGTAGTCTGAAGAGACTTCAATGCCACCTCATTATAATTCCAATCCACAGAGGTCTGGTTTTGAATTGCCTGATTTGTTGGAGAGGCCGTGGGGTTAGACAGGTGATACTAGTTTGGATATAACAGTCGCGTGGTAACACTCACCTGGAACGCTGAATGGGAAAGGCTCAGAGGCCAGATCATGGGCAACAGAGAGGAGAGTGGCTCACACCTGGCAAGAACTGGGTGATCTCAGACTAGACAATCCTTCTAGTTCTGATCGCTAACTCCTTGATTACATGGAAACCCACTCTGTATGTCTTTGACGTAACAAGAATGATAATGAGAACAGGCACCATTCACAGAGTTCCCGCCATTCAGAGGAAGCTTGTAATTAAAACCCCCCCCCCCCCCGCGCCTCATAACAAATCTATAAGGCAGATAATGCCTCCATCAAACAGATGAAGAAATTGAGGCTCAAAAAGACAGAGCTCAAAAACCAACCTCGTTGTCATGGAGTCGATGTTGATTCATAGTGACCCTATGGGACAGGGTAGAACTGCTTCTGTGAGTTTCGGAGACTGTAATTGTTTATAGGAGTAGATAGTCCCAGCTTGCGCCCGAGGAGCAGCTAGAGGTTTTGAACTGCCAACCTTTCACTTTGCAACCCAATGTGTAATCACTATACCACCAGGACTCCTGAAAGATGAGACTTCTAATTGCCTACAATTACCCAGCTAGGAGGGTAAAATTAGAAGTTGAATTCAGTTGTATCTGGCTGCAAGCCTAAACTCTTACCCACTGCCCACTGGGCTACGAACCACAGGGTCCCAGTTTGAAACTCCCAGCCGCTCCATGGGGAAAGCCGAGGCTTTCTATTGCCATAGAGTGACAGTCTCAGAAACCCAGCAGTCCTGCCCTGTCCTGTAGGGGCGCTGTGAGTCAGAATTGACTCCATGGTCGTGAGCGTTTCTTGCTGTTGTTGTTTATCTCTAAGATCTGGTGATATCTTCCAGAGTCTCAAGTCCCTTCCTGTTCCCCCCTAGGAACGGGCAGCAACGTGTGCTACATGGAGGAGATGAGCAACATAGAGATGGTGGAAGAGAATGAAGGGAAAATGTGCATCAACACGGAGTGGGGGGGATTTGGAGATAACGGCTGCATGGATGATATCCGGACCCAATACGACAAGGAGGTGGATGAGGGGTCCTTGAATCCTGGAAAGCAGAGGTGAAAGGGGGAGCCTGTGTGCATGCATGCAGGTTGTGCAGGGCATAACTCGACCAGAGTTCATGGGTGCCATCTTAATGCCATCCCACTCAAAAACTCACGTGGATGCCGACTCATAGCGATCCCACAGGACAGGGTCGAGCTGCACCTGTGAGTTTCCGAGATGGTAACAGTTTACAGGGGTAGGAAGCCCCGTCTTCCCTGGAGCAGCTGGGACATTTGACCCTATTTATTACCATTCACCATCAAACAAAAACAGTACATTTCAAGTTTCCTACAGGTAGAAGGAGGAGTAAAAATATACTTTTCTAAATATAACCAAGCACTGGATAAGCTAGTGAGGCAAAGGCTATTGGAATGTCCACTTGTGGGTTGATGTCACTGAGCAGGGACGGCATGACTTCCTGAGCCCTAACAGAGTGGACTTCTGTGAGGTCCAGTTTAGAGGTCTACATCCTCAGCTGTTAAGGTTTTGGGGTAGAGAGGTGACATGTGTGATTGGTGGGGGTGTTGGTTCTGAATCATGAGGACATGCTTCACCAGTGGATCACAGTCACCTGCGGGGGAGGGGGGCGTATTATAATAGTGCAATTACCAACCATGTTTAGAATGCTGAGACTTGTGAATGGTTCTTTGAAAACTAGAATAGATTTATGCTGGCATTCTGATATACCTTCTGGAATACATCACCTGGGCTCATCCCTAGAAGAGAGGTTAGTCAACTTCCTAAAGGACCAGGAAGTTCATATTTTGGGCTTGGAAGGCCATGTGCTTTTTATCACAACTACTCAACTGCATGTTTTTAGGACAAATGCAGCCATGGACAATAAGTAAATGAGTGGGAATGGCTGTGTTCCAATAAAGCTTTATTTACAAACACAGGAGGTGAGCTAGACTTGGCCCATGGCCATCGTTTCCCACTCTGCACTAGCATGCGTCCGTTAGAGATGATCTGTTTAACAGGTTTAACTAGTTTTGATTATTTGTCTCAAAAGTTGAGAGCCTCCAGACTGAAGGACATAGCTGGGGGCCTCCCACCTGGGGGCCACAGACCAGGTGAAGTCAGATGTGTAGAGCTGAGTGGTCCTGCTCCCTCTTTGGGAAAACTTCCAGAGTTTCAGTGACCACGGATGAGCTTAGTAAGCATTTAATTCTCACTTAAGTTCAGTGTCTATATATGTATACATTTTAGAAGATGGGGCATTGAGAAAGGGAGGTGTCCACGTTGAGAAGCTGAGCAGATAGAGATCGATGGATGGCCAGGGCTGTGGACCCCTTGGTAGCTGTGGCATGAAAACCTTGCCCAGCAAGACCCGCGGGCAAGGCCAGTGTCACTCTGGTCGTTCTACCTGCCTTAGGTCCCAGGTTTTGTGGCTGGAAGGCAGGGGAGCCGTGGGAATTGCAAAGGAACCAGGGGTCATTGCCAAAAGAAGGGACATTAACTCAGAACCCCCAGTTGCGGCATATGAGTATCCTGTGTTTTTTCAAGGATAAACTTCCTTCTGCCTTCACTTTGTGCCTGTGTCTACTGGGCACTCATATTTTCAGACTGAGGATTTGAGGGGCTGCACACTTTACTTTCCCTCACAGTTACTATTATTTGTTTCAGTGCTGGTTCCTTAGACTGATGAGCATCTGAGCCTTTTAAAGCCCAGGGTGTAAGTCGTACCCACAGTTAGATTTCCACGTGCCTACGGGCAGCACATTGTCGCTCTGACCACTGTTATTAGTAAGGATGGCATCACTGTCAGCCACACGTGTGGCAGAGAGCGCTCACTTACAGGGGCCCCTCCACCCCACTCTCGCTCACAGCCTGGCAGAACGGGAAATAAAAACACCATTTTTTAGTACCTTTGGGACATACAGATAGTCTTATCTTGTGGGCGCCATCTCCAAAGAAACAGATTTCTTCAAGTGCAAAGCCCAGGAGAGTTGGGTCCGGGGCCAGGAGAGGACGTTCTGCTGGGTGTTGACTGGTGCCTGGGACTTGCCTCCTAACAGTCGTGGGGGGCTGGCGTGTAGCTCCCTGTATTTGAGGTGCTGGTTTACAGCACGGGCTCTACAGAGCTGGGACGTGGTCAAGATGGTTCTAGAGCTTGGATCCCTCCTGCCAGGCCCTCTTCTGCCTGTGCTTCTGCAGCGTGGGCAGCTGCCTTCCGCCCCCCCCCAACCCCCCTGCTGGTCTTTCCTACAATGATTCTCCAGCCCTGCTTTCTTGCCCTCCCCACAGGTATGAGAAAATGACCAGTGGGATGTACCTGGGTGAGATAGTCCGGCAGATCCTCATCGACCTGACCAAGCAGGGGCTGCTTTTCCGCGGGCACATTTCAGAGCGTCTGCGGACGAGGGGCATCTTCGAAACCAAGTTCCTGTCTCAGATCGAAAGGTGAGGTTTGATTTGCTTTTCCTCTCTTGTGGGAGAGGCACGGGTTGGGACAGAGGGCTTCCTCATCGGGATCGGGAAGATTTGAGATTTAAAAATAAAAACATACAGGCCCTGGAGAAAGCTGTTCCCGTTCTCCAGCTGCAGCGAGGAGGCACTGCACCTGGCCTGGGGCCTTGGATCATTTAGCAGAAGGGACTGTTTATTAGGCAGAGGTTAAACTATTAGTTTAAACAAAGAGGTTAAACTATGTAAATTATTTACTATACTGAAGTTAGCTTAAAGCTGTCCACTTTCTTTTGTTCCTAAAGATGCTGTGCCTGTAATCTCAAAGAAAATTCCAGGGATGGGCCAGTCAGGGTGCAGTATAGCACTGATGAAACATACAACTCTCCTCTAGTTCTTCAATGCTCCCCCTCCAATCAGGAACCCAATTCTACCTTACAGATCCCGCTGGACCAGAGCATGTACACGTGTACAGATAAGAGCTCACAACATAGGGAACCCAGACAGATAAACCCCTCAGGACCAATAATGAGAGTAGCGATACCAGGAGGGGAAGGGGAAGGTGGGGGTAGAACGATGGAACCAATCACAAGGATGACATAACCCCTCTCAGGGTGACAGACACTAGAAAAGTGGGTGAAGGTAGACATCGGTCGGTGTAAGACATGAAAAGTAATAATAATTTATAAATTATGAGCGTCATGAGGGAGGGAGGGAAATGAAATGAGCTGATACCAAGGGCTCAAGTAGGAAGACCGTGTTTTGAGAATGCCGAGGCAACATATGTCTGAATGCGCTAGACAAAATGGATGTATGTATGGATTGTGATAAGAGCTAGGCAATCCCCCAATTAAATGATTTTAAAAAAGGAAATTCTGGGAAAAAAGTGCATCCACGACCAATTACAACTACTTTCGTTTTTGCTTTTTGTACTTCCTTCCACTCCATGAAAGCATCCAAGCACTTGCCCCTACTTGTAATCACAGTCAGATACCATCTTGCATGTTGTTCATGGCAACACTTACTCACAATTCTGAATTTTATTATTAAAAAATTTAAGCATGTACAAAAGTAGAAAAATGGTCTAACCCAGTAAACCTGCATGTTGCCACCCCCGGCTTCACAAGGACCCACTTGTGGCCCAACTCAGTCCCTTTGTTCTATCGCCCCCGCTTCTCCAGGCCCCAGATCCACATTTTAGATCAGCTCACCTGTAAATATTTTCAGAATGTGTTTTAAAAACATAAGCATTCTGTGAAAACCACATGATCACACTCACTTCTGGAGTAGTTAATAATAAACCTTTATCTCATCATATAAATGGTCGTAGTCGTTATTCACAGTTGCATTTTCACAATTCATTTCCTTGTATCAGGATCCGAACAAGGCCCATGTATTCCAACTGGTTGATAAATCTCCATGATGGATCGTTTTCAATCTACAGGTTTCCTCTTCCTCTCTTGTTCCCTTTGGGGTGATTGACTGAAGGCACAATCATTGATCCTATAGCTTTTGTACTGTCTGGATTGGGTGAACGAGATCATTGGACATCTTCCTGTGTTGTACTCGCTGCAGTCTCACGTGAGAGCCAGGTGCTTGCCTGGATGTCACAAATCATTGGTATTTTTTGTCTAGACCTGCTATTTCACGGGGGATGACAAAATGGTGGTAATCTAATGCTGTCGTCCCACCTGCACTTATTAGCTGAATATTGTTTTTTTTTTCATTTTTAAACTTTATTGTGATTGGGGTGAAAGGTCACAAATCAAATGTCTTCCATGCAACAGCTTTGCTTCGTGACATTGCTCGCAGTATATGCAATGTAGTCCGTTTCCCACTTCCTCGCTGTGCTTCCTGTTTCTCTTAATTCTTCTTTCCTGCCCCCTTTTACCTCTGAGTTTCATCTCTGAGCTTAATGCCCACTTGGCACCGCACGTGTGCTTATTCTACGGAGTGCTTGCCCTCCCGGTCATTGTTCCCTCGATAAACCTGTCTATGGCTTGGTTGACAGTTGGGCCAGGAGGCTAAGTGCAGGTCTGGGCCTGGAGGGTGACCAAGGGCCATGGTCTTGGCGGCTCCCCTCGTTCCTGTGGGTCAGTAGGCCTGGGCTAGTTAATGAATTTGAGGTTTGTTCTAATTTTTTTCTCCCGCTCTCTCCAAGGCTTTTATTGTGCTGCTTTTAGGGGCTGCCACCTTCTTGTTCTTCTGGTCTCAGGGCCATGGACGCTGGGGTCCTTTAGTCTTTCGGACTAATGGTTTCTGTGAATCTTCGATTTACCTCACCTTTCTTTCCTCTGAACGGAGAAGACGAGTAGTGGACACCTTAGATGGCTACTCACAAGCTTGTACGAGCTCCCTTGCTACTCACCAGAGCAGGATCGAGAACAGCATCCCGGTGGACTGTCTTAGGCTAATTGCCCTTCGTATCCCCTGGGATGATGGTCCGGAGGCCAGCGGCTCAGTCTTCCAAGACACTTGGTTATGGCTTAGATCTTTGCCCTCTGTATTCCTTACTCCAGTCATATATATTTGCAAGAAGTATAAATATGGATGCATAAAAATGCTCCGCCAAACCTGTTTGTGGGTGTAGGAGCTGGAATACTCCGTGAAAAAGAAACTCCCCCTTTCAACTCGTCAGTTTAATAGTAACTCAAATGACTAATTAATGTTATTAGTTGCATTGTTATAATTCACAAGAACTTCCCTCCCATGTAAGATGTGCAGCTTATTATTAGTGAGAGTGCGCTACTCTGAGCGGCACAGTGTTTTGCACACACAGTCACTTTACTGTTGCGTATTCTTTTAGAGGAACCGAAGCATTTGTCTAAGAGGCAGCCATTCCCTTAGGGACACCTTCTTTTTTTATTAAATCATTTTATTGGGGCTCATACAACTCTTATCACAATCCATACATCCATCAATTGAGTACAGCATCCTTATAGATTCGTTGCCCTCATCATTCTCAAAATTCACCTTCTGCTTGGATTCCTGGAATAAGCTCCTCATTTTCCTTTTTCTCTCCCCCTCCCTCCCCACGACCCCCTCCCTCTTGAACCCTTAAAAATTTATAAATTATTATTTTATCTTACACTACCAGGCGTCTCCCTTCACCCCCTCTCCTGTTGTCCATCCCCCAGAGAGGAGGTTACATGTAGATCCCCAGATCAATTTCCCCTTTCCGCCTCCCCTTCCCTCCCAGTACCTCCACTCTTACCGTTGGTCCTGAGGGGTTCATCTGTCCTAGATTCCCTGTGTTTCCAGATCCCAACTGTACCGCTGTGTATCCTCTGGTCTAACCAGGTTTGCAAGGAATTAGGATCATAATAGTGGGGGGCGGGCAGGAAGCATTTAAGAACTAGAGGAAAGTTATGTTTCATTATTGCTACACTGAACCCTGAGTGACTCATCTCCTCTCCACTGCCCCTCTGCAAGGGATGTCCAGCTGTCTACAGATGAGCTTTGGGTCCCCATCAGGCACTCCCCTCATTCACGGTGATGTCATATTTCCCCCCCACTTTTGTTGCTTGAAACCCGGTTCCCTCATCCCTTCATGATCACACATGTTGGTGTGCTGCTTCCATGTAGACTTTGTTGCTTCTGGGCTAGATGGCTGCTTGTTTGCTTTCAAGCCTTTAAGTCCCCAGATGCTATATCTCTCGATAGCTGGGCACCATCAGCTTTCTTCAGCACACTTACTTATGCACACATTCGTCTTCAGTGTTTATGTGGGAAGGTGATCACACAATGATGGTTTTTGTTCTTTGGTATATGCTACCTGATCCCTTCAACACTTAGGCTTGTGTGCTTCTTCTTTGTTGGCTTTGTTGCTTCCTAGCTAGATGGCCTCTTTTATAAAGAGGCAGCTCTTTTCCTGACCATCACCAGTTACCTACAAGATTGTCAGTCTCTTGCTTTTCCTGTAAGCACTGGATGTTAGCAGAGGCTTTCTTTGGGGATTTCTATCAATTTACGTTCGTTCATCTAGTTCTCTGTCTTTATGGCCACTGCCAATGAGCCAAAAATAACTTTATGGATAGAAAATCAAAATCACTTCACGAGCTAAAAGCAGCACTGTCTGAGAAGATGCTGATAGAATCAGCAACAGCAGCTCTGTCTGAGTGTTTCTGAAGTGTCGACTAGCGGGGCTTCAGCATCCTTTTTCTGTCTGTTCTGCAGATGCCAAAGGGCAAGTTGAAAGTCACCACCTATTGGATCTTCTTGTACTTCAGAGGGATTTCTCCTTAATCTTCCATAGTTGAGCCACAGATGAGCAGATGTTGTGCAAAGAGGGATCACCATGCACTTCCTTGAATATTTGCTTCTGATGCACAAGAAGTGTCCATTGTTGATGTTTTTAATGATACAGTCTTTTTAATTCCTAAAAAATAAAATAAAACTGTGGGATTGGTGGTATCCTGTTACCACAATCCTAATTGCAGTGATGACGGTATAATTCTTCTTGATATGATCGAACAATTGACCTATTGAATTGTATGATGTGTGGATTAGGTGCCAATGCAACTATTGGGGGAAAAGATAAAAGAAAGTCATGTCCATCTATTGCCATCGCCAATCGTAGATATTAAGGAGCTCTGGTGATGTAGGCTGCTACAGTCAATAGTTTGAAACCATTAGCTTTTCCACGGGAATAGCGAGTCCGGTAAGAAATTCGTCTTGAAAACCCATAAGGCAGTTCCACACTCGTATAAAGGATTGCTGGGAGCCAGAGCCGACTCTTTACAGGGAGTTGTTTGCTATTTTTATGGTGGCTGTGACCCATGTTATCGTGGCTGGCACTGAGCTCCTTAGGGGAAGATCCTATATTGAACACTCATCTCTGTTGTTGACCTGTTTGTGCTGTGACATGAGGTGGGTCTCTGCACCAGTCTGGACTCTGTAAGTAGCAACTGCAATATTCTAAAATGGACCGTGGTCACGACTGCACAACTCTTCTTGATGTGATCGAACTATTGAATTGTACGTGGAAGAAGTAAAATGAAACTATTCAAAGGAGAAGAAGCAGCAATTTCTCTGCTGACCGTGTGCTCTTCCCCTTGTAGTGACCGGCTGGCCCTCCTCCAGGTCAGGGCCATCCTGCAGCAGCTCGGCCTGGACAGCACATGCGACGACAGCATCGTGGTGAAGGAGGTGTGCGGAGCTGTGTCCCGGCGGGCAGCGCAGCTCTGTGGCGCTGGCCTGGCTGCCATCGTGCAGAAAAGGAGAGAAGACCAGGGGCTCGAGCATCTGAAGATCACTGTGGGCGTGGATGGCACCCTGTACAAGCTGCACCCTCAGTGAGTGTCCGGGAGAGGGGTGCGGGGAGAAGGGGGCGTGGGGGATCAAAACAGCCTCCTCAACTGACAGGTGGGACGTGCATCCTCACCCTGGACGGGGAGCGAGTGCCTGTGGTGGTGAAGTCAGGCTGGTGAGTCTGACAGACAGCTCAGACCAGTCTTCACATCTCTGCTTCTTCCTGCTGTCCTGGGGAGATATTAGCCAGGAGCTCTCAATCCCGCTTTCCTTAAGGGTAAGGGCCGGCAGCACTAAGCCCTCGCTCACCGAGTTGCACACAGGAATGCTGAGCGCTCCACATGGTCCTCAATACAGGTGAGCTATGAGTGTCAGTGTCTCCATCACACCTCACAGGTTTGCAGTGAGGACTGAAGGGTCTGCGTAGCAACAAGCATATGCTCAGTGTGTGCTGCTTCTGCACTTGGTGCTCATTCCGTGGACAGAGCTTAAGAGCGCTATCAGGCAGCACAGGCTTGACTCCTGCTCCACACTCTCAGTTCTTTATCTACAAAGTGAGGCCAGAAATCATACCGACCTCACATTTGCGACCATCAAGAAGTAAAGTATCTGCAAAGTGTGTGGCATGATCCAAAAGCTAAAGAATCGAAGGAAGCTGTCCTGTTTTAGGAATCTTGGTGGCGGTGTGGGTTGTGTGTCATGCTGATCACAACAAGATTGGAAGTTAGACTTCACCAGCTCCTCCATCAGAGTACACATACAGACATCCAGCCGTGGAAACAATATGGGGCAATTCCCCTCTGTGCTGCGGGTTCATTAGAAGTCGGAATCAACTCAATGCCATTGGGTATGCTTTTTACTCAATCCTTTGCATTTTGTTTTGGCGATGAGAAAAAAGTTAACACAAACTTATAAAAAAGTTAACATAAACTTATAAAAATTGTACTAAATGCCTCCATGAACATCAGAGCCATCGTACACAGAGCCATTTCAATATGTAACCCCCTCCAAAAAGGCATCTGACAAAATCTAATATACGTTCCTAATAAAAACCTCTACAAACTAGAAGAGAATTTCCTGTTTGATAGAGGCCTGCAGCCCAAATCATGCTTAACGGCGAAAGACTGGAAGTTCTTCTCTTAAAAATCACGAGCAGACAAGATGTCACTCTTGCCACTTCTGTTGCAGTTTTACTGCTTCCAGGTGGTCCAGGAGGAAAGAATAGGCCTTTCTACAAATGGCACAACAGTAATCACGACAAAAACTGAAGTTGGACCCTACCTCATAGAGCTCACTCACTGACGTCGAGTGGAATCCAACTCATGGTGCCCCTAAAGGCCCAGGTGGAACTGCCCCTGTGCGTTTCCAAGACTGGAACTCTTCATGGGAGCAGAAAGCTTCATCTTTCTCCCTACCTCATCCTACACGAAGATTCACTCAGGATGGAGCGAAGACCTCAAAGGAAGACCTAAAATGAGACAGCTGTTTGAAGAAAACAAGTACATTTCCATGGCAGTGAGTTTGGCAATGAATGTTTGTGACACCAAAGTCATTAGCAACCAAAGGTGAAATAGATAATAGAGAAGTTGGACAGCATCAAATTTTAAATATTTGTGCTTCAAAGGGTACTACCAAGAATGTGAAAATATATCCTACAGAATGCTTGGAAATATTTTCAAATTCTATTTTTGATTAGGGACTTGTATCCAGAATTTTTATTCTAGGCCCAACTTTTTCTCTCTTGTACCACAACAGAAATTTCTTCTCTGATTTTTAAAAATCATTTTATTGGGGTCTCATACAACTCTTATCACAATCCATACATACATCAATTGTATAAAGCTCATTTGTACATTCATCACCCTCATCATTCTCAAAACATTGCTCTCCATGTAAGCCCCTTGCATCAGGTCCTCAATTTCCCCCCTCCCTTATGAACCCTTGGTATTTTATAACTTATTATTTTGTCATGTCTTACTCTGTCTGACCTCTCCCTTCACCCACTTTTCTGTTGTCCATTTCTGAGGGAGGAGGTTATATGTAGATCCTTATAATCGGTTCTACCTCTCTCCCCCACCCTCCCTCCACCCTCCTGGTATTGCAACTCTCACCACTGGCCTGAAGGGATCATCCGTCCTGGATTCCCTTTGTTTCCAGTTCCTATCTGTACCTGTGTACATCCTCTGGTCTAGCCAGATTTGTGAAGTAGAATTGGGATCATGGTAGTATCGATGAAGAACACAGCTTTGCCCCATATCCTGGATGCTTCCTCCCCCCAACTACCATGATCCGAATTCTACCTTGCAGGACTGGATAGGGCCTAGGTTGTACACTGGTGCATATGGGAGCTGAAGGCACAGGGAATCCAGTGTGGATGATACCTTCAGGACCAGGGGTGTGAGGGGCAATACTGGGAGACTAGAGGGTGAGTAGGTTGGAAAGGTGCAACCAATTACAAGGATCCACATGTGACCTCCTCCCTGGGAGATGGACAGCAGAGAAGTGGGGGAAGGGAGACTCCGGATAGGGCAAGATATGACAAAATAATCTATAAATTATCAAAGGCTCACAAGGGAGGGGGGAGCGGGGAGGGAGGGGGAAAAAAAGAGGACCTGATGCAAAGGGCTTAAGTGGAGAGCAAATGCTTTGAAAATGATTAGGGCAAATAATGTATGGATGTGCTTTATACAATTAATGTATATATATGTATGGATTGTGATAAGAGTTGTACGAGCCCCCAATAAAATGTAAAAAAAAAAAGAAAATGATGATGGAAATGTATGTACAAATATGCTTGAAACAATTGATGTATGAAATGTTATGAGCTGTAAGAGCCCCCAATAAGATGATTAAAAAAAAAGAAGAATTGGGATCATGATAGTGGGTGGCGAGGAAGCATTTAGGAACTAGAGGAAAGATGTATGTTTCATTGCTGCTACACTGCACCCTGACTGGCTCCTCTCCTCTCTGCAACCCTTCCATATGGGGAGGTCCAGTTACCTACAGATGGGCTTTGGGTCCACCCTCCGCACTCCCCCTCATTCACAACAATATGGTTTTTTGTTCTTTGATGCCTGATACTTCATCCCTTCGACACCTCATGTTCACACAAGCTGGTGTGCTTCTTCCATGTGGGCTTTGTTGCTTCTGAGCTAGATGACCGCGTATTTACCTTCAAGCCTTTAAGACTCCAGACGCTATATCTTTTGAAAGCCAGGAACCATAAGCTTCCTTCACCACATTTGCTTTTGCACTCCTTTGTCTTCAGTGATCATATCTGGGAGGTGAACACACAGTGATATGATTTTTTGTTCTTTGATGCCTGATAACTGATCCCTTTGGCACCTCGTAATCACACAGGTTGGTGTGCTTCTTCCTCGTGGACTTTGTTGCTTTTGAGCTAGATATCCACTTGTTTACCTTAAGGCTTTTAAGACCCCAGGCGCTATATCTTTTGATAGCCAGGAACCAGCAGCTTTCTTTACCACATTTGCTTATGCACCGCTTTGACTTCAGCGGTTTTGTTGGGAAGGTGAGCATCATGGAATGCCATTTTAATAGAACAAAGTATTCTTGCATTGAGGGAGTACTTTAGTGGAGGCCCAATGTCCATCTGCTACCTTAATACTAAACCTATAAATATATGTATATAAATCTATTTCCCCATCATCCTATATAAATATGTTTACATATGTACATGACTTTATTTAGACCTCTATAAATACCCTTGGCCTCCTAGCTCTTTCCTCTATTTCTTTTGACTTTCCTCTTGTCACACTATCATGCTTAGCCTTTATTTGGGTTACAGTAATTCCTCTTGGTTACATTACCCTTGATCACGCCCTACCAGGCCTTCTACACCCTCCTTACCACTGATTTGGATCACTTGTTCCCTTGTCCCTGGGTTTGTTAACACTACTTCCCTTCCTCCCACCTCCCCCTCTCCCATTTCCCCCCATAACTGTCAATCCTGTTGTTTTCTCCTACAGATTGTTCATCCAGCCTATCTTATTTAGACAGACCTGCAGAGATAATAACATGTACAAAAATAAGACAGAGCAAAACCAAGCAACAAAATGAAACAAAACAACAACAACAAAAGCCAATGACAAAACAAAACAAAAAAATCCCACAACAACATCAGCAAAAAGAAAAGCTTGTAGTTAGTTCAAAAGGACTGTTTGTTGGTGTTTAGGAGTGTTTTCCAGTCGATTCTGATGGGGTGCCAAGCCCTGGCCCAAAGTCTATTTTTACTATTCTCTGGGGACTTCATTGCTCTGTTCCTCTTGCTGTTCTGTTGCACGCCCTTAGTGTTTTGCCTCGGTGTGATGGGATCAGTTTGGGCACAATTCCCACACTGTGTCTCCAGTGTTGTTCCCTTTAGGGCTATGAGTCAGTGAGAGATGTCATGTCTTGTAGTGGGCCCGGTCATATGGTGTTTTTTGTGGATTGGCTGCTCTGAGTGGGGATATTGTCCTCAAGGCTTGGTGGGCCAGGATCTGCTCTACTCTCTCTTCCTCCTCCTTAATTTTCTCCTGTGTGCTCCGATCAGACATGTCTCTCTCCTTGAGCTGCAGCTTTAGTACTTTCCTCTGAAATAAGTTCTCCTGGAGGAGGGTGGTGGGGAGGGAAAGCTGTCCACATAGTTGGTATTGGGGCTGGCCCCTCAGACCTCTCCACTGGTTCTCACTCTTCTCTGACTTTAAAAATATTGTTGGTGGTTTTTTATCTCCTACTTAAAACATTTTTAATATTATTATTTTCTTCTTTCTTTTCCTTTGTTTTTATTGTTTCTCTTAGGCTTCCCAGTTTATGAAGTACAGAAGGAGTGGATGCATAGAAACAATATCTGATGAAATGTTTTATCAGGGTCTGGGGTGGGAACATGAGGGGAACTGGGGAGCAAACATAAGAATTTGGGAGGGGGAGGAAACATTAGAGCTGATTGTGATGATGTATATACAACTCTTTTTAAAAAGCAATTTAGGGGACAAAATGAGGACCTGATGGCAGGGGCTTAAGTGGAGAGGAAATGTTTTGAGAATGATGAGGACAATGAATGTACAAATGTGCTTTACACAGTTGATGTATGTATGGATTGTGATAAGAGTTGGATGAGCCACTAATAAAACAATTTAAAAAAAGAAAGAGCTCTGAAAAAACAAAAAAAAGCAATTTAACTATGGAAGCATATGATATGTGAATATTATCTTAAGATGACTACTGAAAAATAAAAGAAAGAAACCATCCTTGACCTATGGTTACCACAGGTAAAGGAGGAAGAGTATTCGCTTACGGGGAAATGAGTGTTTATTAATGGTGGAATAATTTGGAAAAGAATATCAATAATGCTTCTACAACATGAAGAGTACAATTGATATCGTGGAATTATAGCTGTAGAAGTTGTAGAATTGGATAATATTTTGTTGTGTTTACTTTTGCCTCAATTAAAAAATAGTTCATTGTTATTAAATGAATAACAATGAGTACAAGGAATAAGAAAATATTCTAAATTGTGCTAATGATTGTACAACTCTTTTTTAAAATCATTTTATTAGGGGCTCATAGAACTCTTATCACAATCCATACATACATCAATTGTGTAAAGCACATTTGTACATTCATTAACCTCATCATTCTCAAAGCATTTCCTCCCCATTTAAGCCCCTGGAATCAGGTCCTCATTCCCGCCCCCCCAGCTCCCCCCTCCCTCATGTACCCTTGATAATTTATAAGTTATTATTTGTCATATCTTGCCCTAACCGACGTCTCCCTTCACCCACTTTTCTGTTGTCCGCCGAGGGAGGAGGTCACATGTAGATTCTTGTAATCAGGTCTCCCTTTCCAAACAACCCTCCCTCTATGTTCCTAGTATCACAACTCAACACTGCTGGTCCTGAAGGGATCATCTGCCCTGGATTCCCTGTGTTTCTGGTTCCTATCTGTACCAGTGTCCATCCTCTGGTCTAGCCAGACTGCAAGGTAGAATTAGGATCATGATAGTGGGAGGGGGTGGGGTAAGCATTTAGGAATGAGAGGAAAGTTATATTTTTCATCGTTGCTACATCACACCCTGTCTGACTTGTCTACGAGGGGATCTCCAGTGGCCTACAAATGGCCTTTGGGTCTCCACTCCACACCCCCCCACCGTCATTCACTATGGTAAGATTTTATGTTCTGATGATGCCTGATACCTGATCCCTTCAACACGTCGTGATTGCACAGGCTGGTGTGCTTCTTCCACGTGGGCTTTTTTTGCTTCTGAGCTAGATGGCTGCTTGTTTACCTTAAAGCCTTTAAGACCCCAGATGCTATATCTTTTGATAGCCAGGCACCATCACCTCTCTTTGCCGATTGTGCAACTCTAAAAAAAATTAATCATGTTTAAGGCGCTCTTCCATATCTTAAAACAATCCATAAATCAACTGTATCAAGCACACTTGTATATATGTTGCCATAATCAGTTTCAAAACAATTTCTTTCTACTTGAGCTCTTGGTATCAGCTGCTTTTACCCCATCCCTCCCCCACCCTCCCACCCTCACGAATCCTTGATCAATTATATATTATTGTTGTTATTTTTGTATCTTACACCATCCATTGTCTCACTTCAACCATATTTCTGTTATTTGGCCCCCTCGGGGTGGGGCAGGCCGGGGCAGCGGGCTATGTAGCCATCATTGTGATTGGTTCCCCCTTTCTCCCCCTTTCCCCTGTCTACTCCCCTCATGGTGTCGCTATGCACACTACTGTACCTGAGGGGTTTATCTGTCCTGAATTTCCATGTATTGAGAGCGCTTATCTGTACCAGTGTACATACTCTGGTCTACAGGATTTGTAAGGTAGAACTGAGGTCATGTTAGTGGAGGGGAGGAAGCATTCAAAACTAGAGGAATGTTGTGTGTTTTGTTGGTGCTATGCTGCACCCTGGCTGAATCATCCCTTCTGTGTGACCCTTCTGTGAGGGGATGTCCAATTGTATAACTATTCTTGATGTGGATGAAGTGTCAATAAAACTTAAAAAAAAGAATTTGTACAACTCAATAATAAAAAGATAAGTAACCCAATTAAAAATGGACAAAGGATTTGAGTAGACATTTCTCCAACTCATTGCCATCCAGTTGGCTCTGGCTCATAGCAACTGTGTAGGAGAGAGTAGAGCTGCCCGTGTGGATTTCTGAGTCTGTCAATCTTTGCAAGAGCAGATAGCCTCATCTTTTTTTCATGCAGTAGCATGGACCACGATGGGTTCAAACTATTGACCCTGTGCTAACTGCCCAACTTGTAACCCACCAGGATGTCTTCATATTGTCCAAGAAACTCATATATAAATGGACAATAAGGAGATGAAAAGAAACTCAACATCATTATTCACTAAGGAAATACAAATCAAAAACTACAATGAGACACTACTTCACACTGACTGGAATAGCTATAATAAAGAGATAGGCAGGATCACGTGTTGAGAGTATGACAAAGAAAGCCCTGGTGGCAGAGTGGTTAGGTGTTGGGCTGCTAACTGAAAGGTCAGCAGTTCAGAACCACCAGCCAGGAGAAAGAAAAGGTTGTTTTCTCCTATAAAGAGAATATGACAAATAGAGACTCATATATTGCTGGTGAGATTGTAAAACGGCAAGTCACTATAGAAAGCAGTTGGGCAGTTTACTCAAAAAGAAAAACACAGAGTTACTATATGACTTAGGAGTTCTAGTCCTAGTGATACTAAAAAAAATTAAAAACATATATTCACAACCAGTGGAGAGGTCTGGGAGGCTGGCCCTAGCACCATAAATTAAGTGTATTCCTGCCCCTCCCCCGAAAAGAATTTGTTCCAAAGGACGACATTGACTCTGCAGCTCCGGGAGATGAACATATCTGATCAGAGCACACAGGAGAAGATGAAGGGGCAGGAGGAGAGAGTGGAGCACAGCCTGACCCACCAGGCCGTGATGATGATGTTCCTGAGTAGAGCAGCCAGTCCAAAGAGAGAACAACATGGCTGGCCCCACTATGAGAAATGATGCCAATCAGTGACTAAGGGCGATACAGGGGACAGCACCGGAGACACAGTGTGGGAATTGCACCTGACCTGATCCCACCACACCGAGGCAAATCACTGGGGGAATGCAGCGGAACAGCAAGGGAATGGAGTGGCAAGGTCCCCAGGGAATGCTGAAAGTGGACTTTGGGGCCAGGGCGTGGTGCCCCAACAGACTGGACTGGAAAACGCTCGTAAGGGCCAGCAAACGATCCCTGAACTAACTACAAGCTTTTCTCTTGTGAACTGTTTTGTTCTGTTCTTTGTCAGTGGTTTGTTTTTGTTGTTTTGTTGTCTGGTTGTATACTGTTGCTTTGTTTTCCTCTGTCTTGTTTTCGTGCATGTTAGTGTCTCCACAGGTCTGTCTGAATAGGACAGGCTGGATGAACTATCTGGAGGAAAAACAACGGGACCGACAGTTCCGGGGGGACTTGGGGTGGGGGGTAGGAGGGGGGGTAAGGAAGTGGTGTTAACAAACCCAGGGACAAGGGAAAAACATGGGACCCCAAATGGTAGAGAAGGGGGAGTGGCAGGCCTGGTAGGAAATGATCAAATGTAAGGTTGCTTAGAGAAGAGGTATACTCTAGCCCAGGTGGTGCCGAAGCATGGTAGTAGGGCAGGAGGAAAGTCAAGGGAGATGGAGGAAAGAGCTAGGAGTCAAAGGGCATTCATGGAGGTCTAGACAAAGACATGTACATGCAAATATATATAGGAGGATGGGGAAATAGATCTATGTGTCTATATTTATAGGTCAAGTATTAAGGTGGCGGAAGGACCTTGGGCCTCTACTCAAACACTCCCTCAATGCATGAATACCTTCTTTTATTAAATTGGAACTCTATGATGCTCACTCTCCCGACACAACGGCTGGAGCCAAAGTGGGTGAACAAGTAAATGTGGTGAAGAAAGCTGATGGTGCCCGGCTATCAAAAGAGATAGTGACTGGGGTCTTAAAGGTTTGAAGATAAACAAGCGGCCATCTAGCTCAGAAGCAACAAAGTCCACATGGAAGAACACACCAGCCTGTGTGATCGAGTGGTCCCAAAGGGATCAGTTACCAGGCATCAAAGAACAAAAAATCATATCATTGACTGCACACCTCCATGACAGGATCGCTGAAGACAAATGGGTGCATAAGCAAATGTGGTGAAGAAAGCTGATGGTGCCCGGCTCTCAAAAGAGATAGTGTCTGGGGTTTTAAAGGCTTGAAGGTGAACAAGCGGCCATCTAGCTCAGAAGCAAAAAAGCCCACATGGAAGAAGCACACCGGCCAGTGCGATCACGAGGTGCCAAGGGACCAGGTATAAGGCATCATGCAAAAAAAAACAAAAACAAAAACGATATAAGTGTGTGTATGTATGTGTATATATGTGTATATGTGTATGTATATATATACCATATTAAATGAAGGGGGAAGTGCAGAGTGGAGACCCAAGGCCCAAGTGTCGGCCAATGGAGATCCCCTCATAGAGGGGTTTAGGAGAGGAGATGGGTTAATTAGGGTGCGAGGTAGTACCGATGAAGAACACAGCTTTCCCCCAGATCCTGGATGCTTCCTCCCCCCAACTACCATGATCCAAATTCTACCTTGCAGGCCTGGATAGGACAGAGGCTGTACACTGGTACATATGAGGGCTGGAGGTACAGGGAATCCAGGGTGGATGATACCTTCAGGACCAAGGATGTGAGGGACGATGCTGGGAGAGTGGAGGGTGAGTGGGCTGGAAAGGGGGAACTGATTACAAGGGTCCACATGTGACCTCTTCCCTGGGAGAGGGACAGCAGAGAAGGGGGGAAGGGAGACTCCGGATAAGGCAAGATATGACAAAATAACGATGTATAAATTACTAAGGGCACATGAGGGAGGAGGGAAAGGGGAGGGAGGGGAAAAAAAGAGAGGACCTGATGCAAGGGGCTTAAGTGGAGAGCAAATGCCTTGAGAATGATTGGGGCAGGGAATGTATGGATGTGCTTTATACAATTGATGTATGTATATGTATGGATGGTGATAAGAGTTGTATGAGTCCCTAATAAAATGTAAAAAAAGAAAAAAGGAGAAAAAATGATTAGGGCAAAGACTGTACAGATGTGCTTTATACAATGGATGTATGTATATGTATGAACTGTGATAAGAATTGTATGAGCCCCAATAAATTGTTAAAAAAAATTAAAAACATATTCACAACAGCATTATTTACAGTAGTCCCAAAGATGAAACAATTCAATGTCCCTCAATGAATGAATGATTTTATTATTGTCATTAGATACAGTAGCGTCTATTCTGATTCATAACCATTCTATGTGCAGTAGAACTAAACACGGCCTGGTCCCGTGCCAGTCTCACAGTTGTTATGTCTGTGCCCATTGTTGTTGCTGCTATGTCAATCCACCTAATTGAGGGTCTCCCTTTACCTTTTACCAAGCGCCAGCTCCTTTTCCAAGCATTGGTCTATCCTGGTAACATGCCTAAAGTATGTGAGTCAAAGTTTAGGCATCATTGCTTACAAGGCGCATTCTAATTGCACTTCTTCAAGATGATTGTGGTTCTTTGGCAGTCCAGAGTGCTTTCAATATTCTCTACCATAATTCAAATGCTTGACTAGGCAAACAAAATGTGATACTTCTACACAGTGAAATACTACTCAGCCATAAAACAGGTATGAAGTGCTGATACAGGTTACAACATGTCTGATGACTAAAATTATTATTCTGAGTGAAGTCAGGCACAAAAATCCATTATTGTATGCTTCCGTTTATCTGAAATGTACAGAAAAGGCAAATCCAGAGAGATAGAAAGTAAGATTAATGGTTGCGGGGGCCTTCTTAGAAACAAGGATGGTTAGATTTTGTCTCATATACACTTGCAATATCATCTGGAAAGACTAGTCCCTGAATTTGTGAAGTAAATGAAGAAGAGGAAGCTTCTCAATGGGATGAACTGACACAGTAGTTACAACAGTTGGCTCAGAAAAAGCAATTGTGGGAATGGCATCAGATATTTTGTTCTGTTGCACACGGGGTCACTATGCACTGGAACCAACTTGATGGCACCTAACATCAGCATTGGGGGGGGGTTAGGGCTGATGGAAATGATATGTGAGCTCAGAATATGAAAGGATATGGAATTTCTTAGATCAGATAATCAGTTTTACACTCAACAACTCATCAAACCTCCCGGTGTCTTGCTGCTTCCACCATTTTTGCCCATGTGTCAGATGCTGTCTTTCCTTTAGTCCTACTTTAAAAAAATTATTATTATTTTAAATCATTTTATTAGGGTTCATACAACTCTTATCACAATCCGTAAATACATCAATTGTATAAAGCACAATTGTCCATTCATTGCCCTCATCATTCTCAACCTTTTGTCCTACTTAATGTTTGTCTGCTTCCTTGCCTCTGACTATCTCTTCCCTTCCACCCCTTCTCATCCCTGCTGACCATTCAACTCAGTTTTTTTTAGCATGGAAACCTTTTCTTGATTTGTTTTAAATAACTGTAGTCTCATACAATATCTGTCCTTTTGTGACTGACAAATTTCACACTGTGAGGAGTAAGGTGCACCTGGCCCACGCCATGGTATTTTCCGTGGCCTCATGTGTATGTGAAAGTTGGACATTGAGTATGGAAGACCTAAGAAAAATGAATGCCCTGAGCTTTCATGTTGGTGAAGGACATGGAAGGAATTGTTGACTGCAAAAAGAACAAACAGATCTGTCTCAGAAGAAGTACAGCCAGAATGCTACTTAGAATCAAGCATGGCAAGGCTTTGTCTCATGTACTGTGGGCATGTTGTCAGGAGGGACCAGTCCCTGGAGAAAGACACCATATTTCATAAAGTGGAGAGACAGAAAACCAGAAGAAAGGCCTCGAGGGAAGGGATTGACACAGTGGCTCCAACAGTGCGCTCACGCATAGGGGCAATTGTGAAGATGGCACAGGACTAGGTGGTGTTTCATTCTGTTGTCCATAGGGGCTCTGAGTCAGAACCAACTCTATGGCACCTAACAACAACAACAAAAATTTCACTCAGCATAAATTCCCCCCAAGTTCCTCCATGTCATGAGGTGTTTCACATATTCATTGTTACTATTTTTTATATCATAGTAAAGGAATTTTTTGATGGTTATAAAAATGTTGTGGTTGAGATACATTTGCACAGTTTAGTGCATATACTAAAATCTAGTAAACTGGCTAAACTGGATGTCTGAAAAACAAACTTTAAAAGGAAGTCTTGGTTCTATACTAGCCATTTTTTACTTTCTTATATGCAAATTAAGGTTAATCATACTCTGTTAGTTCAGATAGACTAGAGAAAAATTTATAGAGACAGTGATATGTGTATAGGGAAGAGATTTATATACAAGAGCAATTAAACTGAAAAAACGAACCCAGCCCAGTCCATATTAAGCCCATAAGTCCAATATTAACCCATATGTCTGATACCAATCTATAAAGTCCTTTTAAGACTCATTAAATACATGCAATGATTCTGAATACAGGAGGATCACAGGCCAGTGGGTTGGAAGTCTTGTGGACTCAGTGGCATTGTAAACATCTCAGTGTTGGCAGGGGTTTATACATTACATCTTTTCCTCAAGAGGTCTGGTTATATCAGGGTAGGTCCATGTGGCTGTCCAGCTACCAGGGTTCAGTGGCGTGTGTATTGTCAATAGAGAGTCTCCAAGGGAGTGAGCAGAGAGAGGAGTGTCTTCTGCCTCCAAGGAGGAAATGCTGGAGTTCCCAGAATTCTCAGGGGAAGGCCATGCCAACACAGAGACCTCATTCCATTTATTCTTAATCCTCTCAAGTCCCAAATTGACACTAGATTATGTAACTACCACATTCTCTTTTTTTCAACCCCTTAACATTTCATTATGTATCATACAGGTATTTACATTTCAGATCTTTATTTTTGTACTAAACAATTTAATAACTTGCAAACCACCCTACATTTTGCTTTGTTCCAGGCTCTCCTTTTTCTTCTCTTTTCCCTCTTATGAGATACTATCTTCCTCATTAGCCAAGTTAACACCTGTCTATCTGCTAGCCTATTGCTATAAGCATGGGAGGTAAATGCTCTATTAAGACCTCACATCATGAATGGAACCAGCAGAGCCCAGGGAACTGTAGTGGTCAGGCAGAGATCACCCACTAGTTGTGTGTTAGAGTCAGCATCAGCACCTGTTTTGGAAGACTGATCCTCAGAGATGCACCACATCCATTCCATTCACCATAATCTAGGAACCCAGGACAGAGGTCTCCCAAGATGTGAGGCAACAAATGTAAAAAATGAAGCAGTTGTTTAAGACACAGCCAGAGGGAGGAAATAGGAGACTTTCTACTCCCATAAAGAGTTACCATTTTCAGAAACCCACAGCAACAGTTCTACCCTGTCCTATAGGGTCACTGTGAAGCTGAATGGAGTCAATGTCACTGAGTTTTTGTTTGTTTCATTTTGTTTTAAATAGGGCCATCAGAAAGGAACAAACTAGATGGAAGCTGTTCACAGAGTGGCTGAGTCTGTGTGCAAGGTGCTGATGGTATTTCTCTCTCTCATAGCTTCTCCCGGATATTGCAAGAGACCGTGAAGGAGCTAGCCCCTGGGTGCGACGTGACCTTCATGCTCTCAGAAGATGGCAGTGGAAAAGGAGCAGCTCTGATCACTGCTGTGGCCCAGCGCTTTCAGCAGCTGCAGAAGGAAAACTAAGGCCAAGGTGGTGTTAGGTGTGACGGGCCTTGAACAGTGACCAGCCTTTGCTCCGATGAGTTGGTCAGAGAAAACTCCTGGCAGATTTTGTTCACCTTCTGAATGACACAGGGAGAGCTTCACGTTCTTGTACCATTATCATCTGGATAGTGGTTTTGCAGGGGCATTAAATGATGTGTTTACTTGATGTATTTGCACTGAAGATGGGCCAACATATGAAAGTAAAGTGGCTGGCCTGATAGATCCTCTTTCAGCAAATTTTTCCTCAAAGGCTTAACTGTCTTTTTTTCTGTGATTCTGATGGACTTGAAACCATACAACACTGGCCCATGTGGTCTTGTGATTGATTCCTTGCTGTGATACTGGAGACATTAGATTCAGTAGATTGATCTTATTGTTTGTGGATGAACAATTGAGGGTAAATGAATTCATGTATTAAATTGTGGATCCAATTTAATTTGTTCTTGACTTATCATGTTGACTTCAAATGGGAAGTGAGAACAAAGCATTTGGAGTGTTCTTCCCTGGGATGTAGTGAGATCCATTTTGGGGAAGCCCTTGTAAGAACCTCCTCATGCTTAAATGAGTTTTGTTAGTACTGTAGGATTTCTCTCAATACATTGAGTGATGGCTGGGGTGCCATTTAAGATATCTTTACTCCACGTGGTTTGTGTTGCTGCTATTGATAGCTCCTTTAAGGGTGGTTGAGTATATAAAATTCAATAAGTAAATTAAAAAATATATACCATTTCTCAGACTCTTTTGTAATATCATACTCTGTTGGTAGATGAAGGGACAGAGTCAGAAGTTAGTTGCTGAGAGCATCTGCTTAGTCAAAATTTTCAACCAATAGGGAGAACTTTGAGTGGGGTCAGAATGAGATTAAGGGATTTGTTCTACAATATCATCAACAGAGTAGCCTATTTTTGCTCCAACGAATGCTTCCATTAGCAAGGAGTTTACCACTTGGTCTCATAGCTCTGGCTCTAAACTCTTGCTTGGCTAGTACTGGAAAGGTCAGCAGTTTGAATCCAACAGTTGCTCTATGGGAAAAAAGACCCAGAAATCTACTCTCATGCCTATTACACATTAGGAAAGACTAGGAGGCAACTCAATTGTCATTTAGAGTCACACACCAACACTGATAATGTGCAGCATATATTTTACCAACAACAATAGTAATGTGTGCTTGTTTGTTAATGTAACATATTTCAAACTTAAACTCACTGCCATTGAGTTGATTCTGAATCATAGAAAACCTACTGGATAGAGCAGACTGCCCCTGTGGGTTTCCAGGACTAACTCTTCAGAGAAGCTTCATATTTTTCTCTCAGAGTGGCGGGTGGATTGTAATTGCTGGCCCTCTGATTAGCAACCCAACACTTAAATCATTACACAATGAAGAGGAGCAACATTTGAATAATTGGGATCCCAGAGCAAGACATAATGAAGAAATCAAAAGCCAGTATAGCAAGGGAATACCTGGAAGAAAATTTCTGAGGAAATTTTATGTTCTAAGTTCTCCTTAACAAAGGAGAACCAGATAGCCATTCAGGAGGCAGGGAGGACACCAATTAGACAGAACTTAAAGAAGAACATACCAAAGCATATAGTCAAATGACCCAACTTTGAGGAAAAGGAGAAAATCATAAGAGCAGCTAGAGAAAAAAATCCAGTCACCAATAAGGGTAATCAGATAGGATTATGCTCAGACTTATAAGCAGAAACCATGACAAAGAGGAGAGAATGGAGAAACATATTTGAAATTTGAAGGAGAATAACAGTATTCCAAGAATCCTCTACCCTGCTAAACGCTCCATCAACATCGACGGGGAGTAAGAGTTTTCCCAGATCAGGAGAATTTAGAGTCTATATTAAAAAACAAACAAAAAACCCCAACACTACAAATAATTGCTTTCCAAAAACACTTTGGACAAAAGACCATATCCATAGAGTACAAACGTTAGACCACTGCATAGTGCAGCACTAGCCAGAAGTCAGTGCAATGAAAATAATATCTAAGATGCTTTGACCCAACAGTGGCAAGAAGGCAAGAATGAATCCACACCCCACCTGACAGACACACACAGCAAACAGCTAAGGAGGGAAGTGGGAAAACATCTATCACACAAGGTAAGGGATTTTGGCAAAGAATTCACAAATAGATGTAATTACTCTGAATGTTGATGGGCTGGATTCACCCATGAAAAGAAAAAGACTGGCAGACTAGATTAGGAAACAAAACCAATCAATCTGTTGTCTGCAAGAGAGACATCTCAAGCTCACAGACAAAAAGAGGCTGAGGATCCAACAATGGTGAAAAGTTTACCAAGCTAATGGAGTCTAAAAAAAGGAGGTGTTGTAATTCTAACCTGTGGCAAAGTAGATCTCATGGTGCAGGACATAGCAAGAGAAAACCATGGGCACTATACAATGCTCAAGATCCAGTGAACATAATAAACATATACATGCCCAACAAGAGACTGGAAAAACTCACAAATCACAATTTCCAAAGATGAAGATAGAAATCACAGAATCAAGAAGACAGATCAGTAGGAAAGAAGCTCATCAAAGAGGCCAAAGAACTATATTCTACAATAAGGCAACTTGGCCTGATAGACATAGGCAGAGCTCTCCACTCAACTGCAAAACACATTTAACATATTTTCACATGCACATGTTATGCATTTAAAAATAGCTCACATGCTGGGACACAAGACAAGTTTGAGTAAATTCAAACATATAGAGGTCACCCAGACTTCCTTCTCTGACCACTATACCATTTAGCTGGTATCAACCAAAGGCAATTAAAAAAAAAAGGGAAATTGCTTGGAAGATGAATAACACACTTCTTCAAAATTTTGGGTATTGCCCAAAATTAGAGACGAAATTAGAAAGCTTTTAGAAACTAATGAGAATGAGGAATCAACATATCAAAACCTGTGGATACAACAAAGACAATAACCAAAGGACTCTTGATAGCAATAAGCACACATGAACAAGGAAGAGAGGTTTATAGTCGACATTCTATCATAAAATATTCAGCATTTAGAACAGAGTCAACAGAATAATCCTTCTAATAGAAAAAGTAATGATATTAATGAGTGGGAAAACAAAACAACACTGAAGAGAATTAACACAGTAAAAAGTTGGTTTTTCCAAAGGATTAGTAGAATCGACAAACCGTTGTTAAACCTAACAAAAGATTGGAAGGAGCAGACATCAATATTCAGGATGAGGGATGAAACAGGGGAAATTACAGTGGACCCTAATAAAATTGAAAGACTAATCACACAGTATTATGAAGTACTGTATTCCAACAAATACAATAACTTCGAAGCCATGGAAAAATACCTGGAAAAACAAACCCTCCCCAGATTATCTCATATAGACATCAAGAACTTGAACAGACCTAAAGCAAAAGAAGAAATGGATAAGGTTATCACAGAAATTGCACCTAAAAAATGCTCCACCCCAGATGACTTACAGGAGAATTCTACAAAGCTTTCAGGGAAGAGCTGACACCAATTCTACACAAGCTCTTCCAGAACATAGAAAAGAATGGTAAACTCCCAAACACATTCTTAGAAGCAAATATAATTCTGATACCAAAACCAGGCATGGCAACCACAAAAAAAAAAACTACAGGGTGATATCTCTAATGAATATCAATACAAAATCCTTAACAAAATCTTGTCTGATTGTGATAATTAGGTTTCTTGTGCCAACCTGATCAATAGGAACGTGGGATTAATGAGGTTTCAGCTTGGACGGCAGTGAAATAAATAGCTCGGCAAGTCCCACCCAACTCTCTCTTGCTCTCTGGTGATTGGAGCATGCTGGAGGGTGCTGCTGCTTTGCCTAGTTCTCTGCCTCAACCTGTGAGCTACATTACTGTGGGACAAGCCAATATATGTATCATGTTACTAGAGCTTGAGGCTCCTTTGAGACCTGCTTTGCCACTTTGCTGGTGTGAACATCATTTGAACTTGAGGCCGGTTGATCCTGTCGCCTTGCATAGCTTGAATTCAATATCCCATATAGGCCTGCATCACTAAACTGAGCTACTGACTACTGATGACATGCACTGCTGTTTACTGCCTGTGGGCAAACTCTGCTTGCCTTGCCCAAGGGAAGAGTCTGCTGCCTGATTCCTTGACTTTGACCTCGGCTTCCCACATTAGTTGAAGCACTTGTAGTATATTAACTGTTCCATGAAAGTGAGCTGAACTGAACCCTCTGGACTTCTGTATGGACTAATTAGCTGTTATGTTCCTTCTCAGTGTATAAATCTATATCTATCTATCTATCTATCTATCTATCTATCTATCTATCTATCTATCTATCTATCTATCTAAACATAAGTGTCCTGGTTTTGTTTCTCTAGAGAACCCTGCCTAACACACCAATAGAATAAAAAAGTATATAAAAAGAATATTCCATCATGACAAAGTGGGATTCATAACATGGATGTAGGGATGGAATAACATCCCAAAATACATTAACCTCATTCATCACATTGAAAGGAATATACCAAAATTCCCAATGGGAAGTGAATTCCCTGTTTAAAAAATGGTGCCAGAAAAAGTGGATATCAACTTACAGAAGAACGAAGCTAGATCCTTACCTCACTCAATACACAAGAATAAATTCAAGGTGGATCACAGACATCAAGGAAAAACCCCAAACTATCAGGATCATTAATGAAATAATCAGGACACACCTAAGAACCTTAGTGCTGGGAATACTTGGGCTATCAGAATCAAGGACGGATACACAATTAGAGGAAGATAAAATAGGTGATTGGGACATATTAAAGGTAAAACATTTTTGTATATCGAAAGACTTCAGAAAGAGAGTAATAGGAGAGCACACAGACTGGGAAAAGATATTTAGTAATGATATCAGATAAAGGACTTATTACTAAAATCTACAGAATTCTTCAAGCCTTCAACAAGAAAAAACGAATAGCTCACTGAGAATTTAGGCAGAAGACTGAACAGAAGTTTCACAAGAGAGGAAACCCGAATGGCCAATAAACATATGAGGAAATGTTCCCAATCCTGAGACATCCAGGAAATGTAAATTAAACCAACTATCAGATACCACATAACACTGAAAAAGATAACCCAATTCATAAAACAAGACATCAACGAATATTGGAGAAGCTGTGGTGAGATAGGAACTCTTATTCACTGCTGGTGGTCTTGCTGATATGTACAGACACTCTGGAAAGCTTTTTAGCAATACCTAAAACATGGAAATTGAGATACCCTATGAGCCAGCATTTCCACTACAGGTCACATGCCCCCCAAAAGTAAGAAACAGACCATGAACAGATATCTGCTTTTTAATGTTTATTGGTGCGCAGTTCACTATCGCAAAAAAAATTGGTAACAGCCTAAATTTCCATCAATAGATAAATGGATGAAAAAAAATCCTCTAATATGTACACACAATGGAATACTATGCAGCCCTAAAAATAGTGATGAAAATATGAAACACCTCATATCATGGAAGAAATTGAAGGATATTATGCTGTGTGAAGATATCCAAGCACAAAAGGTCAAGTACTACATTAGTCCTCTAAGTCCAAACAGCAGAAGAGGCTTAAGGGAAAATGCATACAACCCACAACTCCTGGGCTCAGGGCCAGATGATCTGGTATGAACTACACCAATTCTAATTATACATACATCTTCAAATAAAACAAAAGAAAGAAAGATGAAGATAGCACCGGTGCTGAAAGGTATCTCCCCCACAGCCCCCAGAAATGTTTAAGGCCCACAGAGGGGTAGGGGAAGAAAAAAATATCGTAATGGGGAATCAGGGCACTAATCCACCCAAGGGGAGGGTATTTTTGTGTCTTCCACAGGAAAGGGAGACTTAAAGTAGACCCAATTCTGGTGTGCCAATCCTTGAGCGCGATGTTCCTGCTTGGAGAAACTTATTCCCAGAGATGACTATAGGATTGATATCAGCTCAAGATGTGATGTGTTCTCCCTAGATGACAGCGCTATAGAAGATGGCCCTGAAGATACAGTTCATGGAGAGCGGCCAGTCTGACATGCATACACAGGGAAAACCCAGAGAACAGTGGAACAGACTAGCGATGGAAGAGAAGCCTTGAAGATGCCAGGAAATCCTAATTGTGGACTTCTGACTCTGGGAGCAGCACTTGGCAACTCACCTGATCTGGTTGTGGGTTTCTCACAAGGGGCCCACACTGAAAGTCTAATAGTGCAACAGGCTGGGGTGGGGGTGCACTAGGCTACCCATCCCTGGCTGTAGGAAGAGAAATAGGGACTTCTAGGATGCATGCCTTTCAGACATGAATGCTGAGGTCTAAAAGGGTATAAGTGCTGCTAGGTAAGTGGGTCCTGGAATATGAATCTTGAAAGAAAAGGGGATTGGGCAGAGGGACTATAAAAGGTATTTCTCGCTATATACTAGAGAGATATTCTTCTACTCTGGGTCAGGATAGCATTGAGACTTGGAATTATTTGTATGGTCTTTCTCTTTTTAATTATATTTAATTTAAATAAAACTTAAAAAATTATTCATTTGTTATATTTATTTTCTTTGAGTCTCTATATAAGATAGACAGGATAAGCAACCCCATGGAGACTGCAGCAGGATGAATAGTTCTGGGGGGGGAGCGGATGGGAGGGTAGGAGGTGTGGGAGGGCCAATAATGACAGGGACAGGGGAATATGAAAGGCTTTAAAATGGATGGTAAGGAGGGTGTAGAGTTCCTGGGAGTGTTTGGTCAATTGAAAAATGTCTAAGAGGAAAAATTACTGAGAGGTGAAGAATGGATTAGCATGATAGTGGGGCAGCAGGAAAGAAAAGAAAAAGCAGAAAGAAGAATGCAACAATATATGTGTGTAAATATAGATATGCAAATACATAATTATATAAATATAGGTGTATTTGTCTACACTTGTACATATATATATTCAATAAGGAAGCAGATGGATTTTGGCTTAAGTGGGTGAGGGGTGACTGAGGTTGATGTAATATATGCAAAAAATAATCTATGACATCAAGAGTTCATGAGGGACGGCAGGCGGGGAAGGGAGGGGAAAGGATATGGGGAGCTGCTATCAGGGGCTCAAGTGGGACGAGAATGCTTTGTAAATGATGGTGGTGGTATATGTGCAAATGTGCTTGACACAATTGGTGGAATGGATGGATTGTGATGAGAGATGTAAGAACCCCCAATAAAAGTATATTTTGAAATAAACCACCTGCTTGTTCCAATCATGTGGCAATGTAAGATATTCACTTTCTGGACATGATCACTAAAGACAAAATAGTACATAAGCAAATGTGGGGAAGGAAGCTGATGGTGTCTTCCTATTGAAAAATATAGTGTTGGGGTCTTAAAAGTCTGTAGTTAAACAAATGGCCATTGAGCAGGAAAGCAACAAAGCCCACATGAAAGAAGCACACCAACCTGTGTGATAAGGAGATATCAACAAGTATAGGTATCAGAAGTTCAAATAAAAGTTACCTAGTTGATGTGAAGGAATGTGAACATAGTGGATACCCCAAACCCACCTGCAAGATAATTGGGCAAGCTGTCACAGAGGGGCTGTGTGTGTGTGTGTGTGTGTGTGTGTGTGTGTGTGTGTGGGCGGGGGGTGGAGAGGGTTTAGCAATTTAGGCTGCGGTATAAAACTGATGAAACCCATAACTATCCTCTGGTTCTTTAGTATTTCCTGCCCTTAGTATTAAGGTTTGTTTATGTTTCACCTAATTAATACTGTTAGACCTGTGTATATTCATGTATATAATTAAGATAGTTGAATGAAAGAATGCCAGGATAGATGACCCTTCAGACACAGCAATGGGAGCAGTGATTCCCGACTGTACCGGAAAACCTTGGAAGGGAGTAAAGAGGGGGAAGGGGAAGCTGATAGCAATGATGACTATATAATTCCACTCAAGGGTAGTGAATAACAGAATTATAAGTGAATGGATGTATTGGATGGGGAACGATATACTTATTATATATATCATATATGATAATATATAGCTAATTATATATATGATATAGCAAATATCATATATATAAGACATAGCTAATTATATATATATGTAATAGATATATATATGATAATATATAGCAACAACAACAAAGGTTCCTGGTGGGAAATATGGAGGAGGGAGGGGATAAATGGGAGCTTATACCAAGAGTTGAAGAAGAAAACAAAAGTTTTCAAACTAATTGTAGTAGCAATTGTACAGTTACACTCAATCTATTTGAACTGAGGAATTTTATGACATCTGTAAGAGCTCTCAATAAAATGATGAAGTTTAAAAAAAGCCATCAATGAAAAAATAAGGACAAACTTATGGACCATAATACAATGCATAAACACACCGTTGAACATAATGAAAAATATACACACTATAGAAGACAAAATAAAGAATTGGGACCTACTAAAAATATGACATTAGTGCAAACAAAAAAATTACTTCATCAAAAAAGTCAAAAGAGAACCCAGAAATTGGGGGAAATATTCACAAAAATAGAAACAAATAAAAGCAAATAACACATTCACAGATGTCACCAACAGATTAGAAGAAGCAGAGAATCCTAATAGTGACATTAGGAATAAGCAGGCAGTCTTCACCAAACAGGAAATGCAATCAAACAAGATAATCAGATACTGAAGAAAACCTAAAAACAATGTCTGATATTATGAAGAAGAAATTAGAATAATTGGTTTACCGGAATAAGACACAATGAAGAAGCCAATGAGGAAAAATAGCAAGAGAATTCTCAAAGGAAACTTTTCTCATCTTAATGAATGAATATCAGGCAACCATTAAGGAGTCTGAAAGGACACCAGCTAGGCTGAATCCCAAGAATTATCCTATTACATATAATAGTTCAACTATCCAACTTAGAAAAAAAAGGAGAAAATCAGAAGCGCAACGAGGGGAAAAAAAGCATTCACTTATAAAGTTACCCTAATAAAAATATGCTCAGACCTATCAGCACACACCATGAAGAAGAGTGAGAGGAGGAACATATTCTTAAAGTTGAAAGAAAATAATGCAAACCCAAGAATGCTCTATGCACCCAAATTATCTATCAAGATAGATGGAGAAGTAAAAGTCTTCCTGGGCAAGGAAAAACTCAAAGAATATGTTAAAAGAAAACTAGCTCTACAAAAAATTCTTACTGACCTAGTCTGGGCAGAATAACAACACTCACAGAACACTAGTAAGAGACCACCACATAGAGCAGCTCCATTCAGAGTTCAATTCATTTAAAACAGCCCCCAATATAGCAATGACTCAATGGTGAAAAGAAGGCAAGAATGACCCCCGCCATCAACACACACAAGGCACTGATAAGAAGGAAGCTAGAGAAACAACCAGCAGAAAAGTTACAACATGACATCACAGAGTCCAGATGGATGTAATAACTCTTTATATCAATGGAGTTAACTCTCCCATTAAAAGACATAGACTAGCAGGCTAGCTTAGAAAACACAACCCATGGTTCTTCTGCCTACTAGGACACGTCTCAAGCTTGCAGACAAAAATAGATTGAGAATGAAAGGCTGTATAAAAATATACCAAGCAAATGGCAATTCAAAAAAGGGGGTGGTGGTCTGCAATCCTAATCTCCGACACAATTATTATCAAGGTGCATGCCATAAAAAGAGTACGGAGAGGCACTATAAATTGCTCAAGACAACAGTAGACCAAGAACCAATGGGCATAATAAATGTATATGCACCCAACAATAGACCTGCAAAACTCAGCAACCAAATGCTCCAAAAAATGAAAAAAGAAATCATAGGCTCAATAATCACAGTAGGTGACTTTAAGACACCATTCTCCAAGAAGATAGATCACAGGGGAAAAAGCTTAACAAGGAAGCTTCAGAACTAAACTCTATAGCTAGTTGACTTGACCTGATAGACATTTTGAGAGCTCTCAATCCAAATGAAAAAAATTCCTATTGTTCTCAAGCTCATATAGCACAGATGTAAAGCTAGACCACATGCTGGGACACAAGCTGAGCCTGTGTAAATTTAAGCACTTAGAAATCCCTCAGATTTCCTTCTTGGACCACTGTGCCAAAAGCCTGGAAAGATTCAAAAGGACGATTAAGAATAAAAGAGCAAACAATTGGAGGATAAATAATTTTCTACTGCAAAACGAGTGGGTACTGACTCAGATCAGAGATGAAATTAGGAAATTTTTATAAACTACAACATACCAAAACCTCTTGGGAGAAACAAAAGTAGTTATCAGAGAAAGTTTGATAGCAATAAATGGACACATGAAAAAGGAAGAAAGACTTATGATTGATATATTGCCACAAAACCTCTAGTGATTAGAGTGGAGCCAACAGGACAATCCTACTAATAGCAAAATAAAATAAAATAATAAAAATCAGGACTGAGATACAGGAGAGGGGAAAGAAGAAAAGCTTAAAAAATCAATACTGCCAAAAGCTGATTCTTTGAAAGGATTAATATAATTGATAGACCGTTGGCAAACCTAACCAAAGAAACGAAGGTTCAAATTTCAATCACCAGGATTGTACAGCGATAATAAGTAAAGAGTATCATAAAGTCATCGAGAGCATGAGAGATAGAAGAGGAATATTGAAATAAATGGAGTCAGAAACAATTCATGACAGCATGCTCACCTCAGCCCTTATTGGTGGTCCCCGTGGAGGGAGGGAGAGAATCTTTAATCTTTAATGCTAACCAAGGCTTTTTGGGAGTACACATGTGGAAAGATGGGTGAATCCTAGATACAGGATGACAGCCTAATTTTGAATGTCACAGAGCCGTTTTGGCCTGTTCCCTGGCTCACCTGATAGATACCATTATCAGTAGGGTGTGAAGTCCACCTACAGCAACCAAGCTAATGGTCACAGGCCTCAGGGAGAAGTAATCCATTGTCCCCAGCAGCAGGGAGCAGGCCCACCCCTGTGGTGTGGGGAGACAGCAGTCTGGCAGTGACTGCCTTCAGGGAAGATGTCTGTAAGCATCTGACCTCCTCCCCAACCCCCCCCCCCCACCCCTCCAATTCAACATCTGAAAGTCCTATATGGAAATCTGAGAAGCTAGGCTATACAAAGTACATGGCATCATGATGGCCTGCTATAAAGACAAATAAGTATGTGTTGGAAGAAAGAATGAAAGCAAGATTCCCTGCCATAGAGACAATGTCACATCTTAGTGACCATATATGACAGGGTAGAAACTCACATTGCCTCTGTGAGTTTCTGAGACTGCAACTATTTGTAGGAGTAGAAAGTCTTTCTCCTGTGGAGCAGCTGGTGGTTTCAATATGATGACCTGTGATTAGCAGTCCAATGATAACCAGTGTACCATACAGTGAAAACACTCCTTAGAGGTGAGGATGGTGAGACTTTGTCTCATGATATTAGTTCATGTCATTAGAAGGGTGCAGGTCCCAGAGAAGGACATCATGCTCAATAAAGCAGAGGGTCATTATAAAATAGGAAGACTTTCAATGAGATCAATTGACACCATGGCTGCAACCATAGGCTCAAACATAGGGACAATTGTGAAGACAGCACAGGACTGACCAGTGTTTGGCTCTATTGTACATAGGGTTGCTATGAGCCAGAACGGACTCACCAGCACATAACAATAACAATGCTGCTTTGCATCACTCTGATTTTTTTTACTATTGTCTTTTTAATTATATCCTGGCAACAGGTGCACATGTATTTTTGGTGATGAGTTTGGTAGCACTGGGACATTCATCAATTGTGTCTATGTGGGTGTGGTAGCAGGTGAGATTGTGGGCATACGTCTCTGATCACTGATCTTTTGATCAACTGAAGGCAGCATGGACAAGTTTTGTCAACTGTCACCGATGTAGTGATGTGTGGATGGTGGCGCTCTCCCCGTGGATGGGTCTGTAATGCATATGGTTGGGTAGGGTTGCTGACTTTTGACTTTTGTGAAAAAAGAGAAAAAAGTGGGATGGGATACAAAAAAGAAAAAGAGAGAGACTTAAAGGGAAGATAGACCTAACAAAGGGGAACAATGTCAATAAAGGCAAATAAAAAAGAGAACTGATTGCGGTGATGATTGAATAACTTCTTGATGTGATTGAACTATTGAATTGTATGACAGGTAGATTATATGCCAATAAAAATTTTGGGGGAGGGGGAAGACAAAAGGCAAAGAAAAGAAGGAAAGCAAAGCAGAGTGCAGCACAGTATTTTCACAAGTTGTCAAATATACTGCAGTGTAAATGCTGTGTTTGCCCATGAGAGTGCACACTCTGCACATGGAGAGTCAGGACTGCATTCCAGGTTCACTTGCTCTTCTGGAGCCATGAAAATGGGGGGAAAGGGAGAGGAATAAAAAGTATTTTCATATTTATTGTCCAAACATGTGCAGGGACAATGAATGGTAATTAGGGGAAATAGGTTTTTCTCAAAACCACTTCTTGCAGCCATATTTTTCTGATATGCAATCATAATCTCCTTTGTTATCATATTTGAAACTAGTTGTGAAGTATATTTTATTAGAGGAAGGAGAGGGCTTAGGAGAAGCTAGGTAGTGATAGCTCATTGGCTTGACCTAGAAGGGGCAGTTCGAATAGAAAAGTTGAAGTCAATTCTGCATCAGTTAGGGAAATACAGTTTTATTGAGATATAGTTCACATACCATGAAAATCGCCAATTTAAAGTGTGCAATCTATCCCTGAACCTATTGCCCTGAGATCATTTTTAAACTTTAAAAACATTCTCTGAAGTCTCCTTAAAACTGAACAATAGTTTAGCTTAACTAGTTACAAGTGTCTACCTTGCGCATTATGTTGTTTTAAGAATTCTTAATATGGTATCAAATTGAGAACCAAGCTCACTGCCATTGAGTTGATTCTGATTCATAGCAACCCTATTGAACAGAGTAGAACTGCCCCTGTGGGCTTCCAAGACAGTAACTCTCTTTTTTCACATTAACACCCTCCACCCTAAACATTTTAATTGGGACAATCCACATATAATACAGATCAACAGTTTAATCATATCAAGAAGAGTTGTACACTAATTACCAAAATAATTTTAGAACATTTTCTTCTTTCTTACTCAGTTCTCCATTTGCACATCTTTTTAAAAATCAATCTTAAGATAATATACTTTGAGATAAAATAAGTATTACTACATTTTTTACTTAGTTTCCATACAACACTTACCTTTAAAAAATAAATTTGGCACATAATCCACATATCATACAAATCAATCATATCAAGAAGAATTTTACAATCTTTACTCCAATCAATTTTAGAACATATCTTTCATTTTCTTCATGGTTAAATCGCTCACCATCAGTTCTAGTGCTCCCTCCCCTTGCCACATACATCGCTTGCTCCCCCAACCCCCTGACTGCAACACTTTATGAGAGTAGAAAATCTCATCTTTCTCCCTCAGATTAGCTGGTGGTTTCTAACGGTTGACCTTGTGGTTAGCAGTCCAGAGTGTAAACCACTGGGCCACCTGGGGTCCTAAAGTTGTAAACAACACTGGAAAGATGAGATAAGAACCTTAAGGGGCATTAAGTTTATATTTAAAGTGAGAACAACTTAAATAAGGAGTGTGAGAGTGGGTCTTCCTCAAAAACCCTTCTTGCATCCATATTTTTCTGATATGCAACCATAATCTCTTTGCTATCACATTTGAAACTGTGAACTATGCGTTATTAGAGGAAGGAGAGGGCTTAGGAGAAGCTAGGTAGTGATAGCCCATTGTATTATATGTACAATGATAGTGATAGCTATGTGTACTATACAGTACATATAGAATCTGTTGAATTGACATATATTTTCACAGAAACTAAATAACATTTAAAAATACGTCATCTCCCTTAAAACAAAACAAAAACCTGTACTTCTAACTGTGCCCAGCCAAACCTTCCTTCCATGGCCCAGCCCTCCCACCACTAGGCCCAGGCAACCACTAATCTACTTTCTGTTTCTATGAATTTGCCTCTTCTAGCTTGGGCATTGCCTCTTCTAGGTAATAGAATCATCCAACAGCTGCTGCTTTCTTTTTAGCTTGTCATTTGACATTCTTTTAGGTCTAGGTGAACATAGTTAAGATATGTCATGTAAGAAATAGTAAAAATTATCAGGTTATTTTTTTTACAAATGTTAATATTTTTGTGTCTTGTTTAACCAATCTTTCTTTACCAAGATGGTCAGAAAAGTTTTCAATGTTTTCTTCAAAAACATTTAAAGGTTTGTCTTTGACATTTCTGTTTTTAACCCAGCAGGAGTATATCCTTGCGTGATATATGAGTTAGAAACCATTTTTCCCCTGCCCCACTCCCCACCCTGTCTAGATACTTGGATATTGAAATTCTGTTTATCAAATAACCTCTTGTTTCTCTATTGACATGCCAAGCAAGCTCTGGAATAAATTATAGTTTCATGTACGTGGAGATTTCTGGGTTTTGATCAACTTTTTAATTAAAGGTCTTAATTATTTTTAGTACTTTAATCTTTTATGTAAACTTAGAATCAGCTTGAGTTTTGTTTTTAAAATCCCTGTTGACAGTTGTCGTGGTTATGCATGACATCTGTGGATCAATTTGGAGAGAATGCATTACCATAAGATGTCTTTTCAGGGAAGCAACAAAAGTCACGTAGAACAGCACCTGAGCCTGTGTGATCATGAGGTGTCCATGTGAATAGGTAGCAGAAACTCAACAACGTGCAATCAAATGAAATGAAGGAGTGTGGACAAAGTGGAGACCCAAAACCCACCTGCAAGGCAATTGCACAAACCCTCACAGAGGGACCGAGTGAGGCGGGAGGAGGAATCCAGGCTTCAGTATAGCACTGATGAAACACATAACCATCCTCTGCTTCTTTGATATTTCTTTCCTTACTATTTTTAAAACATTTTATTGAGGGCTCATATAACTCTTATCACAATCCATCCATCCATCCATTGTGTCAAGGACATTTGTACACATGTTGCCATCATCATTTTCAAAACATTTTCTTTCTACTTAAGCCCTTGATATCAGCTCCTCATTTTCCCTCCTTCCCCCACCCTACCTCCTTCATAAACCCTTGATATTTTATATATTATTATTTTTTCATATCTTACACTGACCAATGTCTTCCTTCACTCACTTTTCTGTTGTCAATCCCCCTGGGAGGGGGTATATGTCGATCATTGTGATCAGTTCCCCCTTTCTCCTCCCACCTCCCACCTATCCTCACGGTATCACTACTCTCAGTATTGGTCCTGAGGGGCTTATATGTCCTGGATTCCCTGGGTTTCCAGCCCTTATCTGTACCTGTGTACATGCTCGGGTCTAGGCTGATTTGTAAGGTAGAATTGGGGTCATGATAGTGGTAGTGAGGGGTAGGAAGCATTAAAGAACTAGAGGAAAGTTGTATATATCATTAGTGCTATACTGCACCTTGTCTGGCTTGTCTATTCCTTGTGACCATTCTGTAACGGGATGCCCAATTGTGTACAGATGGGCTTTGGGTCTCCACTCCGTACTTCCCCTCGTCCATATTGATATGATATTTTGTTTTGGGTCTTGATGCCTGAAACTTGAACCCATCGACACCTTCTGATCACACAGGCTGGTGTGTTTCTCCAATGTGGACTTTGTTGCTTCTCAGCTAGATAGCCACTTGCTTATCTTCAAGCCTTTTAGGCCCCAAATGTATATCTTTAGATAACCAAGCACCATCAACTTCACCACATTTGCTTATGCACCACTTTTTGTACAGCAATCATGATGGGAAGGGGAGCATCAAGGAATGCCAGGATAGTAGAACAAAGTCTTCCTGCATTGAGGAAATACTTGAGTAGAGTCCCAATGTCCTTCTGGTACCTTAACACTTAACACATAAATATATGTACATAGATCTATTTCCCTATCATTATATATATATTTATATTTGTACATGTACATGCCTATATTTAGACCACTATAAATGTCCTTTGCCTCCTAGTTATTTCCTCTATTTCCTTTTACGTTCCTTTTGTCCCACTATCATGTTAGACATTCATTTTGGTTTCAGTAATTCCTCTTGTTTACATTGCCCTTGATCAATCCCCACCAGGCATCCTATGCCTTCCTTGCCATCAATTTGAGATCACTTGTTGTTCCCTCCCCCTGAGTTTGTTAACACCCATTTCCTTTCCTCCACCCCCCAACTCTACCTCTCATGTGTTCCTCCAGAAGCTTTATCCCATTGTTTTCTCCTCCAAATTGTTTATTCCACCTATCTTATCTAGACATGTAGAGGCAATAATAAGCACAAAAACAAGACAGAGCAAAAGAAAACACAACACCCAAAACAACAAAAACAATGACAGAAAAAGAGAGACTATTTATAAATAGTTTCAGGTCTGTTTGTTGACCTTTAGGAGTATTTTCTGGTTGAGTCTGATGAGACGCCACACCCTTGCCCCAAAGTATATTTTGGTATTTCCCAGAGATTTCATTGCTTTGCTCCCCTTGCTGCTCTGTTGCATGCCCTTAGCGTTTTGCCCTGGTGTGGTGGGGTCAGATTGGGCACAATTCCTGTACTGTGCCTCCAGTGTTGTCCCTCGTAGTGCTATGGGTCAGAGAGGGATGTTGTGTCTTGTGGTGGGTCCTGACCAGTGGCCCTCTCTGTGCATTGGCTGCTCTGAGCAGGATTATCGTCTTTGGGGCTTGATGGGCCAGAACATATTTCATTCTCTGTCCTTTGCTCTTCATTTGCTCCTATGTGCTCCGATCAGACGCACCCCTCTCCATGATCTGTAACTTCAGTACTGTCCTCTGAAGTGAATTTTTCTGGGGACAGAGTAGTTTTCTATATAGTTTGGATTGGGCAAGACCCACAGACCTCTCTATTGGTTTCCTGTTTCATGCTGGTATGTTGCATTCCCGTCTTGGCACACTAGTACTTCCGTTACTATTAAGGCTTTATGTTTCACTTCTATTAATACTGTGACCTATGTATGTTCATGTGTATAATTAAGATCTTTCAATGTAGGAACGCCAGGATGGATGACCCTTCAGAAACAGCAATGGGAGTAATAATTTCCTGAGGACCCAGGAAGATGGATGTTTGTGGGGGAGCAAGGGAGAGAAGGGGGAGCTGATGACAATGATGACTGTATAATCCCACCCGAGGGGAGCAAATAATAGAATTGCAGGTGAATGGCTATATTGGATGGGGTTAGATTCGGCTAAAATATAATAATAATATATAACATTAACAACAGGCTTCCTGGGGTGAAGGGTGGGGAAAAAAGGGAGATGATATCAAAGAATTCAAGAAGAAAGAAAATATTTTGGAACTGATTGTACTAGCAATGGTACAGTTATGCTTGATCTATTTGAATTATGGCTCCTACTAAAATTATGAATTAAAATAACCAGCTGTCTCTTCATTGAGTTAGGTCTTCTCTAATGTTAAAATTTTTTTAAAGTTTTATTAGCACTCCATCCACATGTCAAACAATTCAATAATTCAATCATATCAGGAAGAGTTGTACAAATGTCACCATATTCCATTGTAGAACATTTTCTTCTTGTAGTCCTTGTTATTCATGTAATAATAATATTATTATAATTGTGACAAAGATATACATAACAGGACATTCTCCAGTTCCCCAGCTTCTACTTGTGTAATTCAGTGTTATCGATCACACTCTTTGTGTTGTACAACTAGTATTGAGGTCCTTTTCCAAATCATTCCACCGCCACGGACATAAACTCAATGCCCCACCATGCCGATTTGTAGTTGTATTTGCAACCAACAAGTTTGGTTTCATTTCTTTCATGTTTCTTTTTTTTGTGATTTTCTTTATATAATAGTCACATACTAAATATTTCCATGGTTAAATCGCTTTTATTATTTTTTTCTTTTCTTTTTTTACATTTTGTTAGGGGCTCATACAACTCTTATCTCAATCCACACATATACATACATCAATTGTATAAAGCACATCTGTATAAATCACTTTTAAAATGAGCTGTATATACATAATCACAGTCAGTTCTAGTGCTCCCTCCCACCTCAGAAATTATAAACAAAAAATAAAAACTCCTATATGCAGGTCTTGCACTTTTTTTTCCCATTACTTTACAAAAATGTTCTGTTACAGTTATTACTAAATTTTATTTTCTAGTTTTAGGTTTATAGAAAAAATGTACAGAAAGTATAGAAATGTCCTGTGTACCAATTCTCTGACTGCATGTTTCTCCTGTTAACTTAATGCGTTTTTGTGGTATAGTTACTAGAATTGATAGACCAATGTTGATGCATCATTAAGAAAGTCCATAGTTGACATTGGAATTTACTGTGTGTCTTATGGGTTTTGACAAATGCATAATTTTCATGTCCCCACCTTATAGTATAGTACTATTGATGATTCTTGTTACCTGTCAACTTGGCTATGATTTTACAGACACTGCGTAATCACTGCTCATTTTGCGATCTCTTGTGAAAAGTCAACCAGTTGAAAGGGGAGTTCTTTGATGTGCCTCCAGTAGCTATGTGAATATTCAGACAAAACTCGCTCTTGGTCCTTTACTTTTCTTGATGTCTGACCTCTAGTTCTTGGAATGTAAGTGTGGTACTTACATCTGTTGTCAACTGGAGACTATTAAGAGTGAAGGGGTGGAGTTTAGCCTGTTAATCAGGTTGCAGCTTGATGACCTCATTTGGAGGCACTAAGGAGATAAATAGCTCACTGGAGGCAGGATAAACCCTCACTCCCTACAAGACAGTCCTGTTGACAAGCCACGTGGAGCTATGCTAATGGCCGCCAGAGTCTTGGAGCTGGAGGAGCAACGTAGAGGCCCACGCCAGCACTAAGATGCTTCCACTGCCACTGGATCCACAAGACTTACCACCCACTGGACTGTGAACTTCTTGCACTCAGCATCATTTCATGTGTTGTATCAGTCTAAAGAGGAATTTACAGAATGACACTGGACATCTGGGCTAATATCTAACATATAGATTTGATCTGGACTGAGCTAGGATGTTTTCTTAATGTACAATTGCTCTTTGATATAAAGTTCTCTCCTAGACACACAGACACAAATGAGTGTCTCTGGACTAGTTTCTCTAGTCTACCTGGACTAACTCAGTAAGTCTGCAGAAGTCTTCAGTTGATTTTGGATTTGCCAGCCCCAACAACCTTGTAAGCCAGCAGAGCCCTGCAGCCTATCTCCTGACCTGCAGACTTGGGATTGGCTAGCCCGTCCAACCACGTTAGCCAGCAGATATCTTCAACTGCCTCTTGATCCATGAATTTGAGCCTTGCCAGCCTCCACAACTGCATGAACCGTTTCCTCACAATTGTGGGAGCCATTTCTGTGAAGTAAATTTCTATATATTTCCATCTATTTATTACTGGTTTTGCTCCAGACTAAGCACTTAGAAGAATATGAATATTTTTACTGCCCTGACAGTACCTTATGATCTCCCCACTCATCCCTTCTCCCTTCCCTGAACCTTTGGTAACCATTGGCTTGTTGACTATCCCTATAGTTTTCCCTTCTCCTGAGTGTCATATAGTTGGAACCACATGATATGTCGTTTCAGATAATTTTTTTTTCACTTACCACCAATTGCTCTTGAGTTGATTTCAACTCCTGGAGACTCATGGGTATCAGAGTAGAATTTATTCCGTAGGATTGCCAATAGCTGTTCTTGTTTCTTTTGAAATGTAGATTAGCAGGCCTTTCTTGGAAGGAAGCCTGTCCTGGGGAACTCAAAAACATGTCATTAGCAGGTGAGTATGTTAACTATTTGGCAACACCCCCACACCGGATTCTTTCACATTGCAATATACATGGAAGGTGTCTTTTTATAGCAAGCAATGGGTGTAGCTGAGCGTGAAACACCATCCGGCCATTACGAGCATCTCCTTTACATCCTTCTTTTTCACAGACTCTCTCCACTGACCCCCCACCTCACGCCGCCACCTTCCCGTCCACTCCCATATCTTCCTGCGAATTTCAAGTGCCATGTCAACCCCACACCATAGCTCAAATGCATTGATTTTTCTTAGGTCGTCCTTATTCAATGTCCAATTTTCACATGCATATGAGGAGAATAAAATGTACCACAGCTTAGTCCTCAAAATAACATCCTTGCTTTACAACACTTTAAAGAGGTCTCGCGCAGCAGATTTACCTAATGTAATACGTCTTTTGATGTCTTGACTGCGGCTTCCATGAGCATGACTGTGTTTCCAAGCAAGATTAAATCCTTGACATCTTCAAACTTTTCTCACTTTATTATGATGTTACCGATTGTTCTAGTTGTGAAGATTGCTGTTTTCTTTACCGTGAGTGGTAATCCATTCTGAAGGCTGCAATCTTGGATCTTCATCAGCAAGTGCTTCAAGTCTCCTCACTTTTAGCAAGCAGGGTTGGGTAATTTGCATATCACAGGCGATTGAAAAGCCTTCATCCAATTCTGATGCCACATTCTTCTACATACAATCCACCTTCTCTGGTGATTTTCTCAGCACACAGATTGAATGAGTATGGTGAGAGAATACAATCCTGATGCAGCATTCCCTCGTTCTGTTCACACAACTGCCTCTTGGTCCATAGATGGGTTCTGCAAGAACACAATTAAGTGTTTGGTATTTCCGACATTCATTAGTTTGTTATGATCCACACAGTCAAACGACTTCACCTAGTCAATGAAACATAGGTAAACATTTTTCTGGTATTCTCTGCTTTCAGCTGAAATCCATCTGACACCGGCAATGACATCCCTATGATCCAGGGCATTTAGCTGTGTATGAAACTGTCAGACTTCCAAAGTAGTCGTATCAGTCTGCATTTCCACCAGCAATGAATGCAAGTTTCTGAGGCTCCATATCTTCACTGGCATTTGGTTTAGTCAATATTTTGACTTTTAAGTATTCTAATAACAACAGTATCTTATTGTTATTTTAATTCATAATTCCCTGATGATATATAATGTTATCGTATTTTCAACCTGTATATCTTTGGTGGGAGCCCTTGTGGTGTAGTGCTTGCTCATTGGGTTGCCATCTACAAGTTCGGCAGTTTGAAATCACCAGCAGCACCACAGGAGAGAGATGAGGCTTTCTACTTCCATAAAAGCTAGTCTTGGAAACTCACAGGGGAAGGTCTTCCCTGTCCAATAGAGCTGCTATGAGGTAGTATTGGCTCGATGGCTGTGAGATATCGTTGGTGAGATGGTTGTTCATACCTTTGTCCATTTTACAATTTGTTTTCTTAACTGTTAGATTTAAGAGGCCCTTGGGTGGACTTTAAGAATTTTTTGTATGTTTTGGATATAAATTTTTTATGAGGTGTATCTTTTGCAAGTATTTTCTTCTAGTTTGGACTTATGTTTAATTCCCTTAATGGTGACACAGAGCAAAATGTTTTAATTTTAATTAAAGCCAATTTACGAATTTTATAGAGCATGCCTTTGGTATTATATAAAAAATATCACGGCCAAGTCCAAGGCACTGTTTTCTTATGCTATCTTCTAGGTGATTTACTTATTTATTTTACATTTATGCTTTTTAAATTTATTTTTGTTGTATCTTGCACCATCCACTATATCCAGTCACATACAATTCTGGTGCTCACTCCCCTTGAATGGGGTTATACAGTCACCAATGCTATCAGCTCCCCCTTACTCCCTTCTCCAGCTTTCTTCCCCTACCCTCAGCGCTGTAGTTCTGATGTTTGGAAGGACAGGCAGCGTGAGCACTTTGCTGCCATTGGCTGAGGATGTCCTTGGAAACTGACTTAGCTCGGTATCCACAATGAAGAGAAGACAAGAGCTCTGCTCTGGATCCTTGGCCTGCTTCAGATCTCTGGTCTGCTTTGCATCTGTGGCCTGTGCTAGATCTCGGGCCTGCTTTGGGTCTCCAGCTAGCAGCCATTCTCTTGATTTTTTAATCTTTATTTCCATACTCTCTGCCATTTTACATCTGCCAGCGCAAGCCCACTGAACCTCACATTGTTTATCAGATGTGTCCATAACTTCATATTTTGATAGAAAACAGACACTACTTGCTACAGAGCACCAGGTGGAGTGATTGCCCAGGCTGGGGAGGCACCAGACGAAGGAGCCTCATGGGTGGCGACAGCAGGGGCCACTGTGCCCTACATTCATATATTTAATTCATTTTAAGGAGATTTTTATGAAAGATATAAGCTCTGTGTCCAGTCTTGGCACAACAGACTCCATTTTGAGTCCTGCACCGACATCTTAGCTCTCAAGGCTGACCCCTAACCGACTTCCCCTCCCCTGCTCAACCCCAAATTCCGGGAACCAGCTCGTCCCGGAGCCAGGATGTTTTCTGAAGATATGTTCGTTCACTCCACCTGTCCCTGACCTATAGATAAGATTATCAACCTTCTCCCTTCTGAAGCACCTGTGTGCGCAGATCCTCCTCAGCTTTGATCCTCCCCAGCTGTGCCTGCCAGCAGCGGGCATAAAAACGCTGCCAGGATTTTTCCCCGCGCAGCTTCGATAGCTCAATACCCTGAGTTGCTGAACCCGCCCGCAAGCTTCTCAATAAAGCCTGCTTCTAAAACTTCGTTAATTGGGTCTTTGATTCTGTTTTTGCGTCCAAATAAACCTTATACTCTGTACCTAGATTCACCTTCTTTTCTTTTGCTTTCAATATCTAGTTATCCCTGAATGGTTTGTTGAAAAAGCTACTTTGTCCTTTTAATTACCTTTGGTCCTTTATCAAAGAATGGAAGCCATATACAACACATTCAGTTCTGACTTATAGCAATACTGACACACAGAGAACACCTGCCCCAGCAGGTTTCCAAGGTGATAAATTTTTATGGAAGCAATTTGTCAACCTTCTTTTGCTTTCAACTTCTGCCCTTTCAATTAACCATTGGGGGCCTTGTCAAAGATCAATTGACTATATTTGTATGGTCCTATTTTTGGGTTCTTTATTTTATTCCTATGATCTATTTATCTATTCTTTCACCAAAACCACACTGTCTTTAAATAACAAACAATTTCAGTACATATACATCATGTACAATACAATTCAATGGTTTAAATAATTTTTGATAATTTTCTTCTTTATTGTATCCATTGTAATTAACTCTCCATTGCTTGCCAACCTCCCCTGTCATAACCCTAAAAACCTATTAACTTAGTAACTATTTCTATAGTTTTACCTATCCTGGATTTCATATAAAGAAAGTAATAATAATTAAAAAAACCTTTAGTGACCGCAAAATAAAACATAGATAAATTTCAATCCCAAAGCAGAAAATAATAAACACTAAAACAAGTCAAAAATGGGTCAAGAGGACAAAAATGGTAAAACATTACATTTTTTTTTTTACATTTTATTAGGGGCTCATACAACTCTTATCACAATCCATACATATACATACATCAATTGTATAAAGCACATCCATACATTCCCTGCCCCAATCATTCTCAAAGCATTTGCTCTCCACTTAAGCCCTCTGCATCAGGTCCTCTTTTTTCCCCCCTCCCTCCCCGCCCCCCCATGAGCCCTTGATAATTTATAGATCTTTATTTTGTCATATCTTGCCCTATCCGGAGTCTCCCTTCCCCCCTTCACTGCCGTCCATCTCCCAGGGAGGAGGTCACATGTGGATCCCTGTAATCAGTTCCCCTTTTCCAACCCACTCACCCTCCACTCTCCCAGCATCGCCCCTCACACCCCTGGTCCTGGAGGTATTATCCACCCTGGATTCCATTTGCCTCCAGCTCCCATATGCGCCTGTGTACAACCTCTGCCCTATCCAGTCCTACAAGGTAGAATTCAGATCATGGTAGTTGGGGGGAGGAAGCATCCAAGATCTGGTGGAAAGCTGTATTCTTCATCGGTACTACACCGCACCCTGACTGACCCATCTCCTCTCCTAAACCCCTCCATGAGGGGATCTCCAGTGGCCGACAAATGGGCCTTGGGTCTCCACTCTGCACTTCCCCCTTCATTCATTATGGTATATTGTATTGGACAGGGTTCTCTAGAGAGACAAACCAGATTGCTAATAATTATATATAAATATATTTATAAAGATAGATATATAATTCAAGAAATAAACCGTTAAATAATATACAGATAGATAATGCAAGAAATTAACAGTTAAGTTATAAAGCAGTGAGACACTAGCAGTCCTTCAAGTTTTGAGAGCTGCCAGTTGCCAATCCCCTTCTGTAGAGAGCGCTGGGCTATATATACCCAGGCAGCAAACTGCAGGACAGGTCCCCAACTGTCATCAACTGTTAGTCCCCAGCTCCAGAGATGAACATTCCAATCATGTGGGCTTAAAGAGACCTCAACTACAGCGACACAGTCCACATGCTAGGCATCCCACAGGTAGTGTACCCCTTTAAACTGAGGCACAGAACAAGCAAGCCATTTATCCCTCTGCCCTTCAGTTAATCCTACTTGTGTTTATCGGCCAGGCTGGCACAATAAACTATAGTGTGTGTATATATATATATATATATATATATATATATATATATATATATATATATATATATATATATATATATATTGCATGATGCCTTATACCTGGTTCCTTTGGCACCTTGTGATCGCACAGGCTGGTTGCTTCTTCCATGTGGGCTTTGTTGCTTCTGAGCTAGATGGCCGCTTGTTCACCTTCAAGACTTTAAGACCCCAGACACTATCTCTTTCGATAGCCAGGCACCATCAGCTTTCTTTGCCACATTTACTTATGCACCCGTTTGTCTTCAGCAATCATATCATGGAGGTGTGCAGCCAATGATATGATTTTTTGTTCTTTGATGCCTGATAACTGATCCCTTTGGGACCACCCAATCTCACAGGCTGGTGTGTTCTTCCATGTGGGCTTCGTTGCTTCTGAGCTAGATGGCCGCTTGTTTATCTTCAAGCCTTTAAGACCCCAGACACTCTCTTTTGATAGCCGGGCACCATCAGCTTTCTTCACCACATTTATTTGTCCACCCGCTTTGGCTTCAGCAGTTGTGTCGGGAGGGTGAGCATCGTAGAGTGCCAATTTAATAAAAGAAATTATTCATGCATTGAGGGAGTGCTTGAGTAGAGGCCCAAGGTCCTTCTGCCACCTTAATACTAAACCTATAAAAATAGACACATAGATCTATTTCCCCATCCTCATATATATATTTGCATGTACATGTCTTTGTCTAGACCTTCATAAATACCCCTTGGCTCCTAGCTCTTTCCTCCATCTCCCTTGACTTTCCTCCTGCCCTACTATCATGCTCCGTCCCCGCCTGGGCTACAGCTATACCTCTTCTCTACGGAACCTTACCCTTGATCATTCCCCACCAGGCCTGCCACTCCCCCCTCTCTACCATTTTGGGTCCCATGTTGTTCCCTTGTCCCTGTGTTTGTTAACACCACTTCCTTACCTCCCCACCTCCCCCCACCCCAAGTCCCCCAGAACTGTCGGTCATGTTGTTTTTCCTCCAGATAGTTCATCCAGCCTGTCCTATTCAGACAGACCTGTGGAGACACTAACATGCACGAAAACAAGACAGAGGAAAACAAAGCAACAGTATACAACCAGACAACAAAACAACAAAAACAAACCACTGACAAAGAACAGAACAAAACAGTTCACAAGAGAAAAGCTTGTAGTTAGTTCAGGGATCGTTTGCTGGCCCTTAGGAGTGTTTTCCAGTCCAGTCTGTTGGGGTACCACGCCCTGGCCCCAAAGTCCACTTTCAGCATTCCCTGGTGACCTTGCCACTCCATTCCCTTGCTGTTCCACTGCCCTCCCCCAGTGCTTTGCCTCGGTGTGGTGGGATCAGGTTAGGTGCAATTCCCACACTGTGTCTCCAATGCTGTCCCCTGTATCGCCCTTGGTCACTGAGGGGCATTATATCTCATAGTGGGGCCAGCCATGTTGTTCTCTCTGTGGACTGGCTGCTCTACTAAGGAACATCATCCTCACGGCCTGGTGGGCCAGGCTGTGTTCCACTCTCTCCTCCTCCCCCTTCATCTGCTCCTGTGTGCTCTGATCAGATATGTCCATCTCCCGGAGTTGTAGAATCAATGTCGTCCTTTGAAACAAATTCTTCTCGGGGGAGGGGCAGGAATCCACTTAATTTTTGGTGCTGGGGCCAGCCTCCCAGACCTCTCCACTGGTTCCCTACTCCATGCCAGGATATTGCATTCACACCTTGCGGCACTGGGTTGAAGTCTGGTCCCACTTTCCCTGTGGAGATATAAACAATACCCTCCCCTTGGGTGGGTTAGTGCCCCATGCCCCCACTCTCCTTTTCTTCCTTGTATTCATCCTTTTGTTTTCCTTTCCCCACCTCCTCCATCATTGTCTACCATGTGCATCCCTGGTTTTGATCTGGTCTCTGCCGTACTACACAGTCTTCACCCCAAAAGTGGGTAAAACATTAAATTTTAAGCTACTTATATCTGTTTTAATCCATTTTACAATGTATTCTGTTTGAGGACAAAACTATTCACATATCTGGTTGATGGTCTGAGGGAGTTCAATGGAGACAGGCCAGGTGGGATCTCTGCCAATGGATTTTGGTCTTCACTGTCAGCCCCATAGTTTTCTACAAACCAGGGACTCAAAACCAAGACATGGCAGAAGCAGGAAAAAAATGAAATAGCAAATATATGTTTTTATTGGCTTGTCAATTTTAGACAACTTTGAAAGCAGGAGATTTAAACCAAAGTCCAATTATGACTATGAATTTTGAATAGCAACCATCTGTTTCTCCTTACCTAAGGTGCTTCAACTTTAATCCAAAGGTAATTGCACTTCCTTTAATCTGCGATATGTATGTTTAAGGGAAAGTCTAATTCATTTCGAGGAGTTTCCAAGTCTGATTCTTCTGATGTGGTCTTTGAAAAATCATGTACACTTTGAAAAATGAAATCTAAAGATCAAGTAGTCTGTAACACAAAGCCTGGGTCATCAAGGGCAGAAAGGAAATTTGGTTTTAAAAAAAGCATAGATAGCAACATATTATAAGGTGTGTTTTCTTATGAGTAATGTTAAACATTTTCCCAAGGTAACCGGCTACCCTTCCCTAGTTTATCCACCAATGTACGTGAAATCTCTTTTTTCAGGACATATATATCTCCACCTTCTCAGGTCCTAAATTTCCACTGAGTTTTACTAAAGACCATTGTAGGATTGTCTGTGAATTTAAATTGGGGTGACCGTAGGGCAATGTTATTGAGCAGGAATTATTTAGTCCTCCCCTAGTCCCCACTAAATGAAATACTCCCCCCAGCTTGGGGAGTCTGTCTCCTCAGCAGAAATGGTTTTCAAGGTATACAATTGAGGAAGTGGTAAATGATTCACAAGCATTAGATAGATACACTATAAAGTGGCTTGGGAAACCAGATTAAATGATTACATAACTTGAGAACAGATACCAGGCTTAGTCCTGGTTGGTGTTTAACCTTACAGTAGTGCTCTCATACAATATTTTTCCTTTTGAGATTGACTAATTGTGCTTAGCAAAATTTTTTCCAGGCCCATCCACGTAGTGAGGTGTTTTGTAGTTTCATCAATGTTCTTTATTGATACATAGTATGCCACTGCATGTATGTACCAAAGTTTCTTTATCTATGCATCTAATAGGCTTTTGGAGTTTTAAAACGTGTTGCTTTATAAACAGTGCTGTGATGAACATGGGCGTGCATATCTGCATGTGTATGGATCCTGTTTCTTTAGGGTATATACTGAACAGAGAGAGGTATTGCTGACTAATATGGGATTTCTATTGCCAGTTGTTTGAGGTAGTGCCATATTGATTTCCACATTGATTGCATGTATTTACAGTCCTACCTGCCATTGTATGAGTTCCAATATCCTTGTACTCTCTCCAGCAGGTTTTGTTTTGTTTTTTGAATTGGGCTCTCATTATCAGGGTAAGGTGATATTTTAATCATTGTTTTGATTTGCATCTCCTGGATGACTAATGATCATGAGCATTTTGTCATGTTTGTTAGCCATTTGAATGCCATTTTGGTGAGCTATCTATTGATGTCTTAGCTCATTTTAAATTGGATTATTTTTCTTATTGATGTATTGTGGTTTGTGTAGATTTTAGAGTAGTCCCTGGTATTGTTGCTCAAGATCTTTCCCAAGCTGTGGTTTCTCCTTTTACTCTTTTGATGAAGTCTTGATGTACAAAAGTGTTTTATTTTCAGTAGGTCTCAGTCATCTATTTTGCCTTCTGTTTGTGCTGCTTCTGTTGTGTGAGGTAGTATGTTTGTGCCCTACAACAGGGCCCCAAGCTTGTCCCTATTTTCTCATTGACTATCTTTATAGACCTGGTATTTACTTTTAGGTTTTAATCTATCTTGAGTTCGTTTTTATACTCAGGCTGAGGCATGAGTCCTGTTTCATTATTCTGCAGATGGAGACCCAGTTTTGCCAGTACCATGTGTTGAAAAGACCGTCTTTCCTGTTTAATGTTTTTAGCTTCTTGTCAAAGATCCATTTCTTGTTGGTGGATGGATTTATTTCTGGGTTTTCTATTGTGTTTCATTGGTCTATGAACTAATCCCTATATCAGTGTGTTAGTCTGGGTACTTTAAAGAAACAAATCCACAGAAACTCATGTATAAGAGAGAGTTTTGTTTTAAGCATGAACAAATTTTCCTTTTAATTTTTTTTGGGGGGATGATACAATTGTGGATCATTGATTGTGGGGGAGAAGCAAACAAAGGGCAAAAAGAAGGACTATTTTGGGCCCTTAAGAATCTTATGCCTCCAAGACTCGCCACAATACGAGCTCAATGATTTGGCATCAGGTTCCTCTAGAAATGGGAGTGATGAAAGTTAACAGTGCCCACCTTAAACGGGTGGTTGGGGTGGGGGTGGGGTGTGCAAATCAAGACCCTAAGATGCTTTTGAAAGCACCTGGTGTGGCACCAAGCTATTCTTCAATAAGTATTTTTAAGTCAATACTGCCGAATTTATACAAATAGAAAACTAAAACGATGCAGGTCTCAGGAAGGTGAACTGCCTGCTGTGCCCTTGAATATTTGTTAATTGAGGCCAAGGCTTATAAAACCTTCCAGCTCATTACAGGGAGATGAGCCATCTCTAGATCAAGGTAAGGAGGAGTCACATTTCCATCCTCACACACGTCCCAGGTTAACACTCAAGGGTCCCGAACAGAGGGCAGAAGGGGGCAGCCATGCTGGCCTTACAGGAGGAATGTCCACTAGGGAAGCTCTTACGGCCCTCGTTGACCACGTCCCTGTCCCCTGTGCACATCAGGTTGGGATGGGCCTGTCCGTCAGGGAAACATCGGTAGAAGAAATCTGGGCGTGGCCTCCCCACTATTAGTTTTATTGTGCTGGTAAAGACACCATTCAGAGCCAGGGCAAGGCTGGCAGCCAGGCAGGCCTGTTTGCTGTCGGTTGTGTCTGCCTTTTTGAGACACTTGGCCAGGAGGATCAAGGACAGAGGAGAAAGAAACGCGATGGCAAACATGGGCTTGGCGGGGAAATACTGGGCCTCCACATACGGGTTCCGGTAGAGCCACATCTCCTCGGGCTGGATCAGCCTGTGGAAGGGCGTGAGCAGCTCGGTCCACAGTAAGGCCGCAAACAGTGCGACCTGCAGGCCCACTTCAGCCCCCAAATCCGCCGCCTTCCCCATCTCAAGAGAGAGTTTTATATAAAAGTTAAATGTGCATCAAGAAAACATCCCAACCTAGTGCTGCCCAAGCCCACAAGGCTAACATTAACACATTAATCATCACCATATGCTGGACATATGAATGTCCAACACCAATCCACAAAGTCCTCCTCCATCTCACAAAACAGACGCAATGATGCCAAGTGCAGGAGGAAAGCCGAGTCAGTGAATGTGTAAGCATCTCAGAGCTGGCGGTGGTCTCCACATGGGCGCTCCAGCACCCAGGCAGCATCAGTGTAGGTCCATGTGGCTTCTCCTCAGGGATGTCTTGCAGGAAGTGAGCCTTGCCAGCTAAAGCAGGGAACTGGCCAAGGCAGCTGCACCTTGGTCTGACTGTCAGAAAGCAAGAGACCCGAAAACTCAAAAGGCGAGGCACATGGAGCCATTTATTCCTCCAGCCTTCCATTAACTCCACATGTGTTTATTGGTCAGGTTGGCACAATAAACTAACTACCTCAGTCAGTACCAGGTTATTTTGACTACTGTGGTCTTGTAGTAGTTTTGAGATCTGGTAGTGTGAGGCGTCCTACTTTCTTATTCTTAGGGAGTTCCTTGTGTATCCTGGGTCTCTTCCCTCTCTTGATGAAGTTAATGATTGGTTTCTCTTTAAAGAATGAGGGTGGCATTGGGATTTGAATTGCCTTGCATTTATAGATTGCTTTGAGTAGTACTGACATTTTCATATTAAGCTTTCCTATCCAGGAGTATGGTATATGCTTCCATTTGTGTGGGGCTCTTGGTTTCTTGTAATAGTGTTCTGCAGTTTTCTTTGTGCAAGTCTTTTGTTTCTCTTGTTAGATTTTTTCCTAAGTATTTCATGTTTATTTATTTACTTTTGTTTGTTTATTTTCTTGAAGTTAGCAATCCAACTCGTAACCACTATGCCACCAGGGCTCCCTTGTTTATTTTCTTGCTGTAGTGGTTGAATTCTTTTTTATGCAAATGTTTTTTAAAAATTATTAAAAGATCCCTCCAGCTTCCTTAGCCCTCAAACCTAAACAGTGTTCTGAGTGACTTAAAGAAAAAAGGAGGAGAGTGAAACTGAAATGGACTTGGAGTCTTGCAACAAACAAGTTCACTTCAAACAATAACACACACAAATTATTAAAAGATCATTTTATTAGGGCTCTTACAACTCTTTTTTTTAAATCTTTTTATTGGGGCTCATAAAGCTCTTATCACAGTCTGTACATACATCAATTGAGCAAAGCACCCTTATACATTCGTTGCACTCGTCATTCTCATAATTCACCTTCCACTTGGGTTCCTGGAATCAGCTCGGTTTCCCTTTTTCCACCTTCCCCCTCCCTCCCCGCTCCCCCCCTGGTCCCTTGATAGTTTATAAATAATTTTTATATCTTATCTTACACTCCCCAGCGTCTCCCCTCACCTGCCTCCCCATTGCTCATCTCCCAGAGAGGAGGTTACACATAGATCTCTGAGATTGGTTCTCCCTTTCTACACCCCCTTCCCTCCTGGTGTCGCCACTCCCACCGCTGGTGTTGAGGGGTTCGTCTGTCCTAGATTCCCTGCGTTTCCAGATCCCTACTGCACCGCCGTACATCCTCTGGTATAACCAGTTCCGCAAGGTAGAATTGGGGTCATGATAATTGGGAGGGGAGGAAGCGTTCAGGAACTAGAGGAAGGTTTTTAGTTTCATTGTTGCTACACTGAACCCTGAGTGACTCATCTCCTCCCCACTACCCCTCTGGAAGGGATGTCCAGCTGTCTACAGATGGGCATTGAGTCCCCATCATGTACTCCCCCTCTCTCATGGTGATGTGATTCTCACCACCACTCCACCTTTGTTGTTGGAGACCTGGTCTCCTCTGCCCTTCACGATCACCTATGTTGGTGTGCTGCTTCTGGGTGGGCTTGGTTGCTTCTGGGCTAAATGGCCGCTTGTTTGCTTTCAAGCCTTTAACGCCCCAGACGCTATATCTCTCAGTAGCCGGGCACCATCAGCCTTCTTCACCACACTTGTTTATGCACACTTTCGTCTTCAGCGATTATGTGAGGAAGGTGATCACACAATGATTGTTTTTGTTCCTTGGTGTCTGCTACATGGTCCATTCAACACCTTGTATTCGCTTAGGACGTGTGCTTCTTCTCTGTGGGCTTTGTTGCTTCTTTCTAGATGGCCGCTTATTTGCCTTCAAGCCTTTAAGACCCCAGACGCTATATCTTTTTGATAGCCAGGCACCATAAGCTTTCTTCACCACGTTTGCTTACACACACGTCTGTCTTCAGTGATCATGTCAGGAAGGTGGGTATCCTGCAATGACTGTTTAGCAGGGCGAGGTGCTATTGTATTGGGGGATTATGCATGAGGAGGCCCAATGTCCATCTGCTACCCTACTACTGAACCTATAAATATATGCACATAAGTCTATTTCCCCCATAATCATAAATATATTTACATATGTACATGTCTGTATTTAGGCTTCTCTGTATGCACTTTGCCTCCTACTCCTTTCCTCTATTTCCTTTCGCTTTCCTCCCGTCCCATTACCATGTTTAGCCTTCATTCTGGTTTCAGTAATTCCTCTCAGTTACCTTGCTCTTGGTCACTCCCTACCAGTCCTCCCATCCCCTCCCTCCACTGGTTTTGAACCACTCGCTGTTCCCTTGTCCCTGTGTTGGGCGACACCTACTCCCTTCCCCTACCTCCCACGCTCTCATGTCCCTCCAGGACCGTTGGTCCTGTTGTTTTCTTCTCTCATTATTTGTCCAGCCTATCTTGTCTACGTGGACCTGCTGATATAGTAATATGTGCATACTAATGCAGATGACTTTGATAGCGCCCAAGTGGCACATAAGAACATGGCTTTGACCGAAGCAACATCGACACGCTGATAAGCAGAAAAGCCACTAACATACAAAATTTACAAGGTAAAAGACAAAACAAATTAAAAAAAACAAAAGACAAAACAAAAAGATAGCAAATATTAAAAGAAAAATTGCTAGTAGTTCAAGGTCAGTTCGTTGGCCTTTAGGAGTGTTTTCTAGATGTAGCTTGTGAGGTGCCACGTCCTGGCCCGGAAGTCCATCCTTTATACTCCCTCGGGATCCCTTTGCTCTGCTTCCTCCACTGCTCCATTGCACGCCCCCAGTGTTTGCCTCAGTGTGGTGGGGTCAGCTCAGTCACACATCCCACACTGTGTCTCAGGTGCTGTCCCGTGTAGGGCCATGTGTTGGTGCAGGATGTCGTATCTCGTAGTGTGGTCAGCTGAATGGTCCTCTCTGTATGACGGGCCCTTCTAGCTGGTCTATCGACTTTGGGCTTGGTGGACCCAGGTGTACTTCACTACGTCCTTTCTCCTTCTTTTGTTTCAGCTTCCTTCTGGATGTGGTGTGGTGGGTCAGTTCCTTTCCCACTCCAGACAATCTATTTTTGTTTTCTGTGGTATTCCCTTCAAGTGTGGGGGTCGGCCTAATTCTGGTTTGGGCCAGCGTGTCGTCCAGCCTCTTTGTGTAGACCTCTGTACTTTGCGTTGCCCTCCTTGTTTGGTGTGTCGTGGTGGGGTCCGTATGCATGTTCCAGATCTGTGGGGACACAACTGATACTCTCCCCCGGGTGGGTTAGTACCCTGTTCCCCACCCCCCAATACCATTCACTCGGATTCTCCCCCTACCGGTTCTCCCTCTCCCTGCCTCACTACTCCTTTATGCTGGGCTCTCATGTACCTCCCTAGGTATGGCTGCCCTCCCTCCAACTATCTGTGCTTCCTCCGTTTATTGTGGGATGGATGTTTATTCTTCTATTTCTGTCATGCTGACTGTACTTACCTCAGGGGACTCATGTTGTACCTGTCCCTTTGGGTCTGGCTTACCTCGCTTAACATAATTCCTTCCAGCTCTTCCCATGAAATAACATGTTTCATGTGCTCATCGTTGCTTTTCAGTGCTGCATAGTACTCCATTGTGTGTATGTGCCAAAGTTTGCTAATCCACTAGTCTATCGATGGAAGCTTAGGCTGTTTCCAAGTCTTTGCGATTCTGAATTGTGCCACAATAAACATTGGAGCACATATGACTGGTCGTGTTTTATTTGCTTCTTCAATTGGGTATATGCCCAGTAGAGGGATGGCTGGGTCATAAGGTAGATCAATTTCCATTTTCTTAAGTATCGCCAGATTGCTTTCCACAGTGGCTGTACAAATCTACATGACCACCAGCAGTGGAGGAGGGTTCCTACTTCACCACAGCCCCTCCAACACTTGTTGCTCTCTGATTTACTGATCTGGGCTAGCCTCAGGGGTGTTAGGTGGTATCTCATGGTTGTTTTGATTTGCATTTCTCTTATGGCAAGGGACTTCGAGCACTTTCTCATATGTTTATTGGCCATGTGGATCTCCTCTCTAGTGAAAGTTCTTCTCAATTCTTTTACCCACTTCCTAAGGAGGTTAACTGTTTTCCTCTTTTTGCAGGTCACGATGGTGTTGTAGATTTTAGTAATGAGCCCTTTGTCTGATGTGTCGTTACTGAAAATCTTCTCCCAGTCTGTGGGTTGCCTTGTCACCCTCTTGGTGAAGTCTTTCGAGGTGCACAGGTGTTTTATTCTTATTAGATCCCATTTGTCGATTTCCAGTTCACCTGTGTGTGTACCCTTCCCTGTTGCAGTGAGCCTATGTGCTCCCTGGGCCAGTGCTCTGAGATTAGTCCCTATTCCTTCCTTAATGGTCCTGATGGTTTCGGTTTGACTTCTAGATCTGTGATCCACCTTGAGTGCATTCTTGTGCATGGGGTGAGGTAAACGTCTTGTTTCATCTTTCTACATGTGGATATCCATTGTTTCCAGTACCACTTATTAAAGAGGGCATCTGCTTCCCACTTGATGTTTTTGGGACCCTTGTCGAAGATCAGTTGTCTATATGCTGATGATTTTACTCCTGGGCTTTCTATTCTTTTCCACTGGTCTGAGTGTCTATCATTGTGCCAGTACCATGCTGTTTTGACCACTGCAGCTGTGTAGTAGGCATTTAAAATCAAGTAGGGCGAGTCCTCCAATTGTGTCCTTCTTCTTGAGGAGTTCTCTGATAATTCTGGGTCTCTTCCCTCTCCATGTGAAGTTGGTGGTCAGTTTTTCCAATTCTTTGAAGAAGGTTGATGGTAATTGGATTGGTATAGCATTGAACTTGTAGAGTACTTTAGGAAGAACTGTCATCTTTACTATGTTCAACCTACCTAACCATGAGCAGGGGAGGGTCATCCATTTGTGGAGGTCACTTTTGGTTTCCTGTAATAGGGTTTTATAATTATGCTTATAAAGGTCTTTAGTGTTTTTTGTTAAATATATTCCTAGGTATTTCAGTTTGTTCTTGGCTACTGTGAAGGGTACTTCCCTCTTAATCGCCTCTTCCATGGCCCTGTCTGATGTGTATAGAAACCCTACCGACTTCTGTTTATTGATCTTGTATCCTGCTACTCTTCGGCATTCCTCTATTGCTGTAAGTACTCCAACTGTGGAGTTTTGGGGGTCTTCAATGTATAGGATCATGTCATCTGCAAATAGCGATAGTTTCACCTCCTCCTCTCCCAAATGGATCCCTTTGATGTCCTTCCGCTGTCTTATGTTGTTAGCCAGAACCTCCAAAACGATATTGAATAGAAGAGGGCACAGGGGGCATCCTTGTCTTGTACCCTTTTTCAGTGGGATTGTTCTTGTCTTTTCTCCATTGACTATGATGTTGGCTGTTGGTCTTTCATAGATAGCTTGTGTGAGCTTGAGGAACTTACCTTCCAATCCTATCTTCACGAATGTTTTGATTAGGAATGGGTGCTGGATGTTGTCAAATGCTTTTTCTGCGTCTATGGATATTATCATATGGTTTTTATCCTTTTTCTTCTCGATGTGGTGTATGATATTGATGGATTTTCGGATGTTAAACCATCCTTGCATCCCTGGGATGAATCCTACCTGGTCATGGTGGATATGTTTTATATATCTTTGTATTCTATTGGCCAATATTTTGTTATGGATTTTTGCATCTATGATCATTAGAGATATTGGTCTATAATTCTCAACACCTGTGGGGTCTTTGCCCCGTTTGGGTATCAAAGTAATGCTGGCTTTGTAAAATGAGTTTGGGATCTTGCCTTTCATTTCTATGTTATGGAATACTTTGTGGAGGATCGGTGTCAACTCTTCCCTGAATGTTTGGTAAAATTCTGCGGTGTAGCCATCTGGCCCTAGGGCCTTTTTCCTTGGTAGGTTTTTGATGACACTCTCTATTTCTTCCTTCGCTATGGGTTTGTTGAGGTTCTTGATCTCTGTCTCAGATAGTGTAGGAAGAGATTGTTTTTCTAAATATTTATCCATGGCTTCCAGGTTTCTGAATTCATTAGAATACAAACCTTCATAGTACTTTGTGATTATCCTTTTTATCTCATTGGGTCTGTTGTTATTGCCCCCGATTCATCCCTCATCCGGCTATTGATGTTTGCTCCTTTCTATCTTTGGTAAGCTTTACCAGAGGAGTGTCAATTTTATTAATCTGTTCATAAAACCAGCTTCTAGTTGCCTTAATCCTTTGCATTGTTCTTTTGTCTTCCCACTGGTTTAACTCCACCCTGATTTTTATTATTTCTTTTCTCTTGCTATTGGAGGGGTTGTTCTGTTGACTGTTCTAGTTGTTGAAGGTTTTGTGCTAACGTTTCTGTCATGCGCCGTTCTTCTTTTTTCATATATACATTCAATGATATCAAGCTACCTCTGATAACTGCCTTTGCAGTGTCCCATAAGTTTTTATATGTTGTATGTTCGTTCTCATTAGTTTCTAGAAACTTCCTAATATCCTCTCTGATCTGGACCTGAACCCATTCATGTCGCAGGAGATCGTTGTTTATTCTCCAACTGGTTGCCCTTGCTTTTCTGGGTGCCCTCTTATTAATCTCCAGCTTTATGGCATGGTGGCCTGAGAAAGACGTCTGGATAATATCTATGTGTTTGAATTTACTCAGGCTGGCCTTGTGTCCCAGCATGTGATCTATTCTTGAAAAAGATCCATGTGGATTGGAGAAGAATGTGAAACCTTTTGCTTTTGGATGAAAGGCTCTATAGATGTCTATCAAGCCCTGTTGCCTAATTACATTGTTTAGCTCTCTGGCCTCTTTGCTGAGCTTCTTTCCCTGTGACCTGTCTTTCTCTGATAGTGGAGTGTTGAAGTCCCCCACTATTATTGTTGTTTCCGTGATTTCTTCTGTCATTGTTTAATAGTTTGATGAAATTTGCCACGCCATTCTTAGGTGCGAAAATATTCAGTATGCTAAGTGCTTCCTGGTTTACTGAGCCTTTGAGCATTATGTAGTGTCCCTCTTTGTCTCTTTTTATGTTTTGGATCTTGAAGTCCATTTTGTCGGAGATTAAGATAGCCACTCCTGCCTTCTTGGCGTTACCATTTGCTTGGTAAACTTTCTGCCAGCCCTTTATTCTTAGCATATGCTTGTCTGCTCGCTTAAGATGTGTCTCTTGCAGGCAGCAGATTGATGGATTATGTTTTCTAATCCAGTCCTCCAGCCTCTTTCTTTTAATGTACGAATTGAGCCCATTGGTATTCAGAGTAATTATTACTATCTCTGGCTTCATAGTTGCAATATCCTGTTTTGTGTTTTGGGTCTTTACCTATCTCCCTTCATATCAGTGTGCTGCGTTTGAGTGGAGGGTCTCTGTCATGTCCTCTTTTCCATTTGAGACCCTGTTGTCCTGGTACTTGTTGCTGGCATGTTGGCTTCTAGATGGAGATGGGCTATATGGTGGTCTCCTGATGGTTCTACTTGGAGCTTGATCTTCTGGCCATAGTGAGTCAGCCAGTATGTTCCTCAGGGTCGGGTGACTTGCAGCATATTTTTTGAGTTCTTCCTTGTCCTGGAAGACCCTTATCTTATCCTCTATCTTAATGGATAACTTGGCAGGGTATAGGATTCTGGGGGAGGCATTTTTATCTTTCAGTTTTTGGAAGATGTTGCTCCATTCTCTCCTCCTCTTCATGGTTTCTGCAGATAAGTCTGAGCATATTCTTACCTGCGCTCCTTTGTATGTGACAGTCTTCCTTTCTCTTGCTGCTCGTAAAATTTTCTCTTTTTTCTCTAAGTTGGATATTTTTACTATTATATGTCTTGACGTGTTCTTCTTGGTGTTTAGCTTGGCCGGAGTCCTCTCTGCTTCCTGTATGAGAGTCGGATTCTCCTTTGTTAGGTTGGGGAAATTTTCTTCGAGAAATTCCTTTGCTATCTTGGCTGTCGATTTGTGTGTTATGTTGTGTTCCGGTAGACCGATTATTCGAATATTATTCCTCTTCATAGCATTAGTCATTGATCTCAGGCTGCCTTCTGTTTCTTTAATTTTCTTATCTGATTGTTTTTCTCGCTTGCTTCGTTCGGTTTGAGTGTCCTCGAGTTCACTGATACAGTTCTCAGCCTCCTCAAGCCTAGATGTAGGTTCTGTGACCTTTTGTGTGGCCTCTGCTACCTCCTCTGTTAGTTTCTGCAGTTCTCTTTGGTGGGTAGAATTCATCCCCTGTATTGTGGACTTCATCCCCTCTATTGTGCATGTCATTCCCTCTATCATTGCATCCTTATTCTGGGTTGCTTCTCTTAGCTCCTGTATTACTGCAAGCAGAGTTCTGAAGATTTCCTTTTGTGGCTGATCTATATCTGTTTCTTCTATGAGTGACGTTAGGTCTGTTAAAGTGCCTCGTTTCTCTGATTTTTTGGTTGGGAGTGATGTGGTCTGTTGATTTTTCCTTGATCTTTTCATAGGCCCCATGCTTCTGGGAGACAGGAGTAACCTTATATAGGTTGTTGTTAAGGATTCTTTCAGGCGATTGCCTATGACCTACTGTAAGGGTGGTTCAGACTGCTGTGTAGACCGAGTTCCCTGTCGTGTTGGTGACCCCCAGTGCCGAGATGTTTCAGCAGCTGCAGTGGGGGTTGGAGCCTCAGTGAGTGCCCTCTGGCTGCTTTGACCAGGTCTGACAGGGTACCCTTAGCAGCCCCCTTTATGGGGAGGGGGGGTTAGTAATAAAAAGGATTTAAAAGGTTAACAATTTAAAAATAGTTTTTAACATGGGCAGAGGAACAAAAAATTGGAGAGAGAGGGAGGAGAATCTACAATAGAAGAGGGACAAACTGTGATACTAGTAGAGGTAGAAGGAGAAGAAAAAAAGAGATAGAAGGAGAATCTATAGAAAAGGGGCAGAAGAGAAGTACTAGCATAAATGAAAAAGTAGGAAGGAAGGAGAGAGAATACAGCACAGAAAGTGAAAGAAAGGGAAGAAGAAAGAAAAAACAAAAAATTCCTACCCCCAACTACCATGATCCGAATTCTACCTTGCAGGCCTGGATAGGACAGAGGCTGTACACTGGTACATATGAGGGCTGGAGGTACAGGGAATCCAGGGTGGATGATACCTTCAGGACCAAGGGTGTGAGGGATGATGCTGGGAGAGTGGAGGGTGAGTGGGTTGGAAAGGGGGAACTGATTACAAGGATCCACATGTGACCTCTTCCCTGGGAGAGGGACAGCAGAGAAGGGGGGAAGGGAGACTCCGGATAGGGCAAGATATGACAAAATAACGAGGTATAAATTACCAAGGGCACATGAGGGAGGGGGGAAAGGGGAGGGAGGGGAAAAAAAGAGGACCTGATGCAAGGGGCTTAAGTGGAGAGCAAATGCCTTGAGAATGATTGGGGCAGGGAATGTATGGATGTGCTTTATACAATTGATGTATGTATATGTATGGATGGTGATAAGAGTTGTATGAGTCCCTAATAAAATGTAAAAAAAGAAAAAAATGATTAGGGAAAAGACTGTACAGATGTGCTTTATACAATTGATGTATGTATATGTATGAACTGTGATAAGAATTGTATGAGCCCCTAATAAATTGTTAAAATTAAAAACAAAAAAACAACAAAGAAAAACCTATGCTAGATGGAGGGTGTATAGATGTGTACATCTGAAAATCTCCCGCTTTCCCTCTAAGCGCTGGTGATGCCTAATAGAGTGCAGAGGTGGGTGAGTTCGTGTTGTCCCAAGATATGTTGCTGACCTATGTGTTGGTGGGAATGCTCTTCAGCTCAGCAAGCCCTCCCAGGTCCGGCCACTCCCCACTGGCGGTCCTCGTGCTCTAGCTGGGAAGTGCTAGGGCAGCTAAGGGTACTGTGTGGAGGCACAGGCCACCATGTCCGTCTCCTGTGGTGGCTGGGGAGGGCGGCGGCAGGCTTAGGGGCTGGCACTGGGGACCCCACAGGGCCCTTAGGTGGTGAGAGCCGGCTGGAGCGCACCGACGGCTCCGCAGGGACTGCAAAGCCGAGTCCCAGGCTCTGCGGCAGGCGGAATGTTTTATCTGCCCGGGCTGTGAGTGGGCACGGGAAGGCCCCTCGGACAGCCGCGTGGACAGCGGTGTGAAACTGCAGAGGGCAATGGCGCCAGTCCTCCGCCCAGGCTCAGAGCTCAGAGCTGCGTGGACAGCTGCGGCTTGGCGCAAAACCGCAGGGGACAATGGTGTCAGTCCTACGCCCAGGCTCAGAGCTGCGTGGACAGCTGCGGCTTGGCGCAAAACTGTAGGGAGCAATGGCGCCAACAGCAGCGGCTTGGCGTGAAAATGCAGGGGGCAATGGTGCCTGTCCTCTGCCCAGGCTCAGAGCTCAGAGCCGTGGCTGCTGGGGTCCCCACAGCACCCTGGGGAAGGCACCCACTCTAGTGCCTGGTGCCGGGAGGGGCCCTCCACGGGCAGACTCAGTAGCACCGGCCACGGTGCTCCGTGGAACCGCAGGGTTGGGGACAGGCGCAGGTTGGGCTATGGCTCCCGCCGGCGGGAAGTGCTCAGCGCAGGGTCCTGGCCGGGAGTGGAGCTGTTGCTAGGCTGCCGGGGGTGGACGGGGGTGGGCGGCCGGCACATGGAGGGCTGGTGGAGAGGTCCCCGGCAGCGGTGTGGGTGGATGGTCCCCCGTGGGGGTCGCCAGACAACTCGCGGGTCTGCTACCTGGAGCTTGGATGAATGGAGGGAGGGACGCAGGCCCAAGGGCAGATCGCTTCCTTGAGGGGACAGGGGAACCACGGGAAAAGGAAGCTTCCCTCTTAGTGGGGATCCGCGAGTGGGCCGCTGGTGTAGGGGAGCGTGACCTACTGCGCTGGTCTAGGGAGGGCAGGCAAGCGACTCTGGGCTGGGGTCCGGTCTGGGGATGGAGCTTAGGCTAGTCGCCAGTGAGATGGTGGCAGCTTAGTGACCAGAGATGTCCCACACGTCCGGTCCTGTTTCACCTAGACCCCTGCTCAGGACAAATGCGTGGGGTGGGACTGGGGTGCTGGCCCAGGGGGATATTTCACTCACCAGACTCCTACCATTCAGCTACCTGGACACCAAATCCACTTTGTTTGGAGGAGCTCTTAGAGTATGCGGGTGTCCAGGTTGGCCATCTTCCTCTTCTCACAACTCTTATTACAATCCATACATCAATTGTATCAGGCATATTTGTACATATGTTGCCTTCTTTCTTTTATAGACATTTACTTTCTAATGAGTCCCTGGTATCAGCTGCTCTTTTTTCAGTCCCCTCCCGCAAACCCTCATGACCTCTTGATAGATTATAGATTATTTTTATTTCATATCTCACATCAATTGCTGTCTCCCTTCCCCCATGTTTTCTGTTGTTCTTTCTTCTTCAGGGGAGTATGTGGTTATGGGTTAATCATTGTGATTGGCTCCTCTTTCCTCCCTCCCTCTTCCCCACATCCCCCTACCTTTCTGGTATCGCTATTTCCATTCCTGTTTCTGGATTCTGTATGCTGTGAGCTCTGATCTCTTATCTATACCTGTATACATGCTTTGGTCTAGTCTGAAAGTATTTAGTATTTTGTGTGATGATTGCAAATGATATTTTTGTTAGTCTGGGTTGACTAGAGAAAGAAATCCAGAGATATTCATATATGTGCAAGATAAAGCTTTATATGGAAGAGTAATTGTTTATTAAGAAAGCATCCCCACCCAATCAAGACCATGCCTGATATTAGGCCCCGACTCCGATAATAGTCCATAGATTCCTCTTCAGACTCACGCAGCATTTGCAATGATTCCCTGTGCAGGAAGATCACGGGCCAGTGGGTGGATCAATGGCAGTGAAAGCACCTCAGCCCTGGCACAGGTATCTACGAGGTTCCTCCAGTTCTCCTCACGGCTTGTCAACAGGAGGGTGAAAGCAGAGAGAGAGGGAGACTCACTGCTTCTGATGGCAGAATCCAGACAGAAGTTCCTGGAATTCTCATGAGAAGGTCACACCTGCAAGGAAGCATCACCAGGCTGTGACCTGATTGACAGGCTAGCATCCACTCCCTCACTCTTAATACCCTCAAATTGACAGGAGATTATGTAACTACCATATTATTATTTTTCTTGTTGCCTTTTCCGAGTTTTCTTCATTAGTAAACAGAAATCTGACTGATGATTTTTGCTTGTTAATCTCGTATCCTACAGATTTCCAAATCTTTCCATTGTTTCCAAGAATCGTTGTTGTTCAGTCTTTGGAGTTTTCTACATATAAAACCATGTCATCTACCAATAGTGAGAATTCTGCTTCTTTGCTCATTTGGGTTCCTTTGATTCCTTTTGTTGTCTAACGGCTCTGCCTAAGGCTTCCAGGACTCTGTTGAGTAAGAGTAGTACTAGGGGAATCCTTTTCTGGTTCCCGCTTATGGGGGAAATGCTCTAAGTATTTTCCCATTGAGCGAGATGTTGATCATTGACTATTCATATGTCGCCTTTATTGTATTGTGAAATTTCCCTTTTGTGCCTATTTTGTTGAGTGAGTATTAGATATTCTTAAATGACTCTTCTACAATGATGGATATGATCAAGTTGTTTCCTTTTTTTTGTAATGGATTACATTGATTACTTTTCTAATGTTGAACCATCCTTGTGTACTTGGTATAAATTCTACGTCTTTTTTTAGTGTTTTATTAGTGGCTCATACAAATCTTATCACAATCCATACATACATCAATTGTGTAAAGCACATCTGTACATTCATTGCCCTCATTGTTTTCAAATGATCTGCTCTCCACTTAAGCCCTTGGCATCAAGTCCTCTTTTTTTCTCCTCCCTCCCTGTATCCCCCTCCCTCATGAGTCCTTGATAATTTATAAATTATTGTTTTTGTCATATCTTGCCCTGTCCAACATCTCCCTTCTCCCCCTTTTCTTTTGTCTATTCTCCAGGGAGAAGGTCACATGTAGATCCTTGTAATCGGTTCCCTCTTTCCAACTCACTCTCCCTCTACCCTCCCATTATTGCCACTCACACCCCTGGTCCTGAATTCCCTGTGCCTGGATTCCACCCTGGATTCCCTGTGCCTCCAGCTCCTATCTGCACCAGTGTACATCCTCTACTCCATTCAGACTTGCAAGGTAGAATTCAGATCATGAGAGGGGGTGGTGGTGGAGAGGAAGCATTTAGGAACTAGAGGAAAGCTGTATTCTTCATCGGTGCTACATTGCACCCTGACTGACTCATCTCCTCCGCTAGACCCTTCTGCAAGGGGATAGATATCCAGTGGCCTACAAATGGGCTTTGGGTCTCCACTCTGCACTCCACACTCTTCATTCACTATGGTCAGACATCTTTGTTCTGATGATGCCTTATACCTTATCCCTTCGACACCTGATGATCGCACAAACTGGTGTGCTTCTTCCATGTGGGCTTTGTTGCTTCTGAACTAGATGGCTGCTTGTTTACCTTCAAGCCTTTAAGACCCCAGACACTATCTCTTTTGATAGCTGGGCACCATCAGCTTTCTTCGCCACATTTGCTTATGCACCTGTTTGTCCTCAGCGATCACATCATGGAGGTGTGCAGCCAATGATATGATTTATTGTTCTTTGATGCCTGATAACTGATCCCTTTGGAACCACGTGATCACACAGGCTGGTGTGCTTCTTCCATGTGGGCTTTGTTGCTTCTGAGCAAGATGGCCGCTTGTTTATCTTCAAGCCTTTAAGACCCCAGATGCTATATCTTTTGATAGCCAGGCACTATCAGCTTTCTTCACCACATTTGCTTATTCACCCGCTTTGTCTTCAGCAGTTGTGTCGGGAGGGTGAGCATAATTGAATGCTAATTTAATAGAAGAAAGTATTTCTGCATTGAGGGAGTACTTGAGTGGAGGCCCAATGTCTTTCTGCCACTTAATATTAAACCTATAAATATAGGTACATAGATCTATTTCCCCATCCATATATATATATGCATTTGTACAAGTATTGATCTAGACCTCTATAAATGCCCTTTGCCTCCCAGCCCTTTCCTCTGTTTCCCTTGACTTTCCTCCTATGCCACTATCATGCTCCGTCCCCACCTGGGTTTCAACAATACCACTTCATTACATTACCCTTGATCATGCACTACCAGGCCTGCCACACCCACCTCTCCACCAATTTGGATAACTTGTTATTCCCTTGTCCTTGTGTGTGTTTAAAACCACTTCCTTACCCCCCCCCCACCCCCTATCCCATTTCCCCAAGGACTGTCAGTCCCGTTGTTTTTCCTCCAGCTTGTTGATCCAGCCTATCTTATTCAGACAGACCTGCGGCAATAATAACATGCACAAAAACAAGACAGAGCAAAACCAAGCAACAATATACAACAAAACAACAACAAACCACGGACAAAGAACAAAACAAATCAAGAAGAAAAGCTTGTAGTTAGTTCAAGGATCGTTTGTTGGCCTTTAGGAGTGTTTTGCAGTCCAGTCAGTTGGGGCACCACGCCCTGATCCCAAAGTCCACTTTCAGCATTCCCTGCTGTGATAGTTTATTGTGCCAGCCTGGCTGATAAACAAAAGTAGGATTAACTGAAGGGCAGATGGATGGGTGGCTCGGTGAGCCCCGCCTTGCTTGTTCTGCGCCTCAGTTTAAAGGGGTACACTACCTGTGGGATGCCTAACCTGTGGACTGTGTCACTGTAAGTTGAGATCCCTTTAAGCCCACACCATTGGAGTGTTCATCTCTGGAACTAGGGACCAAGAATTGATGACAGTTGGGGACCTGCCTTGCTGTTTGCTGCCTGGATATATATAGCCCAGCTCTCTCTACTGAAAGTGAACTGGCAACTGGCAGCTCTCAAGCCTTAAAGGACTGCTAGTGTCTCACTGCTTTATAATTGAACTGCTAATTTCTTGTATTATCTATCTGTATATAATTTGACGGTTCATTTCTTGTATTTTATATATCTATCTTTATAAATATATTTTTATATAATGACTAGCAATCTGGTTTGTCGCTCTAGAGAAACCTGTCCAACCCACCTGGGGACCTTACCGCTCCATTCCCTTGCTGTTCCGCCTCTCTCCCCCAGTGCTTTGCCTTGGTGTGGTGGGATCAGGTCAGGTGTAATTCCCACACTGTGTCTCAGGTACTGTCCCCTGCAGGGCCATGGGTCATGTCTCATAGTGGGACTGGCCATGTGGTCCTCTGTGTGGACTGGCTGCTCTAATTGGGGTCTTCATCTTCAGGGTCTGGCGGGCCAGGATGTTCTCCATTCTCTCCTACTTCCCCTTCATCTGCTCCCGTGTGCTCTGACCAGATATGTCCCTCTCCCGGAGCTGCAGATTCAGTGCCGTCCTTTGAAATAAATTCTTCTGGGGAGAGGGGTAAGCATCCACTTAGGATTTGGTACTGGGGCCACCCCCACCCCCCCTCCACAGACCTCTCCACTGGTTCCCTACTCCACGCTGGAATGCTGCATTCACACCTTTTGGCACTGGGTTGAAGTCTGGTCCCTCTTTCCCTGTGGAGATATAAACAATATCCTCCCCTTGGGTAGGTTAGTGCCCCATGCCCCTGCTACCCATTTCTTCCTTATTTTCATCCTGGTTTTTTTTTTTCCTTTCCCCACCTCCTCCCCAGTTGTCTACCATGTGCATCCCTGGATTTGGTCTGGTCCCTGCCATACTACACGCTTCTCACCCCAAGAATGTTTGTATACAGTAGCTTTTCCCCTATGCCCCTTTTGCATTTTTTTAATGCTTACCTCAGCAGGCTCATGTTGTACTTGTCCTTTTGTGCCTGACTTACTTTGCTTAGCATGATTTCCTTCAGTTCTTCCCATGCCGCTATGTGCTTCATACGTTCATCACTGCTTTTTTGCAATGCGTAGTACTCCATTGTATATATATACCACAGTTTTTTAATCCAATTGTCATTTGATGGAAATTTGGGTTGCTTCCAACTCCTTGCAATTGTGAACTGTGCCGCAATGAACATTGGAGCACAGATGTCTGGCCTTGGTTTGTTTCTTGCCTCTTCTGGGTATATGCCTAGTAGGGGGATTGCTGGGTCATATGGTAACTCTATTTTCATCTGTTTTAGATATTGCCAGATCGATTTCCATAGTGGTCGTACATACTTACAAGTCCACCAGCAGTGGATGAGTTCCTGTCTCTCTACATCCCCTCCAACACTTGTTGCTTTCTGATTTTTTTGAATTGAGCTACCTTTGAGGGTGTTGGGTGGTACCTCATTGTTGCTTTAATTTGCATTTCTCTTATGGCTAAATATTGGGAACATTTTCTCATATGTTTGTTGGCCATTCGGATTTCTGCCCCTGTGAAACATCTGTTCAACTCCGTTGCCCACCTCTCAAGTGGGGAATTAATTTTTTTCTTTTTGGAAGCTAGCAGAGGATTGTAGATTTTAGTAATAAGGCCTTTGTCTGACATGTCATTGCTAAAGATGTTTTCCCAGTCTGTGTACTCTTATTACTCTCTTGGTGAATTCTTTCGATGTGCACAAGTGTTTTATCTTCAGTATATCCTATTTGTCAATTTGTGCCTCCTCTGTGTTTGTGTCCTTCCCTATTTCTGATAGCACAGCTATTCCCTGTGCCAAAATTCTCAAGTTGGTCCCAATTCCCTCATTGATGGCCCTAATAGTTACCCCCAAACTCGTTCTATGAAGCTAGTATAACTCTGATACCTAAAGCGGGCAAAGATCTCACAAGAATTGAGAACTATAGACCAATATCCCTCATGAACATTGATGCAAAAATCCTTAACAAAATACTAGCTAATAGAATACAAAAGCATATGAAAATAATTCACCCTGACCAAGTGAGATTCATACCAGGGATGTACGGATGGTCCAACATATGAAAGACCATCAGTATTATTTGCCATATTGTCAGGAAAAATGATAAGAACCACATGATAATATTGATAGATGAGGAAAAACCATTTGACAACATCCAACACACATTCTTGATGAAGACACTCAAGAAGATAGGAATAGGAGGAAAATTCCTCAACATTATACAAGCTATATAAGAAAAACCAAAAGCCTACATGTTAGTTAATGGAGAAAAGACTAAAACAAATCCGCTGTAAAAGGGGACCAGACAAAGATGCTCCCTTTCTCCACTCCTTTTTAACATTGTACTGGAGGTCCCAGCTAATAACATAAGACAAAGAAAAGACATCAATGGTATTCATTTGAGGAAGAGGCAAACTTATTAGTATTTGCAGATGATATGATTCTATACATTGAAATTCCCCTAAACTCCACAAGTGGAGTGTTGGAAGCAATAGAGGAATATGGAAGAGTAGCAGGATACCAGATCAAAAATCATAAGTCTATCGGTCTGTTATACACATCAGACAAGATCACAGAATAGACAACTAAAAAGGTAGTACCCTTTATAATAGCCAGGCACAAGTAGAAATATCTAGGGATTTACCTGACTAAATAAAAGAAAGATTTTTATGAGGAAAATTATAAAACACTACTACAAGAAACCGAGAGTGAATATGGCACAAACCTACCTAAGGGGAGGGTATTGTTTATATCTCCACAGGGAAAGAGTGTCCAGACTTAAATTCAGTGTTGCGGGATGCAAATGCAATGTGACGACATGGAGAGAGGAGCCAGTGGAAGGACCTGAGGACTCAGTTCCAATCCCAGCTATGTGGACAACTGCCCCTCCCCCCAGAAGAATTTACTTTACAGGACAGCACTGAAGCTGCATCTCAGGGAGAGGGACATGTCTTATCAGAGCACATGGGAGAAACTGAATGGGGAGGAAGAGAGAGTGGAGTACATCCTGGCCCGCCAAGCCTGGAGGACGATATCCCCACTCCAAACAGCCAGTGCACCAAGTGGACCATAATGGCTGAACCCACTATGAGACACAACGTCCCTCACTGACTCATGGCCCTATGGGGGACAACACTGAAACTCAGTGTCAGAATTGGCCCATCTGACCCCACCACACCGAGGCAAAACACTAGGGGCATTCGGCAGAGCAACGGGGGAACAGAGCAGGGAGCTCCTGAGGGAGTGCAAAAGATAGACTTTGGGGTCAGAGCATAGTACCCCATAAGACTTGACTGGAGGACATGCCTAGAGGTCTAAAAACAGACCTTGTGAGGGAGCAGGGAGTAGGGAGTAGGGGTCAAAAATGATGCAAGGGGCTTAAGTGGAGAGCAAATGTTTTGAGAATGATGAGGGCAACGATTGTTCAAATGTGCTTTATACAATTGATGTATGTATGGATTGTGATAAGAGTTGTATGAGACCCCTCCACCCCCGAAAAAAATTTAAAAAACAAACAAACCATAACACAGTCCACAAAGACAATGTTTTGCCTCCTACTTTGGTGAGTATCAACTGGATCTTAAAGGCTTGCGTGTGGCCATTTCAATGCAACTATTGGTCTCTTCCCATCCGAAACCAAGAAAAGTAAAGACAAAGACATGTGGGAAAATTAGTCCCAAGACTTCAATGGACTCCGGGAACCTCAGACTCCCCACCCTGAGACCAGAAGTAGATGGTGCCTGTCTGCGATAGGGGATCACAATGGAGAGTCCTGAACAGAGTGGGAGAAAAACACAGAACAAAACTCAAAATCATAAAAAGAGCAGGCTTACTGGTCTGACAGAGATTGCTAAGCCTCCTGAGACGGCGAGCCTTTGCAGTGCACTCTTCAGACCTAGAACTGAACTCCTCCCAATGGCTCCACTTTCAGCCAAACAACAGACAGGCTGACTGGAGAGAAAAGCCTATTCAGAACGATCTGCCCTGTGAGATGCACAGGGCAGCCTTTGCCCAGGAATAAAGCTCAGAATGCAGGTCTGGCAACGAAGCAAGGCTAACTGGAATACTTTAGACAGAGGGAGGAAGCAGGAAGAGTGTTGTTATATTACACGGATTGCGATCGATGTCACAAAATAAAATAGTTTATGAATTATTGAATTCCCCTCTAAACACCTCCCCCCCCAAAAAAAACCAGACCTTGATCTAATTACAGGGTTTTTTAAATTTAAATTTTAATTATTTTTTCTTGGTCATTGGTTTTCCTTGTTATCGTCATTGTGTTCTTTTGTCACTTTGTCTTGCTATGAATTTTTTGTGTGTGCATATTATTATCTGTGCAGGTTGGATGAACAGACTGAATGAGAAAACAACAGGACCCATGGTTCTAGGGGGACATGGAAGAGGGGCAGGTGGGGGAAAGGAGGTGGTTTGACCAACTCAGGGACAAGAGAACAAGTGATCCAAAATTAGTGGCAAGGAGGGTGTGAAAGGCCTGATAGGAATTCAGCCAGGGCAATGTAAGAGAGAAATTACTGAAACCCAAATGAAGGCTGAGCATGATAGTGGGACAGGAGGAAAGTAAAAGAAAATAGAGGAAAGAACTAGGAGGCAAAGGGCATTTATAGAGGTCTAAATACAGGCATGTAGATATGTAAATATATTTATATAGGATGATGGGGAAATAGATCTACATGCATATATTTGCAGGTTTAGTACTAAGGCAGCAGATGGACATTGCACCCCCACTCAAGTACTTACTCAATGCAAGATCACTTTGTTCCATTAAATTGGAATTCCACGATGCACACCTTCCCAACACAATCGCTGAAGACAAATGGGTGCATAAGCAAATGTGGTGAAGAAAGCTGATGGTACTCGGCTATCAAAAGCATTTGGGGTCTAAAGGACTTTCAGGTAAACAAGCAGCCATCTAGCTCAGAAGCAACAAAGCCCACGGAAGAACCACACTGCCCTGTGTGGCCACAAGGTGTCAACGGGTTCAATTATCAGGCATCAAAGAACAAAAAATCATATGTCAATGGGGGGGGAAGCGCATAGTGGAGACCCATTGTAAACGAGGGGGAGTGCAGAGTGGAGAGTCATTGTAAATGAGGGGGAATGCAGAGTGGAGCCCATGTGTAGGTAACGGGACAACCCCTTATGGGATGGTCGCAGGGCGATGAGCCAGTCAGCTTGCAGTGTAGCAATGATGAAACCTACAACTTTCCTCTAATTCTTCCCCCCCACTATCATGATCCCAATTCTACCTTACAAATCTGGCTAGACCAGAGGACGTACACTGGTACAGATAGGAACCAGAAACACAGGGAATCCAGGGCAGATGATCGCTTCAGGACCAGTGGTGAGAGTGACGAAACTGGAGGGTGGAGGGAAGGTAGGGTAGAAAGAGGGAACTGATTATAAGAATCTACATATAAACTGTCTGGGGGACGGACAACAGAAAAGTGGGTGAAAGGAAACGTCAGGCAGTGTAGGAGATGACAAAATAACAATAATTTATAAATTATCAAGAGTATATGAGGAAGGGGTTATGGGGATGGAGGTGGGTAAATAAGGAGCTGATTAACAAGGGCTTAAGTGGAGAGCAAATATTTTCAGAATGATGAGGGCAACAAATGTAAAAATGTGCTTGACACAATTGATGTATGTATGGATTGTGATGAGTTGTATGAGCCCCCAATAAAATTATTTTTTAAAATGGACCCCTTTCCTTTCCAAGCATTTGTAAAACTTTAATATTTTTTTTTTTTAGGAAAAGGATGTTTAATGCAGTAAACTCCGCTGCTAACCAGCATCTCACCCCAACACCCCAGGAGCGTATCCACTGAAAGTACACTTCGCTGAAACATGCCTTCTTTCAAACACAATGACTGGACCCTACAGTGAGGACGTGGGTGCCTCCCAAAGGTCCCTCCCACTTCCCAGTGGACAGCAGCCCCCCTGTCAACAGGGCCAGGCGCCCAGGCAATGTGTCCACTCCATCACAGGCAGCTATGGAGCAGGATTAAAAGCAGGTGCAGAAGCCCCGTTGGGCGAGGCGGAGGGCACCGGCGCCCTGCAGCTAGCCTGGGCGCCCTGCTGGCCAGCTGGAGCCCCTGGCGGGCTACGAGCGGTTCAGGGACTGGAAGATGCTTGGAATCTGCAGCAGCACAGCCTGTCTCGGGGTTATTTATCCACTGCGTGGTGTTGAGGGGGTTCTCCAGCATGTCCTCGAACGCCAGCAGTGTCTTCGGGTTGGTCAGCCCTAGCTGCACCACAGGGTTGTCCAAGGTGGTTTGGAACAGGGAGATGTCGGGGTCCGTGTCTTTGTCCAACTCCCTGGTTCCCCAGCAGCCACTCACAGGCATCATTCTGCTGGTGGTTGTTCACGCGCAGGGCAGCCATCACCTGCTTCTCGCTGAAGCCCATCTCCTTCCTCGCCACGAGAGCCCGGCATCTGCCTGGAACTCCCTTTTCCTGCGAATCTTCCTGCAGACCTTGGTGAGCTGTCTCTAGGCTCCTCGTCATCGCGAGCACCTAGGCAGCAGGTGGAGGTGGGAGGTGGGAGGTGGGAGGTGGGAGGTGGGAGGTGGGAGGTGGGAGGTGGGAGGTGGGAGGTGGGAGGTGGGAGGTGGGAGGTGGGAGGTGGGAGGTGGAGGTGGAGGGGCCTGGCAGCGCCTGACTGGACCTGGCGGGGGAGAGGCGTGTGCACGGCAGGCTCCTCCGCGCGATCGCGCTCGATGAGCTACTCCATGGCCTGGGTCATTGACGTGTGTGGTTCAGCCCTAAGGCCTTCGTGACCCTGCTCTCCGCGAAGCCCGTTTCCGTGAGCTGCCGCAGGGCTGCCTCGTCCACGGCGTCCCGGGTCCGCCCCATGACAGGACACCCTTTTCACAGAGCGTCTCTTCTGAGGGGGCCTTGGCGTCGCCCAGCACGCTCTCGGAGGCCGCGGCACGAGCCTGTGATGCGCCCGCTCAGGCTGCTCGAGGCGCCCCTGCGCACAGGCCTGGTCTGCGTGGAGGTCACCGGGCCTGCGTGGAGGTCACCGGGCCTGCGTGGAGGTCACCGGGCCTGCGTGGAGGTCACCGGGCCTGCGTGGAGGTCACCGGGCCTGCGTGGAGGTCACCGGACATGCGTGGAGGTCACCGGGCATGCGTGGAGTTCACAGGGGCAGGGCTGCCGGGGGCGTGCCGTCGCCGCCCACTTTAATAGATGTTACCACACATTTTCAGTTCTTATTATGTCTATATTTCTTGCGTGCAGTGCGTTTGAAAGAAGATGAATGTCGTTTAAGAGGTCAACCATCAATGCCAAATCAGCTATGGGCAGAATGAACATTGCTGGAGAATACGCTACCGCACAGATGAACATTAAAACACGTAAGGGATTTAAATTGGTGACTTCCACCTGATTACACATGTCATTTTAACTATGGGTTTGATGAGCTCAACAAAAAATTAGGTATCAAATTATTAAACTGGTGTCAAGTGGCTGAATCCCACCACTGGAAAAATTGGGATATTAGTATCTACTCAGTTGCTAATTGTAGAAAGTATTTGATTAGTATTGTGGAAACTATGCTCTGGAATTTTTAAAAATTTTCCCTCACATCCAACTTTGAAGACTTTTTGATATCTCTGTATATTGTTTTCCAAGTAGTTGAAATTCTTAACAAAACTCAACAGACTACTGCTGGTGCTGTTACTAATACTAATCACTTGGAAACCTATCTCATGGAGAAAAGAAGTTTTGAGAAGCAATATTGTCTATTAGTTAAGATCAGATAACTCACGTTATCACTACAAGCTTTTGAATAAGTCAACATTTCTGGGCCCCAGTTTTCTCATCTATAAAATGGAAATAAAACAAAATTAAAATCAAGCTCATTATCATTGAGCCGAGTCTGATGCTATAGGACAGGGCAGAACTGCTCTTTAAGGTTTCTGAGAGTATGAAACTTGACAAGAGCTGACACCACCACCAACTCCGTGCTGTTGAATGGATGCCAACTCATAGCAACCTTACAGCACAGGGTAGAACTGTCCCTGTGCAGTTCTGAGACGATAACTCTTTATGGGAGTAGAAAGGCTCATCTTTCTCTCACAGAGTGCCTGGTGGATTTGAACTGTTAACCTTGTGGTTAGCAACCAATTACATAACACAGGAGACCACTAGGGCGGCTTAAAATGGGATCAGTAAGTACTTAATCCATGCCAGCTGTTGTTAATATTGTGGATGTTTGATTTTGTTAGCCAGCCAATGACCGTGGGCAGAACACAGGGTCTATGGAAACTACATTGGCATCTTACTGGGCCCTTCTCATCACCGAGTATGATGAGTGAGAGGACCAACTATCTCAGTGACCTGAGACAGTTCTTATCTGTTCATTAAAGTCTTCTCTCCAGTAGCAACTTCTCAGTGACTGCTGGTGATTCCTATTCATTCTTTCTCTGGTATATATATATTTCCACTACCTGTGAAAGGTTTAGCATTGGGAATATTAAAGCTTTATTGATTATCTTTTATCAACATGGGCTCATAGATGTCACAAACAGAGGCATTTCCTCAACAGTCTAGAAATCTCCCTGACTGGAAAAATATTTCATCCTACTTAAGACAGGGACAAGGAGGCAGAGTTCGGCTCCCTGTGCTGAGGAGACATGAACGAAAGAAAGAGCCCAGGGACGTGACATCTGCAGAGCAGCTGGTGACAGTTGCCTTTGTTCAGAGGCCAACTTCTCAGAGAGAAGATGTTTTTCTCAGCTGAGTTAGCTGGGGGGAGGGGACTGGCTGGAGAGTTGCTTAGCAGTGAGATTTTGTGGCACATGACTGTCAAAGAGGCGGGCAGCACATCAGTTCCCTGCCTTCCCCTGTCCAGCTCAGGACTATCATCCAAAGGCTGCCAGCAGGAGGGAGGGACCAGAACAAGAGGGCAAAGTTTAATCATTGAACTGAACAAGCTGGACACACCTTTTCCCAGCACCGAGCACCCCAGAAGGTCTCTCGGCAGGTACTGGATGTGAGCGGCACCCCCTGCCACCTGGGGGAAAACACAGAAGTCTCTGCTCAGTGCCCTGAATACCAAATTTAGGGAAAATTTTTGCAGTACACTCCGTGATGGAGGCCCAGGTGATGGAAGGCCCAGTGTTGGAGGACCCAGTTGAGAAGGTAAGAGGGCTCAATAACTCTTAGGTATGCCTTGTTCTTTCTTCACAGACATGCCAATCCCCTGTGTTTATTAAAAAAAACGAGTAAGAGATTATTATAAAAGATACAGGAAGCTCAGGCTTTCTGTAAAACTCTCCGAGGTGGAGGAATTAAATCTCCCACACCACATGCTGTCCTGAGCCTCAGGTCCCATGTAGAACTTCCTGTCAGCCAGAGCCAGAAGGGACTGGGGAGAAGGCCGGTAGGCAGCCTGAGGAGGTTGCGGGATGTGCTGTGAGGGGTGATGCTCTGTCAGGCAGAGGAGAGCCCTGTTTAATGACATTTTAAGAAGCTTTGACGCAGATCTGATTCTTCATGTGTTGGAAAGATTGCAAACGGGACCAATAGGAAGGTATAAGTTTTAACATACAATAATCAAACAATTTATTATTGACACGGGCCATTTGCCAATGGTAAGGGTCCCCGAGTGACACCTGTAGGTAGTTGAGTCCAAACCATTGTTTGGGCTCAAGCATCCGAACATTTGTGACAATGGTGCGGGTCTGGGTGATATTTCATTCTGTTGTACATAGCTTCGCTGTGAGTTAGAACGACCTAGACAGCATCTAACAACAACAACAATCTACAGGTTGGAATCTTGAAATCAAACCCAACCAATAGAACTGCGATGGAAAGGTTTGGTGATCTGTCTCTGCAAGTTTACAGTGAAGTAAACCCTCAAAAGCACAGTTCTGCTCTGTCACAGAGTTTGGTTTTTGTGTTTGGCATTTGCCCCGGTGGCATTTGAATAGTGTGCACTGTTTTGTCACTTTACTCATGAAACCTGTCTCCAGCATGATTAACCCTTTGGTGAATGGCCTCTGACCATAGTCAGGGGATAAGAATAACCTTACTATCCGAAGAAGAGCATTGTAAAGTCTGTTACGGAAGATGTGGATTAAAATGCAATAGTTTATCATTTGATCTCCCCTTTGACCCATTGTAAATGTGTTCTCGTTTTTAATATTGTCTGGTTTCTTTTTTTGGTTTCAGATGAATTTGTCACTAAAGATTCCAAGTTCATTTCAGTTTTACTTTTCCTCCTTTTTTGTTGCTTCTTTTCAATTGAGGTTTTCTGTTGGAATTTGTTACTGTTTTGTAAGTTTTCTGTCTATGAAGTGCAGGATAGGTAAATCTATAGAGACAATAACTGGATTAGTGGTTTCTTGGGGATATAGCAGGGCAGTTGGTGGGAAATGGGGAGCTAATAACAATCAATACAAGAATAAAGGAAAGCTCTAAAATTGATTGTCGTGATGATTGTACAGCTAGCTCTTTTTAATATGATCGAACTATTGAATTGTATGATGTGAATTATATGAGAATAAAATGGCTTTTTTAAAAGGAGAAACCTGTCTCTAAGATCCATTTTATGGTGGACTGGGTAAAGGTAAAGGAGTCCTAGTGGCACACTGGGTTAAGCATTGGACTGCCAACCACAGGTCAGCCCCATCTCTGGAGAAAGATAAGGCTTTCTGTCCCTATAAAAATGTATGGCCTCAGAAACCCACAGGGGCAGTTCTACTCTGTCCTTAAGGTCGCCATGAGTCAACATTGGCTACACTGAGGGTTCCACTTCTCTCTTGCTACCTGGGACGTGCCACTCCTGTCCTTGCTGGGCAGGTGCCAACTCTCAACTTAGAGAATAAGATTTCGTCACATCATCTCGCTGTTGAAGAGGAACTGAGGATCAAGTCCGCTCCTACTTGCTCCTCCTCCACGTATTCCGGCCCTGCTGCCTGCTTTTCAAACATAGAAAGTTGGCCTCATCTCTCCCTCCTGGATTTATAGAAATAAATCTATGAAATTCTGTTAGTAAGGGAGTTGACTCAAAGGTTTCAGGAAGTTTTAAAAATGCCATCAATTGAGCAAATTAAGTCTGTCTCTTTTTTTCATTTGCTGATTATATATATCCACAGAGCCCCTCAGATGGTTGCTAATAGAGGCAACAAAAGTGAACACAACTCACTTTAAGAATGAACTTGTCTTATTCCTCCTTTCAGAAAGACAAATGACAGACTCTGTCCAGCCTCCAGGGAAGTCTTTAAGTGTTGGGCATTTCCTTTGCTTGGGCCCCTTTGTGGTGGCTGAAGTCACCAACAGGCTTGGGCTGATCAGGAGGTCCCTAATGACCTGCTCATATCCTGTCCGCTCCAATCTGCTCAAGCCCAGTGGCTAATGGCTTCTTGTTAATGGCTCTCTGATGGGCTCCTCTGGTTCCTGGCTAGAGGTGCTGTTTTTTGGGCTCAGGTCTCTGCATTGCTCCCAGACTGATCTGGCCCCCCCTGGCTTCTGAGGCCTGACTTACAGCTGGGCAGCCATTGTATGAAAAGGGTGAGGTGGGGCCTACATTTCTGATGCTATTTGTCCGTGGCGCTCGTCAGTCCCAGACCAAACCTGGCAGTGTGGGCAGGGACTCTAGACTCTGTGCTATGATCCCATTGCTATGCGTCTGAATGACTTTTTACTGCCCCCTTAAATCCCTCATCCATACCTTAGCCAGATTGCTGCTCTCAATTTTAATTCCCAGGGGTGGCCCCATGGGGTCAGAGTAGAACAGGGCGCTCTGGGGTTTTCCAAGGCTGACTTTTCAGAAGCAAATCCTGCATGGATTTGAACCTCCAACCTTTTGGTTAGCTGTGGAATGCATTGACTCTTTGCACTGACCTGGGACTCCCATTTTAGAGTCAGGGACAATTAATACTCTCTTAGCCTCATCTGCCACCTCAAAGAAATGATGGGAGATTGAATGATTGACATACATGAAAGCTATTGGTAAATGGGTGTGGTTGAGAATTTCCTATGAGGCCTGTGCTCAGCTTCCTTGTGACCCGTATGGGTGGAGATACGCTTATTCAATAATAAGGTGGGGTGAAAGTACGTAGTACACCTGCCACTCCTTCTCCCCATCCATCATTCCTCATTGTGGATTTCTCGGTATGCCCTGGGAATCCAGATTACAAATGCCAACTGATCAACATTCACTTTAGGGAAGGGAATTTTTCTCTAATTTTTGATACAGCTTTGCCTTCAAGTACATGAAGCCTGGTCATACTGATTGTTGTAACTTCCTGCCACTAGAGCTTTGGCCCTTCAACCCAATTTCTACGTTATCTTTTTATTTAGAGAGGCCCTGGGGGCATAGTGGTTATGTGTTGGAATGATAACCTCAAGGCCATCAGTTCAAAACCATGTGGTCCTATAGGATCACCACGATCCTATAGCATCGACTCAATAGGAGTGAATTTGATTTTTGATTATATTTCTTTGAATGACATGTACTCATTTCCATTAGCAATTCTCACGCACTCAATTCCATGGAGTCGATTTTGACTCACAGCGACCCTGTGGGGCAGGGTAGAAAACCCATGGTTATAGAATTGATCCCAACTGAAAGCAACCCTATAGGAGTGAGTAGACCTGCTCTTTTGCAAGGTCTCCAAGATGGTAAATCTTTACTGCAGCAGAGAGCTTCATCCTTCTCCCATGAGTCGCTTGTGGGTGTGAACCATTGACCTTGTGGTGAGCAGCCTAGTGTTTATCTTACTGTGCATGATGTCTCTTTCCTTTAATTTAAAACAAAATCATTTTATTGGGGGCTTGTACAATTTTTATCACAATCCATCCATCCATCCATTGTGTCAAGCACCTTTGTACACTTGTAGCCATCATTATTCTCAAAACATTTGCTTTCTTTTTGAGCCCTTGATATCAGCTCATTTTCACCTCCCTCCCCACTCCCCCCATGAACCCTCGATAATTTATAAATTATTATTATTTTGTTGTATCTTATACTGTCTGATGTCCATCCTCCAGGGAGGAGGTTATATGTTGATCCTTATAATTGGTTCCCCCTTTCTACACCACCTTCTCTTTACCCTCTGGTATTGCCACTCTCACCACTGGTCCTGAAGGAATCATCTGTTCTGGATTCCCTGTGTTTCCAGTTCCTGTCTGTACCAGTATACATCCTCTGGTCTAGCCAGATTTGTAAGGTAGAATTGGGATTACGATAGTGGGGGTAGGAAGCATTTAAGAACTAGAAGAAAGTTGTATGTTTCATACCCTGCAACATGACTGGCTCGTCTCCTCCCCGAGACCCTTCTGTAAGTGTGTATCCAGTTGCCTACAGATGAGCTTTTGGTCTCCAATCTGCACTTCCCCTAATTCACAATGATATGATTTTTTTTGTTCTTTGATGTTTGATACCTGATCCCTTTGACACCTCGTGGTCACACAGCTTGGTGTGCTTCTTCCATGTGGGCTTTGTTGCTGCTGAGCTAGATGGCTGCTTGTTTATCTTCAAACCTTTAAGACCCCAGACACTATATCTTTTGATAGCCGGGCACCATCAGCTTTCTTCACCACCTTTGCAATTCACACATTTGTCTTCAGTGATCATATCAGGAAGGTGGTACTGACATCTCTTTTCATACTCCAAAGGAGGCCATAGATATCCACCTCAGTAGCTGTGTAACACCTTCTGAACTCTCAGTTCCCCGTATTTTCTAAAGGAGTTCTGCCACTTAAAAGTAATTTTAATGAATGCTTTTTACTTCCTCTGTGTCTTAGATCAACAGAGAACCTTTGAGAATTCACATCGCAAAGCTGTGCCCTGATACAAGATTTCAGCTTCCTAATGGGTAATGGGTGGTGGCCTTGGTCTTGACTGGCTGTCCTGGTCCTTGTTTCAGGTGGACAAATTCCTGTATCACATGCGGCTCTCTGATGAGGTCCTCTTGGACATCATGGCACGGTTCAAGGCCGAGATGGAGAAGGGCCTGCGGAAGGACACCAACCCCACAGCCTCAGTGAAGATGCTGCCCACCTTTGTTAGGCCCATTCCAGATGGTTCAGGTGAGTGGAGCTGGGGCTGCAGGGACCCCACCCCTGGTCCCTGTAGTTCTTCCTGGCTGGTGGGTACCTGACCTTTAGTCCCAGACTCTGGCTTACCACTCCAGCTTTTTCTCCACTCCACCTTCCCCCTCCTGTACTGAACTCCACCTTCCCACTCTCCTGTACTGAACACCTCTGGGTTCCCCAGACAGATGCATCATGCGTTTTCTCTGCCCACCAGGATCACACATTCTGTTTCCTCACCTTCTGGAGCATTCTCAACTCAAAACTCACTGCCATCAAGTCAATGCTGACCCATAGAGACACCCTACGTTTCCAAGACTGTAACTGTCTTTGAGAAGAAAGTCTAGTCTTTCTCACTCAGAGCTGCTGATAGTTTCAAACTGCTAACCATGTGGATCATAGCTCAAAACATAACCACTACACCAATAGAGCACCCAGTGAGTTCTACCCAATGCAGAAATTACTGTCTCCGCCTGAAAACCATTCTCATACCCTGCTTGCTGCTTGTTAGTAATATGACCCTGAAGTCTGTGGATGAATCTCCCAACCAGGAGTCCCATGAGTTCAGGTCTATATCCCATTCAGTGTTCTGGTTACTTAGTAGACTGTCTGATGCAAATTATCAACTCATGTACTTGTTTAATAAATAATAAAGGGTATTTTGCCATAGGCATCTAGATTCTACATATGGATAGTAAATAGTGAAATGAAGGATGATGTAGCAAAGAAAATTAAATGGCAATTAAAGAGATCTGGCTTCTCGGTGTGGCCCTGTCTCTCTTCTGTGTCAAATGTTTAACCTCAGTTTCTCCATCTATACAATGAGACAGTTGACCTATATGTTTATTTCCTATCGCTGCTGTAACAAATTACCACAGCCTTAGTGACTTAAAATGACGCAAATTTATCCTCTGATAGTTTTGGAGGCCAGGAATCCAAAATGGATCTTAGAAGACTAAAATCAAGGTGTTGGAAGGGATGCATTTCTTCTAGAATCTCTAGAGGAGGATTTATCATATTCTTAACCTCTGGATAAGTCATAAGAGGGCAAGGGTTTGAGATTTACTGAGCACCTACTGTAGATATTGGCTGCCAAGAACTCACAGTCGTGCACAATCCCTGTAGCAGTCCTGTCGCTGTTAACCAGATGAAAGCCCTGTAGATCCAGGAGCTTATCGAGCACCAGGGTCTCAGTCCCCAACCAAACTTCAGAGTAAGAGTTGGGGCCCTTGCAGGAACAAGGACTCAAGTTTGGAAAACCGCCGGGAGCCTTTATTGGATCAGAGAGGTTCTGGACTCCTCTGAGGAACCGTGTGGGTCAAAGGTAGCTTGGTTTTGCTGATGGGAGGGCCCTGGCTTGTGATGTGCTGGGAAAGACTTTATTCCTTCTCCGGTAGGTGGGATGTGGGCTGCTAGTACGCCACCCTGAAGGAACATAACTTTGAAGACATGGTCCTTCTTTGAAATCTTGGCTAATACCTGACTCTTATTCTTGATGTGTCTTCCAGGCCATTGAGAAGAGTACTTGGTGTCGATACCTGTTCTCTGGCTCATGGGTTGTGTTTGGCAGGGGGCACGTAGGGAAGAAGAGTGGGGTAGCAACAGAGGAAGGGGTGGGGGTAGCAACAGACCTAAGTCCTCCTAGCTTCTTGTGCTGTGACTCCGTCTCCAGACATGGAGAAGACATGTCCCCAGAAGCTAGGGAACGTGGCCTTTGGCAATCTGGAGGTGGCAGAAGCAGGATGTGTTTTCCTCGCCCTGGCTGCTTGAGGAGGACTTGGAAGTCATAGGGACAATGTTTTTCAAACTTGTTAGGAGACACCACCTCCTTTCTTCATTGTCCTCAGACCTTCTCATTATGCAGGAAATCTCACCAGGATTAAAAAGCAGTGTATTGTTGTGAATTGGTTGAAGGTATCTCCCCAGCAATTTTGTTGCGTGAGGCGCTGGGCCTGAAGACCTATTTAGCCAGGTGCCCTTGGAAGTTCTGTGACCGTCCATGCTCCTGTGCTGACCAGTAAAAGGGTGGTGCTCAGTTTGTCCCACTGACTTGCAGAGTTGTTAGAATCAGATGAGGTCGTGTGGATGGAATGCTTTGAATTCCCTAAAATGTCCTAAATTCTTCAGAGAACTTCTGAGCAGGAGATGCAATTTCATCCTTACTAACAAACTAACAAATAAAACTCTCTTAATCCCTTGAGAAGGATCCCTGATAGTACAACGGTTAAACACTCTGCTCTTAACTGAAAGGTGGGCAGTTCTATCCTACTCAATGACTCCACATAAGAAAGACTTGATTATTTGCTCTATAAAGATCACAACCTAGAAAATGTGTGTTGCTCTTGTTGTCAGCTGCCATTGAGTTGGTTTGCACTCACTGTGTCCCCATGTACAACAGAGAGAAAGATGGCCTGATGTGAGCTGTCCTCACCATCGGTGTTTATGCCTGAGCCCATTGTTGCCTGAGCTCAATAGGAAGAGACTGTCCACTTCTGAGGGATTAGCCACTGAAACGCTTATGGAGAGCAGAAAATCCTATAGAGGAAGTTCTGTTCTGTCACATGGGGTTTATTTGAGATCAACTCTACGAGATCAAACAAGGATACAACAATCCCTTGAGGCCTCTGCTTCAGATATGTACACAGATTATCAGAGTTCATTTTTTCTGTAATTAGGTTCTCCTTCTATTATATGAACTTACCAGAGAGTGGGTAACCTGTCTGAACCTTATTTACTCCCAGTCTTTTAATACAGGAACTATGATGGACTGTTCCCAAGCAGGGGGGTTGTTGTTAGTTCAGGTTATACTTCTTGTAAGACTGATTAATTTTTTATTGTCCACACATAGTATATTCACTATTTTTTGCAAATACCATAATTCAAATATATCTGTTCTTCTGGTAGATTTCATCCCTCATTCTACTCCCATCTGATTAAGCTGTTTCGGGATCAGTTTCTCTTACTGCACACCCTTCTTTCGATCGTCTCTTTCATGCCTTTATCTACATTCCTCCCTGGCAGGAGTAGCTTTCTTCACTTTGCTGTGGCTGGATTTGCCTCACCCTCAAAGCCCATTGCTAGTGTCACTTTCACAGGGAGGTCACTGCGTCTTCTCCACACTAGTGCACTCCTCTCGTACAGCAGGGTCCTCTGAGAAGGGCTCAGGCTTGGACTCACACATGACTCTGTCCTTTAGTGCAATTGCTTCCATAAATGACCACCTCCTTTGAGTCTCAGGAAATGGGGTCATGACACCAAGCACACAGGGTGGTTGTGAGGTTTAATGACATTTATTTTACGGCCAGTCTAGTGTGTTCAGTTGCTAATGAAAAGGTTGGAGGCTTCAATTCACCCAGAGGTGCCTCAATGGAAACCTGGGAGATCTATTTCCAAAACATAGAAAACCATTTATACTCTGACACACGCGTTGCAATGCTCGACAGCAGCTGGTTGAGCTTGTCATATCATAGACCCTTAATGAACGGTCCTTTTGTGTATTTTATGTTTTCAGTAGCAAAAAGAGAGCTTCTTGTTGTGGAACTTGGAGAACCCAAAGTTCGAGTATCGAAGGTTCAAGTCTCTGAAGAAGGGAAACCCGAGGTCCAGATGGAGAATGAGTACCCACTGGCCGATAAAATCACCCGAAGAAATGGTTCCCAGGTACTCAAGCTCCTGTGAAGTGGGGACACCTGGGCAGACGAGTACCCGTCCCTCTTCTCATGTCCTTTGCTATCTCTTCTCTGCAGCTGTTTGCGTACATTGCTGACTGTCTGGCCAAGTTCATGGAGGCTCATGATTTGAAGCCGAAGAAACTTCCCCTTGGCTTCACTTTTCCGTTTCCTTGCCGGCAGACTAAACTAGATGAGGTAGGCTGGTGTGGGGTGGGGGTAAGGGAGATGTGTAGGACGTGAAGTCTGGGTTTGGAGGATGTGGGCTTGTGCCCTTGGGGGAACGGGGGACCCAGGGCAACCAGAGCAGTTTCTTGCCTTTATAAAAAAATAATGAGGTGAAAATATGAGGCAGAGACATTGTGGACCCAGGTGTCTTGAATTGATGCTCAACATGGGCAAAGCTCAATGGGCACATAGTTCAGTGGTTCTCAAGGCCCGTGTGTACATGGTAATCCTAGCCAGGGCTTGTTAAAGCTCAGACTTCAAGGCTTATGCCAGTTTTTATATCATTAGGTTTGGTGTGGAGCCCTAAATTTGCCTTCAAACCACTTCTAGGTGATACAGAAGCTGCTATATGGAGACCACACTTAGAACCACTGACATAGCTGCCTGGGATGACAGCTGGAAGGTCGGGGCATCTCACCCCCAATATTTCTTAGGAGGGGGATTGAGTTGGAGTTCCTGAGATAAAAGTTATTGAAAGATGAGGTGTCCACGGTCTCAGTAATGCCAATTCCAGGTGTAGGTCTCTGGTAGTTCATCTCTGTGAGTCTCAGCTTTTCATTTGTAAACAGGGGGAAGGTGAACCAGATCTTACGTCAATCTGTGAAAATAAGTAAGGGAGCATGGGAAAGGATCATGGGCTCTCTAGGGCCAGGGGATTATGCTTAGAGGTCAAATCTCCCCAGGATACTACTGCTCAGAATCGAGACCTCTTGATCTCTTATTGCGCATACTGTTGTATCATCCAATTGACAATCAAAACATGAACTTGAAATCACCCTGTTGGAGTCCCTACTTTGTCCCTAATAGCATTTCTTGCAGGGGAGGGGTTAGGCCAGACTATTCATTTCTTACTTTCCTATCAGGTGAAGCTATAAAAGCAGAAATTCAGTTATTCTGATAGGAATCAGAGATCTATGGATCTTTGTTATTTTTAGGTGCCAGTAAGTCAGTTCTGACCCATAGCGACGTTATGCACAACAACATGAAGCAATGCCCAGTCCTGCACCATCCTCACAATCTTTCCCACAGTTGAGCCCATTGTTGCAGCCACTGTCTCAGTCCATCTCCTTGAGGACCTTCCGCTTCTTCGCTGCTCCTTTACTTTACCAAACAAGATGTCCTTCTCCAGGGACTGGTCTCTCCTGACAACATGTCCAAAATACGTGAGACGGAGTCTCCCCATCTTTACCTCTAAGGAACACCCTGGCCATACTTCTTCCAAGACAGATTTATTTGCTTTTAGCCATCCATGGGACAGTCCATATTTTTCTCTAGTACCGCATTTCACATACATCAATTCTTCAGTCCTTTCTCTTCAATGCCAAACTTTTTCACGTGTGTCAGAGGCCATCGAAAATACCATGGCGTGGATGAGGCACACCTTAGCCTTCAAAGAAATATCCTTGCTGTTTAATACTGTAAAAAGGTTTTCTGTAGCAGATTTACCTAATGCAAACAGATCTTTTGATCTCCTGACTGCTGCTTTCATGAACATTAATTATGGATCCTAGCAACACAAGATCCTGGACAACTTCAACCTTTTCTCTATCATGATGCAGTTGTGCAGGTATTTGTTTACATAGAGACGTATTCCAAACTGAAGGCAGTAAGTGCTTTAGTCCTCTTTGCTTTCATCAAACAAGGTCAAGTCATGTGCACATCACAAGTTGTTAATAAGCTTTCCTCCAGTTCCCAGGCCACGTTCCTCTTCATAAAAGCTAGCCTCTGTTCTTCAATCACAGGAGTCCAGGAACCATCGCCTTCCTCTCTCAGTCTTGGTTTCATTGTTAAAAGTTCAAGGGATAGTTGGAGGAGGTGTGGTCATGGAGTTTGGCATATTGGTCTCAGCCACTCTGTTAATTTTTTCCTAATCATTTTATTAAGATATACTCCAGACATTATTCCATTCACTAGTTCAGTCAGCTCAAGCAGTGTTGTACAATCACTACCACAATCAGTTTTAAAACATTTTTTTCCTTCGTGTCCACCTTGATATCAGCTCCCCACTAACCCACTCCCCGTCACCTCCCCTACCAGACCCCTCAGGAACCCTTAGCTAGTTTTTGTTTCTATAGACTCATCTATCCTAGGTTTCAGACACTGACCAACATGGTACAATACACAATAGTCAAGGCGGATATCAACAACAACAAAATACAACAGAGATAAACCTCCATTTTGGGGAAAAAGCGGAAAATATTATAAATCAGATCAAGATCAAAGTGTATCCAAAGAAGATCAAATGACAAGGTTTTAACCATTCAAGGCAGATTTGTCATTGTAATCTACTATACCTATCTTTATAATATTCTCTGTCTGATAACCAGGTTTTTCCCATCAATTAGGTCAGAGAGAAGTCATTGGAGAGTTAGTCTATGTGTAGTTTCAGCAAATGGATTTTGGGCTTCCACTGTCATCCATAACCTTCTGCAAAGCAGAAGTTCACAATTTAAGCTCTGATACCATTCCCTCCTTTGGATTTGGACTATATTATCGTAATCCTTAGGTCATACATGTTAGTGTGCTTCTTCCATCTGAGTTTAGTTGACAAATCACTTAGAGGCCTGCTTGTTTGAAAACTAGTCTTTAAAACCCCAGACACCATTCTAGTGATAGCCAGAACCATCTACTGTTTCCCCCACATTTTGCTGTAGCACCCATTTCTTCTGTATTTCCTTCACGAGGACAAGTATTGGGGCTCAGCCACTCTGGACTCTGTCTTAAGCAAGTCTCTTACCCTTCAAGTTTTCTCCCATTCTAAAAAATTTTATGATTATTTACTATTTCAAGCATGAAGCTTTTGGGAACACTATTTACAAGGAGATGATTAATAATGCAAATATAGAACCATTTTCCTGTTGGACACTGGATTTCCTTATACAGAAGAATGAACCAAGAGTCATAACTCTCCCAATGCTCAAAAATGAACTGAAGGTAGACTAAAGACCTAAACGTAAACTCCAGAGATATCAGGATCACCAATGTGAAAGCTGGAACAAACTTAAGGGTCTTATTGCAGGGTATACATATACTACTAAGTACGAGGGGTACTCAGTTTAAGAAAAAGAAAACAGAAAAAAGCTCCACTGGACATAGCTGTTCTTTTCTTTCCTTTTTTTAAAAACGGTTGATATATATAATATTAAGTCATCGAGAGCATGAGAGATAGAAGTAATGGAGTCAGACACATTTCATGGTAGCATTGCTTACCTCAGCCCCGCTTGGTGGTCCATGTGAGAGGGGGAAGGGAAGGAGGACAAGGGGAAAGGGAAACGGGAGAGGGAGCCGAGGAGAGAGGGGGGAAGAGACCAGCAAGAGTCGGCCATAGCTTTTCTAGTACACATTTTTCTGGCTGGGTGAAAATCCAGCAACTGGCTCTGAGTTAGGGCATCCAGTGACATCACCTGGGAAGATTATCTCTGGTCACAGTGGTTTTTTTGTAAGTCGGTTTTGGTCAAGCCTCATTTTTGTGTTGGCCAATTTAAGAGAACAGGGTTCAGCTGTGAAATTTTGTTTCCTGTTTGGAAAAAATGCTGCAAAAACTATTGGGATTTTGAGCACAGCTCACAAGGACAGCACTATGGGAAAAACTCACGTGTATGACGACAAACCTCATTCTGGATGTACCTCAGCTTCCTGAATGAATGAAAATGTCAACAAAATTCGTGCACTTGTGTTTGAAAACCAATCATGGACCATTGAAGAGATGGGAAAGTTATCTGGATTATCTTGGAACTTGGCTCAGCGAATTTTATGGAAAGATTTGGCAATGAGAAGGGTTGCTATGACATTTGCGCCTTGGGTTCTGACTGACCAGGAAAAAGAGCATCGAGTGGCAGCTTTGCAAGAACAGCTCCAAAATGATCCAGACTTTTTACCCTCAAGGTCACTACTTGTGTCCAGACCTGATGCTATTCTTACAACACTGAAAGCAAGCATAATTGAGCCAATGGAAGATGCCAGCGACACCTCACCCCCCACCCCCACCCCAAACAAGATCCCATCAAAGGAAATCAAAGATCAAGATGATACCCTTTTTTTGGTTGTTGTTTTTTTTTTCAAATATGAGGGGGATAGTGCATTTGGGGTTATTTCCACCAGGTCAGACTGTTAATCAAGCTTTCTATTTAGAGGTTCTGAAAAGATGGTTTAACAGTGTGTGACAAAAAAGGCCTGACTTTTGGCAGACACAAAAAAGGCCTGACTTGTGCCCCACACATCTTCCTCACCTGATGTCACTCCATGCAACTTCATTTTGTTCCTTGAATGCCGATGGACAGGAAAGGACAGCAATTTGAGGATGTAGAAGAGGTGAAGAAGAAACAAACAAACAAACAAGGGAGGTGCTGTCTGCCATCCAAACCGATGGGTCTGAAAAATGTTTCTAAGAATGGAATCACAGAGTTGACAAGTGCATTAAGTGTCATACAGGGTACTTTGACAGTGATAGGTCATTTTGTTAAACAAAATTAAATACATATCTCTGAAAAAAGCTCCATTTGTTAGGGTGGGGCACTACAGCATAAAATGAAAGGGGGAAAACACAGTGGAAGATAAGATATATGACTGGGACATGATGAAATTACATCACAGAGCACATCAAGACTTCATAAGGAGAGGGAAATGAGAGCCCACAGATTGGGAACATTTTTTACTAACTACACATAGGACAAGGGTCTAGTAAAAATATACAAACTCTGCAACAGCTTAATAAGAACATAGCAAATGACCCAATTAAGAAATGGGGTGAAGGGGAGGGAGACATGAACAGACAGTTCACTAAAAAATGAAGTACAAATGGCTAACAAACACATGGAAAAATGCTCACGATCACTAGCCATCAGGGAGATGCAAGTTAAAACCACAGTGAAATACCACTTTATACCCACAAGGCTAGCCCAATTTTTAAAAAAATAGAAAATAAAACAATTCTGGAGAGGATGTGGAGAGACTGGAACTCCTATATGCTGTTGGTGGACTTGTTAATACATATCCCACTATGGAAAATGATATGGTGACACTTTAGGCAACTGGGAATTGAAATCCAATATGATCCAGCAATACCACTAGTAGGCAAATACCCCAAAGAAACAAGAGACACAACATGAGTGGATGTCTGCTCTCCCATGTTACAGCAGCACAGTTCACAATAGCAACAAACTGGAAGTAGCCCAAATGCTCATCAGTGGAAAAATGGATAAAGAAACCATGGTGCATACACACAATGGAGTGCTAGGCATCCCTGAAAAACAGTGATGAAAGCATGAAACACCACATGACATGGAAGGACTGGAAACCATTGTCCTGATTGAAGTCAGTCACAAAAGGATAGATGTTGTATGAGACCACTACTAAGGAGAAACACAACCTAAGAAATCTTAGAGACTAATTCCCAAACAAATGGTAGAATATCTGTCTACCAGCCATGAACCATACACCACCCCCCTTATGTGCACTTCATAAGAACCACCTCAAAAGAGGAGACCTCACATTGGCTGGGGCCACTCCTTTAAGAAGGGGGAAAGGAGAAGACCACCCACCCGATGCTGTACAACATTGAGGCGAGACTGGCAAATCCACAGGAATGAGAGGAGAACGGGAAAATCGAGTAAAGACCAGGGGAGGGGAGCATCTACATTTCAGAGGAGCCACTGATGTCTCTATTGGTGGGTATGGTGGGTTGATGGGAAGGGATGCTAACCAGTAATTGTAGGGAAGCTAAAAGCAGAATAAATCTAATTCTATGTTCTGGGATAGACACTATGAATATGTTTCTATCGAATCCCCGGTGAGCCATGCCATGGATGAAGCACTATAATGACCTCAGACCCTGGCCTTACAGTCAACACAGTGTTCCCCAAGGGCCACACCAGGATTCGGCATGAAAGCTCGAGTAAAGAAACTGCCTTTTGCCTCTCTGCCACGGCACCATGGCAGATGGCAAGAACGCGCGCCTTACAAAAGTTGGCACAAAGAAGCTAAGATGAAAGTGGTTGATGCATTTTCTAAGAAAGATTGGTGTGATGTGAAAGCACCAGCTATGTTCAATATGAGAAATATTGGGAAAACACTAGTCACCAGGACTCAAGGAACCAAAATTGCATCTTATGGCCTCAAGGGTCGAGTTTTTGAAGTGGGCCTTGCTGATCTGTAGAATGATGAGGTTACCTTCACAAAATTTAAGTTAATTACTGAGGATGTTCAGGGCAAAACTGCCTGACTAACTTCTCTGGGATGGATCTCTTGACTAGATGTTCTTCATGGTCCAAAAATGGCAGACCGTGATAGAAGCTCATGTTGATGTCAAGACTACCCCTGGGTATCTGCTTTGTCTGTTCTGTGTTGGTTTTACCAAAATTTGCAATAATCAGATTCGGAAGACCTCTTATGCTCAGCACCAGCAGGTCTGCCAAATCCGAAAGAAAATTATGACAATCATGACCCGAGAGGTGCAGATAAATTACATGAAAGGAGTGGTCAATAAATTTATTCCAGACAGCATTGGGAAAGACACAGAAAAGGCTTGCCAGTCTATTTATCCTCTCCATGATGTGTTTGTCAGAAAGGTAACGATGCTGAAAAAGCCCAAGTTTGAATTGGGAAGACTCATGGAGCTTCATGGTGAAGGTGGCAGTTCTGGAGAAAGGCCTGGAGAAGAGACAGGTGCAAAAGTGGAACAAGCTGATGGCTATGAGCCACCAGTTCAAGCATCTGTGTAAAATTCAGACTTAATGTTAACAAATAAAAGGTCTTATTGTGGGGGGGAACCTACATTAAAATTATTGGTATACTTGGATTTAAATGCTCTGAAGGACTGATATACTCTGATGGGAGAGAAAGCAAAAGATGGACACCCCAAGATGATGGAAAGGGTGGCCATTGGACCCTGGGAGGGACCACTGGCTTAGTGGGTGTTCAATGAAAGGGGACCCAGAACCACCATATATTTAATACCTTGGTTCTCCCCTTACATTAATATGACAGGCTTTAATCTGATAGGCAAGGATCTTCACTTGTAAGAAATGATACAGGAAAATGTCCCTTAGCATCAATCCCTGTGCTCAGTATAAACAGAGCTCAATCATTTAAGAAATCAATCTGTACAAAGCAATAACTCATGGGTTGCAGCTCACTGTTGGACTGTGCTGACACAAACTCCTCAGATCAACAATATCTTTAACTCTGTGTCATTGGATAAATTATTGATGTTATCAATGAAATCACCTGATAACCTAGGCGGATGACTGACAATATTTTCTTTTGTTTCTTTGGTTTTATTTTTCTGCTTTTTTTTGTTCTTGTTCTTATTTGTTTGTTTTGTTGTTGTTGTTGTTGTTGGCTTTTGTTTTTGTTATAATATGACTGCCAAAGTAAACAGAGTCATTCCTAACCTGTCGACAAGCAGATGAATACTGGACTCCCACATAATTATAGCCCCAACCCAAGAACAGTTAGAACATGGTCCTGCTGGATACTTGTCTTCATGAAGATATCACTGCAGATAAAGGTGTTACAGCATAGTGTGCTGAAGGAAGCAGATGGTGCCCGGCTATCAATTGCAATAGCGTCTGGGGTCTTGAAGTCGATGTTCAAACAAGCAGCCATTTAAGTGCGGTGTCAACTAAGTCCACAAAGAAGAAGCACACCAGCCTGTGTGATCCAAAAATGACACTTAAGAAAATCCAAATATGATGAAGGGAAAAGTATCAGAGCTTAAATTGTGAACCCCCAATTTTTATAAGGCTATCGAGGACAGTGGGAGCCCAAAATCCATCTGCAGAGAACCTAGTCAGATGAAGCCTCTGGTAGATCCCCTCTAATCACAGGTGAGGGACTAGAACAGCTTTGCTATCAGACAGAGAATATTGTAAAATTGATTATGGTGGATTGAACCATGATATAATACGATACTTGGTCAGTTGACCTCTCTCTTGACCCAACCTGAATTATCTCTAGGCTCAAATATTTCTCACCTGTTCCACGATAGATATTTCTTCTCTGGCTTTTAAAATATTTTTGGTGGTCTTTTCTTTCTTCTTCTTTATTTTTATCTTTAGAGTATTATTTTTTTCTGTCTCATTTTGATTTTTATTGTTTCTGTTGGGTTTCCCAGTGTGAAACACAAAAGAAGCAAATGCATAGAGACAATAACTGATGTAATGATGTATTGCGTATTTGGGGGTTTGGGGTGGGAATGGTAAAGGTATTTTGGGAGCAAACAATGAATATTGGAGGGAGAGGAAGCATTGGAAGTGATTGCAACGATGTATGTACAAATGTATATACAATTAAAAGTTATTTAACTATGGAAGTATATTATATGTGAATATTATATCAAGAAAACTGCTTAAAAAAACTAAAACCAATTTTCTAAGTTGAAATTAAGTTCTCAAGGGGTTCCTACAAGATAAACACCATGTTGACAAGTTGTGGCACGGGAGGGCCCAGTGGGCCTGAAGGGTGCTGCTCTGGTGCTCAGTCCCTGCCTCTGTGTCTGCCCTGGTCTGCTCCTGGACATCGGGATTTCCTGTGGGCAAGCTGTGTCCAGAGCCCCTGGTTCTAGCTCTTCTAAGTGAGCCGCATTCCCACCCTCCTGCCCACACCCCGCTGGCCTGACCCCACCGTGGAGGAGAGGTTGCACCTGTGTCTTTGTGTGCCAAGAGGTCCCAGCCATGCCACACAGAGAACTAATCCAGACTCCACAGCTGGGTACCAAAGGCAATCATCCTGCACATCCATGCAGAAGTACAAATTTCAAAAGCTCTGACTGGCCATGTGGATTAAACATTCATCTGTCTTCAGAGAGTGTGGTGGCCTGGCTTCCACTGCCATCCTTCCTACTTAAGTGACTTCAGGGGTTCAGAGAGGACTTTCAATTCGACATAAAGAAACCAGACAAGAAATGGATTCAGTGGTGTTTGAGGATGTGACCATGAACTTTACCCAGGAAGAGTGGGTTTTGCTGGATTTTTCTCAGAGGAAATTGTACAAGAATTTGATGGTACAAATCATCAGGAACCTTGATTCAGGTGCCTTGTGTCTTGTTCCTCATCAAATTTCCTTTCTGTTTACTTTTATATTTTAACTTCACACTATTGAGTCAGTCTCTCAAATTGGATAACAATGGATACAAGATGTTTGTTGAACATATAATATGTGATTCATGAAGAATGACTGTTGGTTGTTCACATTACGCGGAATATGTGAATTTTTGTAACAGTGAGCATCACCACCACAACCAAGAAACAAACGTCTTTGAGAAAAAGTGGGTAGAGAACCTGTATGCGAGTGAAGAAGATAAAGAAATATTTAAAAAGTTGACCCATATGGGCAATGTTTTTACTGGGCTGCAAATCTTACTAGTCTTAAAGAAACCCCAAGCATAAATCCTTTGAACTTTTGTGAAGATGGTACATTTAATCATGAGGTCAGAACTGACACTGGATCCAGACCTTACCAGTATAAAGAATGTGGCAAAAACTTCAGTAGTCCCTGCTGCCTAAAGTCCCATTCAAAAACATTTACTAGAGTGAAACTGTAACTTTATGCACTGTGGTAAACTCTGTAGTAGTTCCTTGCCCCTTACTAAATGTATAGGGACTCAAAATGATGAGAGGCCTTATATATGTGAATAATGTGGGAAACCTTTACCCAGTCCTTACAGTTCATTGGTCATAAAAGAACACATTGCAGGAAGATGTCCTATAAATGTAAAGAATATGGGAAACCCTTCATTTTTCCCTTAGTTCTAAATAAACACATGGGAACTCACAGTGGAGATAAACCTTGTGAATGTACAGAATGTGGAAAAGCCTTTAGAAATTCCCCCAATGTTAAATAGATCTATAAAAACTCAAAATAGGAAGAGTCATGAATGTCAAGAATGTGGGAAAATGTTTTATTCAAGGTCATATCTCACTAGACACATGACAGCTCACAGTGGAAAGCGGCCTTATCAATGTATGGAATGTGGGAAAGCCTTTGGACATCCCTCGATTCTAAGTGTACATATGAAAACTCATAGTGGAGAGAGACATTATGAATGTAAGGAATGTGGGGAAATGTTTTATCCAGGGTCAGCTCTAACTAAACATTTAAGAACTCACAGTGGAGAGAGACCTTATGTGTGTAAAATATGTGGGAAAGTCTTCAGGCAGTCTTCACACCTCAGTGAACACAAAAAGAAACAGAGTGGGGAGAAGCCTTATAAATGCAAAGAATGTGGGAAAACCTTTGTTTACCCTGTAGCACTCACTAAACGTAAGATAATTCACAGTGAAGAGAAACCTTAAGGATGTAAAGAATATGTGGAAACCTTTATTCAGTCCTCATATCTCAGTAAACAAAAGAAGACATAGGGAGGGGGGTCCTTTTAAGTCTTGGGAATTTGGGCATGCTTTTAGTCACCTGTCAGTACTAGAACTTCACACTGGAGAGAAAGGCCTTAGGAAGGTGAAGAATGTGTGAAAGCCTATAGTTGGTCCACACACCTCACTCAGCAGAAAAGAATGCACAGTATAGGGAAACGTTTTGTCAAACTTTATCCCTCTCAACACATAATAACCCATTTCAAAGAAGGTTTGTGTATTAACAATTTTGGAAACATTTGTTCCTTCTCCAGGAACCAAAACTTCACATGGAGAAATATGAATGTAAGGATGTGAGAAACACTTCCTCACTGGACATAGGTTGGCTCACAGAGGAGAGAGGCTTATGTTTGCAAAGAAGGAGAGAAACTCTTCAGTCTTCCAGAGCTTTTTGAGGATGTAAGAATAAAATATAGGTCTTCTAATATTGGAAAGTTTTTGGTCATCCTTTGTCCTTTGGAAAACCTAAAAATACATGTGATAGAACCCAAAGTATGTTTTTTTTGAAACTTCACCCCCACCCCACCCCCACCGCACACATTACTTTCCTAAGATGATAGTGATTTATGCAGTTGGAAATCTTCTCTAATTTCATTTTCAGGATTTACAACAAATCACATTTCAAATAAATCATGTATATAGAAGTAAAAAATAGATGACACCATATTAGTCTTGTTTTATGGGACAAGCAAACCATTTATTCTGCACACGGGTATAGTGGATATTCAGTTCCAAACCACCCAGAGTATATGAGACTTTCTACTCCTGCAAAGAAGTACGGTCTCAGGGCAGTTCACCCTGTCCTACAGAGTCACCATTAGTCAGAATTGACTTGATGGCAGTGTTTGTTTTAGTTTGTTTTTTTTAAATACACCAGATGTCTTCATTCCTGTAAATGGTACTGAAGTGATAGTTCCATTTTACAGATGAATAAACTAGTATTCAGAAAGATTCGATAACTTGTGCAATGTTTCATTAATCCAAGTGTCCTAACACCTCAGTGATTGCTCCTTTAGCCATCATGTATAATCTTTATAACTACTCAGATGAGAGTGGTAGATATGAGAAGGCTTCAAAAAGTTCATAGAAAAATAGAATTAAAAGATCATGCAATTTTCCCACAAACTTTTGAAGTCCTCTGATATGTAAATGATCTCTGAAGAGAAAAGTATCCGTAATTGTGGTGCTTCGCTTAGAGGAGAGAAGGGCAGGGAGGGGGTTGTTTGTGGTGTGAGGATGACATTCCTGCAGCATGTCACATGGGACAGTGGTGGTTCTGGAGTGGAACCTGAGCAAGAGATCTGATTATCTGGTGTTGCTGTCACAGAAATGCCTCAACTGGGGGGTGTTAGCCATCAAATTCATTTACTCACTGTGTGGGGGCTACAAGTCCCGATTCAGGGTTCTGCGTCTCATTGAGAGCATTTTTCTCCCTCTGCTGGTTGGAAAAGCTCCTTGCTCCTGATTGATTTTCATGTGGCTTAGCATCTCTCTTCTCCATCTCTGATTTTTTCTCTTGATGGTTTAATGTGCTTTTCTGGCCAAAACAATGAACTCAAAACACACCCAGTATTAATCCTGCCTCAATAACATAGCACAGACACTTCTTTCCCTAAAGGAATTAAAATGGATTGGAATTTGCAGCACCAGAGAACCCCATGGCCAACCACCATTCACCCATCCTTCAGTAATGTTAAAAGATTTCTTTTTAACAGCAGAGTTTAACATTAAGATTAGGAAGAAAAGCCCTTATTCTCCTTCAAAAATCGGTCAATGAGAATCCTTCGCATGATTGGCTCTGAGGGATGGAGCAGCCATTTTGTTTTGTCCTGGATAAGGATGCAATTAATTAAGACCAACCTGACAGGAGTCACAGTAACAATGTTCACAGCGGAGACCTTTCTCGTTTTCACTTGGATTGACCTCTTCCCACAGGGGGTCCTGCTTTCGTGGACCAAGACATTTAAGACTCGGGCAGTTCAGGACACAGATGTAGTGAGTCACCTATGGAACGCCATGCAGAAACACTCGGTGAGTCATGCGCCTTGCCTGGGCTGTGGGATGCTGTGCCTGCCCTGGAAGAAGGAACGGTAGAAGGGCTCAGTCTTAGGCAAGGTCTCACTGTAGTGGAGACTTGCCTTGTCTTCCCAGAGTTCCCCAAACAAGGGGCTGGAGTCCTGGGGGTGGGCCCCCCATATTTTCAGTGTGAAGAGGCACAATAAAGAGACACATATGTTCCCTCTTCAGCCCCCAATCTGCTATTCTGTCTCCCCAACACTGGCCTGGTCTGGAGGGCATTTGGTCGTCAGAAAGACCTGGTTCCCCCCAGGGTAGACCCAGCAAGCAACATTTAATTACTGTCTGAACCAATCACTGCCACTGCTTTAGCTGCCTCTGCCCTTCCACCCACTGATGCTCCCTGGGGCTTGTGTCTGACAGGACATGGAGTTGGAGATTGTGACCTTGGTCAATGACACAGTGGGGACCCTGATGGCGTGCGCCTACAATAATCCTCAATGTGAAATCGGTGTTATCATTGGTAACTTGATTTGACTTGCTTTTTGGGAGTGGGAGAAATAGGACTGGTTTGGATCTTAGTCTCAAGGTTTTTTTGTTTTGTTTTGTTTTGTTTTGTTTAGGAGGGTAGTTGTTGAATTTTTATAATCCCAGTGGAGGTGAAGTATTTTCTCCTGTGGCTTTCATTTGCATTTCCTTAAAGACAAATGATGTTAAACACAGATGTGCATTTTCAAAAGTTCATTTTTACTACACTTGATCTTAGTCAAAAGGCTGAGAAGCGATCAAAAGATCATTTTTAATTGCTCTGTGGAGAATTGCTTATTAAAGGTGACTGGAAGCAGGTAGGCCCGTAGAGAGACAATTGCACTGTCCAGGTGAGATGTGATGTGGCTTTGGGCCAGGGAGGCAGGGGTGGAGCCTTGGTTTCAGGTGTGATCGAACTTGGTGAGAAGAGGCTCCATTTGGGACACAATGAAACCAAATTGAATATTCCCCTTCTCCTCCTCATTCCTTTCCCACTATGGGGAGATGTTTTTGGAATTGCCGTTTCTCAAATTCTAACATCATCCCCCTCAGCCTGACTTTCCCCAAGGGCAGGATCTTTAAACCTGGTCCGCTCCCTCTGCCTTCTTGCATCCAGGAGCCCCACATGGCCCGCCATCCAGCTACTGCCCACTGTGTCAGTCTGGTGGCACACAGACTGGGTGTCATACCTGATTGTGTCACCCTCGCTGAGAAAAGTTTTTACCATTTCTTATATTAAACACTGCTTTTCTAGACTTCTTAGTTCTTCTGGTAGTCTTTCAAGTCCTCTGATTTGACTATTAGCCCGGGAAAGATACTCAGCTGCTTTTTAAAAACCGCTCTAGTCAGGAAAAACGATGTGATGCTCGCCCAGGGCCAGGCAGTGTTGTACATAGGGGTGCTATGAGTTGGCCTGACTCCACGTCATCTCATACCAGCAACAGTGAGGCACAGAAATTGTCTAATTCTAGGTGTATAATTCAGTGATTAAAAAATAAATTTGTAGTATTTTGTAACCGTTACCACAATCTTAGGTCAGATCATTTCCACCATCCCAAGAAGATTCCTGGTGCTCATTTGCAGCTGATTCCAGGTCTTTCAATATTATATTATAAAGTCTATTGTATTATAAAGCCTTTGAGTTATTTCATTGGAGTGACTTTGTATTTCAACAATAGAATATTGCTTTCTGAAGTGACAGTTAATGTCTGCCAAAGAAAAGGTTGTCACTGTGCTAGGGACAGTTTATGGAAGGCCATCAGTAAAGAATATATTTAGTATCAACTAGAAAGGAAGCTAAGTGGTTTAGGGAAAGGACTGAAATAAGGATTTGGGGCTTGGGAAAGGGTACATTAGGTTAAGGTGACTCATCTCCCTTTCTAATCTCATGTTTACATTATAAAAGTAGATAATATGAAGCAATTTATTTTGAAGAAATACAGCTACCAAATTCATTCTTTGTTACCAATAATATTGCATTTATATATTAACTCAAATTTTGTTAACCCCAAGATTTTATAATTAGTTTTGAAAGTAGAAATATTAAATTGTTTCTTTCTATGCATTCATTATAATTAAATCTGAAATGGCAATGTTATTCAGTTTTAATCACTGCCTCAAATTTTTAAAATCATTTTATTAGGGACTCATACAACTCTTATCACAATACATCAATTGTGTAAAACACATTTGTACATTCATTGCCCTCATCATTACCTCAAAATATTTCAATAAAAAAATAAACATAATATAAAAACTATTTTTTAAAAACCAAGCTTAAAAATATACTATGATTTGTTGCAGCCCTGAATCACTGTAAGAATATTATTGCATATAAATAATTTTATTTTATTTTTAATCATTTTATTAGGGGCTCATACAACTCTTATCACAATCCATACATACATCAATTGTTTAAAGCAAATTTATACATTCATTGCCCTCATCATTACATCAAAATATTTCAATAAAAACTAAAACATAATGCAAAAAGTATTTTAACAACTCAAACTTAAAAGCTATTTATTAAAAATAGTATTGCATATAAATATTAAGTTAAAGATGTAAAGCATTTTTAATAGAAAACTCTCAATGCGGTAAAAAGCACTGAAACCAAACTTAACTTTGATGTAGGTGACCTATCACAACAGACACTTAATAAATATCTAAACCGAGCTTGCTGCCCTTGAGTTGATTCCGACTCCTAGTACCCATAGACAAGTTAGAACTGCATTGTGGGTTTTCTGAGACATTAACTCTTTACAAGAGTAGAAAGCCTGATCTTCCTGCTGAAGGGCTGCTGGTGCTTTTGAACTGTTGACCTTGCGGTGAGTAGCTTTACTCATAACAGTCATGTAAAATTGATAGGAATTTCTCAGAATACAGTGTGCTACCATAATTAATACATAAAGACATGAAATATTAATACTTTAATATCCATCCTAGTGTTATTACAAATGTTTAATATATGCGTGGTTAATAACTCTTTGTACATTGCCAAAGATATATAGAGTCAATCTTAGCAGTAGAGTCATTTGACTTCAACTTAATTTCTCAAAATTCCATTTCATCAACATGATCCTTTGAAACATGTATATTTCCTGAATTGATTTCCTTTGTTGCACTTTCAATATTACCCTTTCATAGATTTTCCAAATGTTTTTAAAATGTAACATGGCCTTCACCTTAAGTTCAAAACTCATTAGAATTTGAGAGCAAGACAACTACTTCTAATATGCTCTCACTTTCGATGAAATTATTTTTCTCACGTTGTTTCATGTGTTTGCAAATGTATTATTAAGAGTTCTTAATTTTAACTAGCTTTTCACCCACATACTGAAAATATCACTCATGGTTTAATTGCTCATTTTGTAATCTCACTGTAATTTTTCAAAAAAGGATTTAAAGTTTATAAGATTAATGTGAGATATTTGTCACCAGAAAAGCAATATCTCATATTATTCTAGGTAACACATCACAGAGGCTTTAGCATGTTAGTAAGGTATTGAACATGGCATATATACTGTTCCATATATATATTGTAGGATGATCTTGTAGGGGGGTCTTAAATTATTTTCTAAAAATGTGGTAGACAATGCCAGAATACAAAATATTAGGATAAATTCATTATATTTTCCTAAAAATTCTTGCAGTTTATCTTCCTTTATTGCACCTTTAATAATTAATTCTGTATGCACTCATATCCATCAATCTTTTCTTATAAATTTTGTTGTTTCACCACCCTGTTGCAATAGTTAAAGTCTACAAGTCAGATTGTGTTAAGTCAGAATCTTCACACTGTCATTTTGCCATTTGATTTCACGATTTAACATTTGCCATTTGATTTCACAATTATTTCTATGAAAGTCAATAAATTTAATCCTATCAGAGCCATGGTCCATGGTTACAGAATAAATCTGTTGTAAACCAATGTTGTACTCTGGTTTTGCCCAGCCAGGAGCCCTTCCCTCTTTGCATATGCTTTCTGGTCCTTTGTTCAGGAAATGGCACCAATGCATGTTACATGGAGGACATGAGCAACATTGACCTGGTGGAAGGCGATGAAGGAAAGATGTGCATCAACACAGAGTGGGGAGCCTTTGGTGACAATGGGGTTCTGAAAGACATCCGCACTGAGTTTGACAGGGAGCTGGACCTCGGCTCTCTCCACCCAGGAGAGCAACTGTAAGTACTGGACTGTCATACTCTGGGCATTGTCCCCAGGAAATACCCATTCATTCAGCACACCACCACCAAGGAGGCTCTTTGGTTGTGACTGTTATCCACCACAATTAGGTTATAAGGCAAGCTTGCAATTAACATATAAGGAAATTGAATGATTTCCCTTAGATCATACCCTAATTCTAATTCCACCAGTATTTTTGGAGCACTGGAGAGTCAGCTGTGAGTGAGGTTGCCTGGGTCCTGCCTTCTTAGAGCTTTCAGACAAGGAGTCTCGGATTAGACAAGTGAGGGGGCTGAGGAAGTAGGTAGGACTCAGCTGATTGCCTCATGCTTTGGGTTTCCATTACTCCCCACTTACCACTTCTAATATCTGGACTTTAATATGTAGACTTCATTCAAAATTCACTTGTTGCCCATTAATGTTCTATAGCACAAAAAGAAAAACGATGTCCTAATCCAGGTTCCAATCCAGGGTTACAGGTTGCGTTTTGCCTCCATGTCTCTTTAACCTCCTTTTAATTTAAACAGTTCCTTAGCTTATCTACGTTTTTCATGGCCTTAAATAATACAGACCATTTACTTTACACAGTGTCTCTATTTGGGCTTATCTTATGTTTTATTTTGATTCCCTTTAGGTAATACACTTTTCTTTTTCTTTCTTTTGAGGAATAACATAGAATGACATAGAGTAACAAAAGTACATAGTGTGTCCTTTTGGGTGCACATACTATCTGTTTGGCATTAACTGGGTTTACTTGGTGAAGGGACAACCAGTAGGTTTTATGATCATAAAATTATTATTGGCCTCTTTACAATGAATAAGTGTGCAGTGAGGGGAAGTTTTGGAACATGGAAATATCTTGTTCCTTATCAAATTTCCATACACTCATTTTAGCGCTCATTAAAGAATTCTTAAATCCATCATTCCTTTTTTATTAATAATCAAATAATTTCATGGGGGCTTGTACAACTCTTATCACAATCCACACATACATCCATAGTGTCAAGCACATTTGTACATTCATTGCCCTCATCATTCTCAAAACATTTGCTTTCTACTTGAGCCGTTGGTCTCAGCTCATTTTCCCCTCCCTCCCCTCTCCCCCCTCTCCCATAAGCCATTGATAATTTATAAATTATTATTATTTTGTCACATCTTACATGGTCCAATGTCTCCCTTGACTCACTTCACCGCTGTCTATCCCGCACAGAGGAGGTTATATATAGATCCTTGTAATCTCTTCCCCCGTCTCCCTCAACTTCACTCCACCCTCCTAGTATCGCTACTCTCACCACTGGCCCTGAAGGGTTCATCTGTCCTGGATTCCCTGTGTTTCCAGTTCCTATCTGTACCAATGTACCTCTCCCGATCCAGCCGGATTGTAAGGTAGATTTGGGATCATGATGGTGGGGGTGAGGAAGCATTCAAGAACTAGAGGAAAAAAATGTATGTTTCACTTTTGCTACACTACACCCTGACTCCTTTGTCTCTTCCCCATGACCCTTCTGCAAGGCGATGTCCAATTGTCCACAGATGGGCCCTGGGTCCCCACTCTGCACTCCCCTTCATTCACAATGTTATGGTGGTTTTGTTCTTTGATGCCTGATAGCCGATCCCTTCGACACCTCATGATCTCACAGGCTGGTGTGCTGCTTCCATGTGGGCTTTGTTGTTTCTCAGTTAGATGGCTTATATTTGGGAAGTGATATTCTGTTTTAAAAAAGCTTTCTTATCTTCACCATTTGCTTATGTTAGTATGGATGCATGGATTTTTCTATTTAATTGATTATGTATTTTTTTTCCTATTTCGGGTCAAGTACTTCCTTATTTGGAGCCAAGAGGTTCCAAGCTCATCTGGTACTTTCCCAGCCTCAACCTTGGCATCAACTGTTGTGCCAAAGAGCCTGATGAATAAATGCCTTAAACATCTCCCAGACATTATTCAACATTAGAATTGGAGGCTTGTAAAGCAAGTATCTGTCTTTATTCACTTAAAAATAGTCTGTTCCACAAAATACAGACTGAATTTCTGAGTTCTTTAGATTTCTTTAGTTTCCTTGATGGTCTATGGCTTTGGTGTATACGTGTGTGTGTGTGTCTGTGATGAAATTAATTATGAAAAAGATCATCTATTATTTTGCATCATATCAGGCTTGAGGAATAAAAATTATATTTAATTTTGTACCCAGGAAAAAGTTAGTAATAGTGTGTTTTGCTTTGTTTTGTTTGAAAAATTAATGTGTATTTACATATAAGGATTTATATTTACAGTTCTTAATGTTCTTTCTTTCTTCTTGGGTTTTATATTTAGTTTTCAATGCTTTGACTACGAGGTACCTACTGTGTTTATTTTTCTATATTATTTTTGTTTTTAAGATGATCGTATTGGGGCTTTTACAACTCTTGTTACAATCCATACATCAATTTAACAGACATATTAGTATATATATATATATATATATATATTGTCATCGTTCTTTTCTAGACATTTACTTTCTGTTGAGCCCTTGGGATCAGCTCCTATTCCCCACCCCACCCCCATGGCCCCTTGATAGATTATAGATTCTTATTATTTTCATATTTAACACCAACTGCTGTCTCCCTTCCTCCCGGATTCTGTTGTTGCTCTTCCCCCTGGAGGAGTGTGTGTGGTTATGTGCCACTCAGTGTGATTGGTACTCACTGTCTCCCCACCCACCCCCTTCCCACTACCCTTTTGGTATCTCTATTCCCATTCCTGTTCCTGAGTTCCGTGTGTTGTGGGCTTGATCTCTTGGCTATCCCTATGTACATTTTCTGGTCCAGTCCAGAGTGGGAAGCAGCACTGGGGTCATGATAGTGGGGGCTGAGGAAGCCTCAAGGGATCAGAGGAATATTGCGTTATCCATCAGTGCTCTACTGCACCCTGATTGACTAATCCCTTTCCTGTGACCCCACTGTGGGGGGATGTTCCATTGTCTACAGCTGGGCTTTGGGTCTCCACTCCGATCCCCCTCAATCTCACCAACTCATTCTTGTTTGTTTGTTGTTTGTGATAAATCTTCTGATGCCTGTTACCAGTCCTGATGACACGTAATGATCTCACCAGCTGGTGTGGTTCTTTCATGTGGGCTTGTTGCTTCTTTGTTGGATGGCCGCTTGTTTAACTTCAAGCCTTTCAGACCCCAGACGCTGTATCTTTTAATAGCCGAGCACATCCACTGTCTTCCCCACATCTGCTTATGCACCTATTTTGTCTTCAGCTGTCGTGTCGAGGGTTAGGTGGGGTGAGGGAAGAGTATCACAAAATGCCATTGTGTTAGAACAAAGTGTTCTTGTATTGAGAGGGGGTATGAGCTGAGGCCCAAGGCCCATTCACAGTCTCAGTGTAGTACCTTATAAATATATGTACATAGGCCAATACGCCTATTTTTATGGATTCATGTATTTACATACAGTAAGTAAACACCTGTGTTAAAACTTTATCCATAACTTTGCTTCTTAGAGCTTTCCTCTGTTTCCGTTTGCTGCCTCCTGCCCACCATCACATTCTCCCTTCTTCTACCTCTTAGGACTTCCTCTCAGCTAGATTGGCGCTGCTGTAATACCCACAGGATCTCTGCAACACCCTCCTGGATGTTGGTTTTAGTTCCCTGGTTGTTCTCCTGTCTGTGGCGTTGTTTTCTTGACTCGCCTTTCACCCTCCTCCCCACTTCTTCCCCCAAGACTTTCTGGGGCCATTGGCCCCGTTGCTTTCTCCCTGAGCTTGCTTCCCATGCCTGTCTTATATAACAAGCAGGCAAACCAGCAATGTTCTTGAAAAAAGAAAAAGACCGCCCCGATCGATGTGGTGCTGTCGCGCTCTCCTGAGTCGGACCTAAGCTGAGCCAGATGAGGGACGGACATTCATGGCGAATGGGACCGCTCCTCTCACTCTGTCCACGGGCCCCTAACAAAAAAAAAAGAAAAGGACAGGAAAAAAAATACATGGTTCCAGGTCTGTCCACTGGCCTTTATAAATATCTCCCCACTGGTCCTGGGAGAGTTAGGGGGCTGCCCCTCCTAGCCCAAAGTCTATTTTGGGGTCTCTTTAGGGGCTTTATGGGTTGGCTTTGTTCCAATTGCTGATCTGCTATGCTCCCTTCTTGGTTTGTCCAGCTACAGGGAACTCAGACCACATGTGCCCCCACCTTGTGTCCCCATTATTGTCCTCTGTCACAGTACGCTCCAGTGAGGGGACAACATGTCTTGAGTTGTTGGACGTCCTACAGTCCTCTCTGTGTCTTAGCAGCTCCGTGCAGGGACCTCATCCTCTGGGCTTGGTGTGTTAATATGGAGTCTAAGCCGACTGTCCCTTTCTTTTGTTCCTTCTGGGTTTGCTTCCGTGTGGGCATGGTAAGCTGACTCTTTTCCCCCATCTGAAGGTTTACTTCTAGGGCAGGGACCAGATTGGCTCTGCTTGGGGCGGCCCTGTAGCCCAATCTTTTCACGCAATCCTCCATGTGGTTACATTGCCCTCTTGGCTTGGTACTCCATGGTGGGGTCTGTATTCACACTCCCAATTCTGTGGAGAAACAACCAATACTCTTCCTCTGGATGGGTCAGTGCTCCGTTCCCCCCCATGCCATCATCTCAGTTTCTCTGCTGTGCCCCCTTTTTCTTTCTTTTTTTTTAATTAGGGGCTCATACAACTCTTATCACAACCCATACATACAGTAATTGTGTAAAGCATATCTGTACATTCATTGCCCTCATCATTTTCAAAGCATTTGCTCTCCACTTAAGCCTTTGGCATCAGGTCCACTTTTTTCCCCTCCCTCCCCGCTCCCCTCCTCCCAAGAGCCTTTGATAATTTATAAATTATTATTTTGTCATATCTTGCCCTGTCCGACGTCTCCCTTCACCCCTTTTCTGTTGTCCATCCCCCAGGGAGGAGGTCACATGTAGATCCTTGTAATCGGTTCCCTCTTTCCAACCCACTCTCCCTCTACCCTCCCCTGGTCCTGAAGGTATCATCCACCCTGGATTCCCTGTGCCTCCAGCAGCTATCTGCACCAGTGTACATCGTCTGGTCTAGCCAGACTTGCAAGGTAGAATTCGGATCATGACAGTGGGTGGGGAGTGGGGGGAGGAAGCATTTAGGAGCTAGAGGAAAGCTGTATTCTTCATTGGTGCTGCATCACACCTTGACTGACTCATCTCCCCTAGATCCCTCTGCAAGGGGATCTCCAGTGGCCGACAAATGGGCTTTGGGTCTCCACTCTGCACTTCCCCCTTCATTCACTATGGTAAGATTTTTTTGTTCTGATGATGCCTTACACCTGATCCCTTCAACACCTCGTGATCGCACAGGCTGGTGTGCTTCTTCTATGTGGCGCCCCCTTTTCTCCCCCCGTCTTTCCCCCTTTCCCCTGCTTTATGTTGGATTCACATGTACCTCCTTGGGTTTGGTCTGACCTCCACCCGACTGCCTGTGCTTCCACCCATATATTGTGAGATAAGTGTCTTTTCTTCTATACCTACTGTGCTGATTATACTTACCTCGGGGGGGTTACATTATAGTTGTCCTTTTGTGATTGGCTGACCTTGCTTAGCATAATTTCCTCTAACTCTTCCCTTGAAACAATGTGTTTCATTTGATTATCTGTACTTTTTAGTGCTGCCAGAGTTTACTAATCCACTTGTCTATCAATGGAAATTTAGGTTGTTTCCAATCCTTTGTGATTGTGAATTATGCCTCAATAAGCATTGGGGCACAGATAACTGATCTGTTTTATTTCTTCTATCTTCTAGGTTTGTGCCCCCTAAAGGGATAGCAGGGTTATAAGGTAGATCAATTTCCATTTTCCTTAAATATCGCCAGATTGCTTTCCACGGTGCCTGTACACATCTACACGACCACCAGCAGTGGAGGAGAGTTCCCATTTTGCCACATCCGCTCCAACATTTGTTGCTCTCTGACTTTCTGATTTGGGCTATCCTCAAGGATGTTAGATGGTACCTCGTGGTTCTTTTAGTTTGCATTTCTCTTATGGCTAATGATCAGGATTATGTGTTTATTTGCCATATGGACCTTCTCCCTAGGGAAATTTCTTTTCACTTCTTTTGCCCGCTTCCTCAAGCGATTAACTTTTTTCCTCTTATTGCAGGCCAAGAGGGTATTGTAAATTTTAGTAATAAGCCCTTTGTTTGATGTGTCATTGCTAAAAATCCTCTCCCAGTTGATGGGTTGCCTTGTTACTCTCTTTGTGAAGTCTTTCAACGTGCACAGTTTTTTTATTCTTCTTAAGTCCCATTTGTCAATTTCCAGCTCACCTGTTTATATACCCTTCCCTAGGTATTCCGTGGGCCAGTAGCCTTAGGTTAGTCCAGATTTCTTATTGATTCTGATTCTTTGAGAATTTATTTCTAGGTCTGTGATCCACCTTGAGATTGTTCTTGTGCACGAGGCAAGGTAAACATCTTGTTTCACTTTTCTACATGTGGATATCCATTGTTTCCTGCACCACTAGTTAAAGAGGGAATCGGCCTCCCACTTGGTGCTTTTGGGGCCCTTATCAAAGATTAGTTGTCTATATGCTGATGGTTTTACTTCTGGGATTTCTATTCTTTTCCACTGGTCTGAGTATCTGTCATTATGCCAGTACCACACTGTTTTGACCACTGCGGCTGTGTAATAGATGTTAAAGTCAGGTAAAGGGAGTCCTCCAACTCTGTCCATCTTCTTTAGGAATTCTCCGCTAATTCTGGGCTTCTTCCCTCTCCATATGAAATTGGTGGTCAGTTTCTCCAATTCTTTGAAGAAGGTTGTTGGTATTTGAATCAGAATAGCATTAAACTTATAATGATCTTTGGGTAAGATTGACATCTTCACTATGTTGAGTCTTCCAAAGCACTAGCATGAGATGTTCTTCCATTTGTGGAGGTTGCTTTTGATTTCCTGTCATAGGGTCTTGTAGTTTTCCTTACATAGATTTTTAGTTCTTTTGGTTAAATATATCCCTAGGTATTTCAATTTGTTCTTGGCTATTGTGAAGGGTACTGCCTTCTTAATTTCCTCTTCCATGGTCCTGTCTGATGTATATAGCAAACCAATAGACATCTGTTTGTTGATCTTGTATCTTGCCACTCTTCCATATTCTTCCATTCCATTGTGGAGCTTTTGGGATTTTCAATGTACAAAATCATGTCATGTGCAAATAGCTATAGTTTCCCCTCCTGCTTGCACAGTTGGATACCTTTAATGTCCTTCCGCTGTCTTATGTTGTTAGCTAGGACCTCCAGTACAATATTGAATAGAAGTGGGGACAAGGAGTATCCTTGTCTGGTCCCCCTTTTCAGTGGAATTGTTTTCATCTTTCCTCCATTAACTATGATGTTGGCTTTTTGTAGATAGCTTGTATTAGCTTGAGGAATTTTCCTTCCATTCCTATCTTCATGAGTGTCTTAATTAGGAATGGGTGTTGGATGTTGTCAAATGCTTTTTCTGAGTCTATTGATGTTATCATGTGGTTCTTATACTTTTTCTTATCTATGTGGTACATAATATTAGTGGATTTTCAGATGTTAAACAATCCCTCATCCTTTGGATAAATCCTACCTGACCATGGTGGATGACATGTTTTATATACTATTGTATTCTATTGGTCAATATTTTGTTAAGAATTTTCACATCTATGCTCATTAGAGATATCGGTCTGTAGTTCTCTATACCTGTGGGATCCTTTCCCTGTTTGGGTGTCAAAGTTATACTGGCTACATAGAATGAGTTTGGGAGTTTGCCATCCTTTTCTATGCTCTGGAATACTTTGTGGAAGATCGGTGACAACTTTTTTCCTGAATGGTTGGTAGAATTCCCCTGTGAAGTCGTCAAATCTGGGGAATTTTTTTGTTGTTGATAGGTTCTTGATAACAATATCTATTTCTTCTTTTGCTATGGGTTTGTTGAGATTCTTGACCTCTGTCTGGGATAATCTAGGAAGGGACGGTTTTCCCAAGTATTTATCCATGTCTTCCACATTTTTTAATTCATTAGAATATATTCCTTCATACAGTCCTTTGTGGCTATTTTTAAAATCTCATTGGGATCTGTTGTGATTTCCTGTTTCATCCATCATCCTGGCTATTGATGTTTGCTCCTTCCTTTCCTTGGTTAGATTCGCCAGCGGTCTGTGCGTTCTGTTGATTTTTTCATAGAAAACCTTTTTGCGACAATAATCTTTTAATCATTTTATTGGGGGTTCGTACAACTCTTATCACAATCCATACATTCATCCACAGTGTCAAGCACATTTGTTCATTTGTTGCCCTCAGTATTCTCAAAACATTTGCTTTCTGCTTGAGCCCTTGGTATCAGCTCCTCATTTTTCCCTTCCCTCCCCACTCCCCTCTCCCTCATGAACCCCTGATAATTTGTAAATTATTATTTTGTTATATCTTACACTATCTGACATCTCCCTTCATCCACTTTTCTGTTGTCCACACCCACAGAGGAGATTATATGCAGATCCTTGTAATTGGTCCCCCCTTTCTGCCCCACCCTCCCTCCACACTCCAGGTATCGCCACTCTCAACACTGGTCCTGAAGGGATCATCTGTCTTCAGTTCCCTGTATATCCAGTTCCTATCTGTACCAGTGTACATCCTCTGGTCTTGCCAGATTTGTAAGGTAGACTTGGGATCATGATAGTGGGATGGGAGGAAGCATTTAGGAACTAGAGGAAAGTTGTATGTTTTATTGTTGCTACACTGTACCCTGACTGGCTTGTCTCCTCCCACAATCCTTCTTTAAGAGGATGTCCAATTGCCTACAGATTGTTCTTGGTTCCCCAATATGCACTCCCCCTCATTCACAATGATTTGATATTTTGTTCTTTGATGCCTGATACCTGATCCCTTCGACACCTCATGATCACACAGGCTGGTGTGCTTCTTCCATGTGGGCTTTGTTGCTTCCTTGCTAGATGGCCGCTTGTTTACCTTCAAGCCTTTAAGACTCCAGACAATATATCTTTTGATAGCCGGCCACAATCACCTTTCTTCACCACTTTTGCCGATGCACCCATTTGTCCTCAGCGATCATATTGTGAAGGTGAGCACACAGTGATACGTTTTGTGTCCTTTGATGCCCAATACCTGATCCCTTCAGTACCTCTTGATCACACAGGCTGGTGTGCTTCTTCCATGTGGGCTTTGTTGCTTCTGAGCTAGATGGCCGCTCGTTTACCCTCCTTGTCTCTTATTATGGTTTGAACCTTGAGGTCAATTTTGTCGGAGATTATGATTTCCACTCCTGCTTTTTTTTTAAGTTGCTGTTTGCCTGGCATACCTTCTGCCAGCCTTTTATTCTTAGTTTATTTTTATCCATGAGTTTATGATGTGTGTATTGCAGGCAACGGATTGTTGGGTTAGGTATTTTGAGCCAATCATCTAGCCTTTTTATTTGAATGTATGACTTGAGGCCATTGCATTTTAGAGTTATTATCACAATCTGTGGATTCATTGCTGTCATCTCGTGCCTTGTTCTTTGCATGCATTCTTATCTCCCTTCATATCAGTGTGCTCTGTTTGTGTGGGGGGCTTCATTCTTGTCTTCTTTTCCCTCTGAGGCCATGTTAGCTTGTAATTGTTGTCAGCACATTGGCTTCTGGATGGAGTTGAGCTATATGTTGGTCTCCTGTTTGTGCTTGGTGGATGTGATCCTCTGATCATAGTGAGTTGGCCTGTATCTTCTGCAGGGTTGTGTGTCTTGCAGCATATTCTTTGAGTTTTTCCTGGTCTGGAAGACCCTTATCTCCCGATCTAGTTCATGTATAATTTGCCATGGTAGAGGATTCTCGGGCAGGTACTTTTTTTCTTTCAGCATTTGAAAGATGTTGCTCCACTCTCTCCACCTCTTCATGGTTTCTGCTGATAGGTCTGAGCATATTCTTACCCGAGCTCCCTTGTATGTGGCCATCTCCCTTTCTCTTGCTGCTCTTAAAATGGTCTATTTTCCCTCAAAGTTTCTTCTTGGAGTTTAGTCTAGTGGTGTCTTCTCTGCTTCTTCTGTGAGTGTTTGATTCTCATTCATTAAGGTTGGAAAGTTTGCTTCCAGAATTTCCTTTGCTATTTTAGCTGTAGATTTGTTTGTGGTGTCCTTCTCTGGTAGACCAATTATTAGAATATTATTCCTCCTCACAACATCTATCATTGATCTCAGGTTTTCTTCTGCCTCTTTTATTTACCTAATTAATGGCCTTTCTCATTTGCTGAGATCTGCCTGAGTGTCTTTGAGATTGCTGATACAGTTAGTTCTCTGCCTCCTCTTATCTAATCCGTAAATACTGTGGGCTTGTGTGTGACTTCTGCTACCATATCCGTTAGCACCTCTATTTCCCATTGATGCATAGACACCATTTCCTCTATCGTGGAGTTCATCCCATCAATTGTGGACTTAATTTTCTCTCTCATTGCATCCTGATTCTGCCTTGTGTCCCTCAACTCCTGTATTACTCCAAGCAGATTTCTTTTTGTGGCAGATCTGTCTTATTCTTTTATGAGCATCATTAACTCTGATATTGTGTTTTGTCTCTCTGGGGTTTTTTGGTGAGCGTCGTTTCTGGGAGACCAGGGGGCCCTGAGTTCTTTTTGTGTTACTGATAAGGGTGCTTTTGGGGGCTGCCTATGGCCTACTATAGAGGTGGGTCAGACTGCTGTGTAGGCTGGTTTCCACAGAGATTCAGTGACTGGAGTGGGGCTGGAGCCTGTATGTATGCATTCCCTGGAGATGCTTTTAACTGGTCTGTCAGGCCACGATTAGCAGCCCTTTTTCTTGTTTAATTTTTAAATTTCTTTAATGAGCTCTAGTAGAAGGCAAAGATGTGGGAGACCTCACTGCCACAGGAGGCATTGCTGATCGAGGGTAAAAACAGCCCCAATGTCCTGGTGTGGGTGCCTGGAGAAAGCCTCCATAAGGCGTAGGTGCCTGGTACTGGTAGGGGCAGCTGCTGCATTTGTGGGTGTGGAGCGCTGCACTGGTGTGGGGCAGACCACTGCTGCTGTGGATGGCGGGAATGGAGGAGCCCTGTGAGCAATGGTAAGTCTTTGGGGGGGGCACTTGATGGGAATTGGCCACGGTGGGGTCTGAAGCAGTGTGTCTGATGTCATTTGGGAAGCCCTTGGACTGGGGTCACTTGTCCCCGGGGCTTTGGAGCCAGGCTATGTGTGGGGAATGTGCTTTTTGGACTGAGGATGCACTCCCTGCTGTTCCCTGTGGGTTTGGGACACAAGGAGAGTGCTAAGCTGGCACGAGCAGGAGCGGCACTGGCGGGATCAGGGAGGCCTCGGGTTGCCAGGGAGGAGCATGCAGTAGCACACAGAAGCACACAGTAGGGGCATGGGCCAGTATGGGCAGGAGCATTTGGGAGCTGATTGGTCTTGGGCGGGGGCACGAGTGGATGTGTCTCAGGCTACAATGGGGGGAGGGGCACCCCAGGTACAGGTTACCTAACCTGCTACAGGTAGACTGAAGACCAGTTCCTGAGGCCTTTGGTGAATGGAAGAAGAGACCTGAGCTTGGTGGTGGGTCACCGCCAAGTGGAGAGAGGGGAACCGTGAGAGAAGGGAGCAGCTCTCCTAGGGAGGGCTGTGAGTGGGCAGCTGCTGTGAGGGGGTTCTGCCACAGCTGTGTAAGTCTCGGCAGGGCAGTTAAGCAGCTCCTGGCATGGTGACCAGGCCTGGGGGTGGGGTGGCGCAATCAGCGACCGTGGCCGCATCAGTGGTGGTGTGCAAGAGCAGCCCTGCCGGCTAAGCTAAGTTGTCCCAAGGATCAGATCTCAGGGGATCCAGCTCAGGCACATGTGTGTGGGGGTGGTGGGGGGTTGACTTGTGGCTGAGGGAGGTACCCAGGGTTGTCTCACTCATCAGCATTCTCCCACTAGTCCTCTTGGACATCAAATCCACCATACACAAAAGAGATACCAGTATGTGCTGCCTACCTGAGCGCCATCTTCAGTAATAGTGTGTTTTTGTTTCATGAAATCAGAATAAAGATAGCTTCTTTATTCTGGTGGAACCTCTCTGGAACTACCCAAGCTCAGCTCAGAGACATAGCATCTTTCTCACTTGGAGAGAAGCTTGATATATTGGACTTTTACCCCCTTTACAATATATGCTTTTGACTATGCATTTTAATTGTAGGGGGAAATACACATAAAATAGGCCAACTTAATTTCTACATATACATTGAAGTAACAGTGATAATATTGAAGATCAGTGATCTTCAAGTTGCGCAATGATTCTTAATATCCTTTTCCAAAGTAGTCCGCCACTAGCAATATAATGCTCTCTAAGCAAAAATCCTTTTCTCTCACACCTTTCCACACTTTAAAAAAACTTACTGCCATCAAGTTGATTCTGATTCATAGTGACCAGTAATAATTTTTTATTTTGACATAATTACTAATCTCTTATACATGAATTCTTAGGATGAGTTTTTCATGCTATGATTAAATAACCTTGGGAAAGAATCTGAAATTGCGCCTCCTTTTCACCAACACAAGAGTCTCTGGAAAGTGAAAGTTATTAAGTTGCTAGCTAAGAGATTGGATTTTCAGACATCCGGGGAAAAATTTCTATGGATTTACTTCTGAAAAAACAGCCACTGAAACCTGTGGAGCACAATTGTCCTCTGACACATGGGGGTCACCATGAGGCAAACAACCCAATGGCACTAGTCCCCCTCCCATGAGAGGGACACTCCCACGGCCAGAGGGGTCTGACAGAGATTCCTGGAATGAAGCAGGTGGTGACAGCAGAGAATCTTGGACCTCTTCTAGTTGAGCCCTTTACTTTTGTAGATGAGGCCAGTGTGGAGCCACATGGTTGAGGTACTCTTCCTGGTTTTGTTTTTTTAAATCACCTTAATGGGGGCTGTTATTGATATTATAATAATCTAAATATCATTTATATTAAGCAAATTTATACATATGTTGCCATCATCATTTTTACATTATCTTTCTACTTGAGCCCTTGTTATTGGTTCCTCTTTTTCCCATCTATGTGAACCCTTGATAAATTATATATTATTTTTTCATATCTTACATCATCTAATGTATCCCTTCACCCACCTTTCTGTTATTTGTCTCCCTGTGGGAGAGGGGTGCTATACATCTATCATTGCTATTGGTTACCTCTTTTCCCCGCTTCCCTCCCCTCCCCTTACCCTCATGTTATTGCTACTCTCATTAATGTTTCTAACGGGTTTATCTGTTCTGCCTTCCATGTGTTGAAAGCTCTTATCTGTACCAATGTACATCCTCTGGTCTAGCATGATTTGTGAGGTAGAACTGGGGGGTCATGATATAGGTGGGGAGGAAGCATTAAAGAACCAGAGGAATGTTGGGTCTTTCATTGGTGCTATACTGCACCCTGGCTGAATTGTTCATTCAATGTGACCCTTCTGTTAGGGGATGTCCAGTTGTCTATAGGCAGGCTTTGGATCTCCACCCTCACCCCTCTGTTTCACCTCAGGATAGCTGTTTGCTTTTTAATCTTCCTATACCTGATTCCATTGATTACCTTTTCATCACATAGGCTGGTATGCTTCTTTCATTTAGGCTTTGTTCATTCCCCGCTATATGGCCGTTCATTTAACTTCAAGCCTTTAAGACTCCAGATACTATATCATTTTTTTAAACTTAAAAAAATTTAATTGGGTATCATACAACTCTTATCACAATCCATAAATACATCAATTGTATAAAGCACATTTGTACATTCATTACCCTCATCATTCTCAAAACATTTGCCCTCCATGTAAGCCCCTGGCATCAACTCCTCATTTTCCCCCTCCCTCCCCACTCCCCTCTCCCTCATGAATCCTTGATGATTTATAAATTATTATTTTGTCATATCTTACACTGACCAACATCTCCCTTCACCCACTTTTCTATTGTCCGTCACCCAGGGAGGAGGTTATATGTAGATACCTGTAATCGGTTCCTCCTTTCTACCCCACCCTCCCGCCACCATCTGTCAATCGCCACTCTCACCACTGGTCCTGAAAGGATCATCTGTCCTGGATTCCCTGTGTTTCCAGTTCCTTTCTGTACCGGTGTACATCCTCTGGTCTAGCCAGATTTGTAACGTAGACTTGGGATCATGATAAGGTGGGTAGGCATTTAGGAACTAGAGAAAAGTTGTATGTTTTATTGTTCTTACACTGCACCCTGACTGACTCGTCTCCTCAATGTGACACTTCAGTAAGGGGATGTCTAGTTGCCTACAGATGGGCTTTGGGCTCCGCACTCCCCCTCATTCACAATGATACAATTTTTTGTTCTCTGATGCCTGATACCTCATCTCTTTGACACCTTGTGATCACACAGACCAGTGTGCTTCTTCCATGTGAGTTTTGTTGCTTCAGAGCTAGATAGCTGCTTGTTTACCTTCAAGCCTTAAAGACCACAGACGTTATATCTTTTGATAGCTGAGCATCATCAGCTTTCTTCACCACATTTGTTTATGCACCCGTTTTGTCTTCAACGGTTGTGTTGGGAAGGTGAGCATCATGGAATGCCAGTTTAATAGAATAAAGTATCCTTGCATTGAGGGAGTACTTGAGTGGAGGCCCAATGTCCATCTGCTACCTTAACACTAAACCTATAAATATATGCACATACATCTATTTCCCCAACTTCATAAATAAATATATTTACATATATAAATGCCTTTATTTATAACTCTATAAATGCCCTTTGCCTCCTTGCTCTTTCCTCTATTTCCTTTGACTTTCCTCTTGTCCCACTATCATGCTCAGCCTTCATTTGGGTTTTAGTAATTTCTCTTGGTTACATTAACCTTGATCACGTCCTACCAGGCCTTCTACACCCTCCTCACCACCGATTTGGATCACTTGTTATTCTCTTGTCCCTGGGTTTGTTAAAATCACTTCCTTTCCCCACACCTCTTCCTCTCCCATGTCTCCTCAGAACTGTTGGTCCGTTTTTTTCTTCTCCAGATTATTCATCCAGCCTATCTTATTTAGACAGACCTGCAGAGATAATAACATGCACAAAAAAGACCGAGCAAAACCACGCAACAAAAATACAGCAAAAAGCCATTGACCAAAAAAAAAAAAAAAAACCCACAACGCAACTACAACAAAAAAAGAAAAGCTTACAGTTAGTTAAAAGACTGTTTGTTGACTTTAGGAGTGTTTCCTGTTTGAGTCTGATGGGGTTCCAAGCCCTGGCCCCAAAGTCTATTTGTGCCATTCCCTGGGGACTTCGTTGCTCAGTTCCCCTTGCTGTTCTGAACTTCTTTCAATTGTGAACTGTGCTGCAGTGAACATTGGGGCACAGATGTCTGGCTGTGGTTTGTTTCTTGCCTCTTCGGGGTATATGTCCAGCAGGGGGATGGCTGAATTGTATGGTAGCTTGATTTCCATCTGTTTTAGATATCGCCAGATCAATTTCCATAGTGGCTATTCATACCTACAGGTCCACCAGCAGTGGATGAGAGTTCCTGTCTCCCCACAGCCCCTCCAACACTTGTTGCTTTCTGATTTTTTGAATTGGGCTACCTTTGAGGGTGTTAGGTGTTATCTCATTGATGTTTTAATTTTCATTTCTCTTATGGCTAAAAATCAGCAACATTTTCTCATATGTTAATTGGCCATTTGGATTTCTGCCCCTGTGAAACTTCTGTTCAGGTCCTTTGCCCAACTCCTCAGTGGGCAATTAGTTTTTTTTTCTTTTTGGAAGCTAACAGAGTTTTGCATATTTTAGTAATAAGGCCATTGTCTGATGTGTCATTGCTAAAGACGTATTCCCAGTCCACGGATTCTCTTATTACTTTCTTGGCAAATGCTTTAGATGTTCACAGGCGTTTTATCTTCAGTATATCCCACTTGTCAATTTTTGACTCCTCTGTATCTGTGTCCTTTTCTATTTCTCATAGCCTATATATTCCCTGTGTCAAAGTTCTCAAGTTGGTCCCAAATCCCTCTTTGATGGCCCTAATAATTTGAGTTTTTCCTTCAAGGTCTGTGATCCACCTTGAGTTTATTCTTTTTTTACATTTTATTAGGGGCTCATACAACTCTTATCACAATCCATACATATACATACATCAATTGTATAAAGCACATCCGCACATTCCCTGCCCCAATCATTCTCAAAGTGTGCATGGAGTGAGATACGGTTCTTGCTTCATTTTTCTGCAGGTAGATATCCATTTTTTCCAGCAGCACCTTTTAAAGAGCACATCTGCTTCTTTTGTATATTTTGGGGCCCTTATCAAAGATGAGTTTTCTGTATGCTGATGATTTTATTTCTGGGTTTTCAGTTTTTTTTTCATTGGTCTGAGTATCTGTCATTATAACAATACTATGCAGTTTTGACAACTGTGGCTGTATAATACTGCTAAAGTCAGGTAAAGCAAGCCCTCCCACTAGTCCTTCTTCTTGAGGAGTTATCTGCTAATTCTGGGCTTCTTCCCTCTCCATATGAAATTGGTGATCAGTTTTTCCATTTCTTTGAAGAAAGATGAGGGTAATTGTATCGGGATTGCATTAAACTTATATAGTGCCTCGGGCAGAACTGACATCTTGACTATACTGAGTCTTCCAATCCAAGAGCATGGGATATGCTTCCATTCGTTGAGGTCACTCTGGGTTTCTTGTAATAGTGTTCTCTAGTTTTCCTCATATAGCTCTTTTGTTCTTTTAGTCAGGTATGTCCCTAGATATTTCAATTTATGGTGGGCTATTGTTAAGGGTGCCACCTTTTTGATCTCCTCTTCTGTGGTCTTATCCAATGTGTATAGCAGTCTGATCGACTTCTGTTTGTTGTTCTTGTATCCTACCACTCTGCCAAACTCCTCTATTGTTTCCAGTACTCCCTTTGTGGAGCTTTTATGATTTTCCATATATAACATCATATCATCTGCAAATAATTATAGTTTCGCCTCTTCCTTCCCCAGACAAATACCTTTGATGTCTTTTCTTTGCCTTAAGCTGTTAGCTAAAACCTCCATCACGATATTAAGTAAAAGTGGGACAAGGGACATCCTTGTCTAGTCCCCTTTTTCAGTGGGATTATGTTAGTCTTTTCTCAATTGACTACCACGTTGGCTCTTGTTTTTTCATATATAGCTTGTATTATCTTGAGGAATTTTCCTTCCATTCCTATCTTCTCAAGTGTCTTAAACAGGAATTGGTGTGTTGTCGAATGCTTTTTCTGCGTCTATTGATATTATCATGTAGTTCTTATAGTTTTTCATGTCAATATGGCGAATGATACTAATGGTCATTTGTATGTTGAACCATCCCTGCAAGAGTTTGTGTAGGATTGGTGTTAGTTCTTCCCTAAATGATTGGTAGATTTCTCCAGTGAAGCCATCTGGTCCAGAGGATTTTTTTGTTGGTAATCCCTTGTTAACCTTGTCTATTTCTTATATTGCTATGGGTCTGTTGAGATTCTTGGAGTCCTTTGGGGATAGTCTAGGGAGGGATTGTTTTTCCAAGAATTTGTCCATGTCTTCCAAGTTGCTGAATTCATTAGAGTACAATCATTCATATTACTGTATAATTATCCCTTTGATTTCATTAGGGTCTGTTGTAATGTCCCCTCTTTCATCCCTAATTCTTGCTATTGAAATTTGTTCCCTCTTTTCTTTGGTTAGGTTTGCCAATGGTCAGTCAATTCTGTTTATCCTTTCAAAGAACCAACTTTTAGCAGCTTTAATTTTTTCCATAGTTTTCTTATTTTCCCTCTCCTGAATCTCAGCCCTGATTTTTATTATTTCTTTTCTTTTGCTATTAGTACGATTGTCCTGATGACTCTGCTCTAGTTGTTGTAAATTTTGTGCCAGCATATCAATCATGAGTCTCTCTTCCCTTCTCAGGTGTGCATGTATTGCTATGAAACTTCCTCTGATGACTGCCTTTGCTGTGTCCCATAAGTTTTGGTATGACATGTAATTGTTTCTTATTGGTTTCTAGAAATTTCCTAATTTCATTCTGGTCTGTGCCAGTGTGCACTCCTTTTGCAATAAAGAGGTATTCTTCCTCCAATAGTTTGCTCTTGCTTTATCTTCCTTTTGTTATTTCCAGCCTTATGGCACAATGGTCAGAGAGAGAGGTCTATATGGTATCAATGTGCTTTTTTAAAAAAAAACATTTTATTAGGGCCTCATACAACTCTTATCACAATCCATACATATACATACATCAATTGTATAAAGCACATGATATCAATGTGCTTCAATTTATGTAGATTCACTTTATGCCCCAGCATGTGGTCTATCTTTGAATATGTGCCTTGCGAACTTGAAAAGAATGTCAACTTTTGGTATTTGGATCAAAAGTTCTGTAAATATCTATCATGTCAAATTGTCTAATTATAGTGTTTAGAGATCTGTTTCTTTCCCTGTGTTCTATCTTTTTCAGAGAGTGGTGTACTGAAGTCACCCACTATAATTGTTAAAACTGTGATTTCTTTTTTCATCTTTTAGAGTGTTTGGTTGATATATTCAGCGGGTCTCTCATTCAGGAAATATATGTTTACATGCTTAGTGGTTCTTTACTGTTCCCATGAACATTATACAGTGTCCCTCTTTATCTCTTTTTATGCTTTGAATTTGAGGTCAATTTTATGTGCGATTAGGATTGCAGCATCAGCTTCTTTTGAATTGCTTTGCTTGGTATACCTTTCTTCAGCCTTTGATTCTCATTCTATTTTTGTCCGTAGTCTCAGGCTGTGTCTCCTGTAGGCAGCAGATTGATGGGTTATAATTTCTAAGGCAGTCTGCTAGCCTCAGCCTTTTAATGCCTGAGTTCAGTACATTAATATTCAGGGTTATTATCTCCATATGTGTACTCTGTGATGTCATCTTATTTCTTTTGTGTTGGGTATTTTCCTACCGTCCTTTCTTATTAGTGTGTTGTGCATGTGTGTGTGTTTGCATCATTCTTGACTTCTTTCCATACTTAATCAAATGCTATCTTGGGGTCTGTTTTCTCTTTGTGGCCCTCTGGATAAGGTTGTTCTCTGCGGTGGTCTCTTATTTATGCTTGGTGAGTGCTGTTCTTCTGCCCATACTGGGTCAGCAAGAATCTTGTAGGGCTGGGTTTCTTCTAACATATTCCTTGACTTTTTCCTTGTCTGGAAAGACTGTTCCCCATCTATCTTTATCTATAATTTATCTGGGTAGAGTATTCTTGGGTTTGTATTGTTTTTCTTCAATTTTTGGGCTATGTTTCTCCACTCTTTCCTCTTCTCCATAGTTTCAGCTGATATATATGAGTATATTCTTATTTGGGAACCTTTATATGTGATTGCTTATTTTTCCCTAGCTGCTCTCATGATTTTCTCCTTTTCCTCAAAGTTGGATAATTTAACTCTTATGTGCCTTGGTGACTTCTTGCGATCCAGTTTTGCTGGGATACTTTCAGCCTTCTGTATGTTTGCCTGGTTTTCATTCATTAAGCTGGGGGAAGTTTTCCTCCAAGAATTCTCTCGCTATTGTTGCAGATGACTTCTTTGTTGTGTATTCCTCTTGTATTCCAATTATTCTGATGTTCATCTTCATAGCATCAGACATAGCTCTTAGGTTTTCTTCAGCTTCTCTGATGATCTTATTAGATTTTTGTTCACGTTTGTTAAAGTCTGCTGGGCTGTCCTCCAAGTCACTGATATGGTTCTCTGCTTCTTCCAGTCAATTCTCGAGGTCCATGAGTCTACTACTGTTTTTTTTCATCTCCTCCCTAAGATCTTGTGTTTCCCTTTGGTGTATGGCCTTTATCTCCTCTATCATTTCATCATTTTTCTGTATTATTTCCCTCATATCCTGAATGACTCCAAGCAGCATTCTGAAAATTTCTTTCTATGGCAGCTGAATGTCTGCTTCTTCTATGCATGTTGTTAGGTTCAGGACATCTTCTGCTATTGCCTTTTTTTCTCCTGTTTTTCTGTGTTTTCGTTGAGGTCGTTGGGGCTGATTGCTGTTTGCATTGTATTGTTTTAGAGGAGGCAGGTGCCATTTTCCAGGGAGTCAAAGAGCACTGGCTCTCTCTGGAAGACCCATAGGAATGTCTCTTCTAACTGCCTACATCTAATTTCACTGTGGAATTAGCCTACCACTTTATCTTTTTGTGGCTTCACTTTCAAGGTGAGTGCCCCCAGAAGGCTGGTGGGTTGCCTGCTTTGGTGTAGAACACTGTGATTGGTGGGCAGAATTTCCCTGGCCAGGTAGATCACTGCGGAGGTTCAGCAGAGATTCCTTAGAACATTGGCGAATTTTGGCCAAGCTGCTTTAGACCTTGTGAAGCACTAAGGTAGGCGGGAGGAAGTTCCCTCAGTCACATGGGACAACAGCGGAAAAATAGGAGCTCCCCAGCCACATAGGCAGGTATTCCCCACTAAGAAGTTGGACAGAGTATCTCATGGTAGAAATCGGCCAGTCTTTGGGCTGTGCTGCACAGGGTGGAGCTCACCTTACTGGGTTTGGAGCAGGCGTAAATGCCTTAGGCTAAGGGGGAGTGGTCTGGAAGTGAGCAGTGGTGTGTGAGAGAACAGGGAAAAGACAAAGAGGAGAAAAAAACTAAGCCTTCTGAGACTGTGGGGGGATAGAGATAAGAGAGGCAAACAAAAGTAACAATATAGCTGAGCCCGATCTCTGCCCATGGGGCTGCTAGGTTTTACCCCTGACCCGAGATGGTGGCAAGCTGTGGCTGTGTTGAGATAAAGCCCCTGTGATGGCTCCAAATGGTTCCGGCTCCAGCCAGGACAGTAGTGTGGCTAAAGTTAAACCCTAGCTGGCCTCCACTGTGGTAAGCCAACGCCCCCAACCCCTCAAAACCGTGTGGATCTGTGCCTACTTATTTTTATGATACTTCTCCTGTGATCCAGCAGTGTTGAATTTCCCTCTTAGTAACTCTCCTGGGCAGATTTCTGCGGAGTTCTTATGGCATGTGTTACTCAGTCACAATCTTTCCGGAAGTAGACACTTTATCTTTTAATAGCTTGCACCATCAACTTTCTTCAGAGTTGCTCATATACCCATTTTGTCTTCAGCAATCATGTTGGGAAGGCTTGTATCACAGAGTGCTGGTTTATCATATCAACGTGTTCTTGTGTTGAGTGAACACTTAATTAGAGGTCCAAAGTCCATCTGCTACCTTTAATAATCTAACATGTATATATATGTACATAGATCAATATCCCTATTCTTGTATAGTAATATATTTTCATAGATACATACCAATATTTATGTCTCTTTATATGGATTTTGCCTGCTAGTACTTTCATCTGTTTCTGTTTATTTGCCTCTTGTCCTACTATCATGTTCACCTTCATTCAGTTCTCAGGAATTCCTCTTGGCTACATTGCATATCGTGTGTTGTGCCTCGTGGTCTTTGGGAAAAGAATGCTGAAGAGCCCAAGTCATTTCTTCCACTCATCTCTTGACCACATTGCAGGTTTGAGAAGATGATCAGTGGCTTGTACCTGGGGGAACTGGTCAGGCTCATCTTGCTGAAGATGACCAGGGCTGGCCTCCTGTTTGGTGGCAAGACATCCTCTGCTCTCCACACCAAGGACAAGATTGAGACATGGCACGTGGCTGCCATGGAGAAGTAAGCTGCTGGCTGGTCCCACCTGCCTTGGTTCTGCAGAGGACTGGGGCAGGATCAACATGTGGTCTGCTTAGCAATCATGGGGAAGCCCTGGGAAGCAGATCTTCTTACAATATTAGGACCTTTTTGGAGCCAAGTTAAGAACCTCTGACACCTGGTCCCTTTAGGTACTGATTTGACTGTGGTGACTTGAGGCCTTTCACACAGTAACCAGCAATGGGAACTGTCTAGTGAAGGTGGCTGGCCCCAGTCAATTTAGGATCCTGCCTCCTCAGGCCTACAAACTGTGGCATTGCCCTGAGCTTGGTAATCAGTTTAGATACTGAGTTATGTAGAGTGTTACCTGCCCACAGAGTCTGTTCTGTCCAATTGGTGGAGGTGGATTTCCTATGAAGTCAGTGTAACTCAGGGCGGTCAAAATCATGGGCTTTTATCTGACTGACTGAATGCAAATCCAAGCTCTAGCACTTGGCTACTGCCGTGAAAACACACAAATTACTTAACCTCTTTGTTGTAGAGATGAGTTAAAGTCTATGAAGTCCTTAGATAGTACCCAGGACAAAGTGCTGGCTGCTGTGATAATTGGTGACATTGACATTCTTATTACATTCCTGGGTGCTGGTCTGTTTATTTTCACAATCCTGGATGGTGAGGAAGTGGCCTCTCAGAAGATGAATAAGTATAACCATCTCATTCCTTTCCTTGGCCAGGGATAAAGAAGGCCTTATTAACACAGAAAAAATCTTGACTGACCTGGGCTTGGAGCCGTCAGAGGATGACTGCGTGGCAGTGCAACATGTGTGCACCATTGTCTCCTTCCGCTCAGCCAATCTCTGTGCGGCGGCCTTGGCAGCAATCCTGACACATCTCCAAGAGAACAAGAACTTCGAAAAGCAGAAACGGCTCAAGACCACAGGTGAGAAGTATGATACCGTCGACCAGACACACCTCAAGTAAGTACTGCCTGGAAACTGGGTTCTGTTGCTGAACTGAGCTGCCTGAACTGTTCTCCATGTGCAGTCCATGTCCAGTGCACATAGCGACAATCCAGTCATCAAGTGAGAAGACAGGAGAGGATCGTATTCACTTATACATAATTTCAGCACTATGGTAATAAATTTTTTTGGCCAGGGTAGTCCCGAGAAGTTAGAGATTAAAAATGTGCCAAATAACCAACCCATTGAAGTGCTAGACCTGCACCACTCCTCCCTTAAATGTTGTATTCCCTCACATTTCTTGGTTCTGCCATTCCCTGCAACATCCCACAGAAACCCACGACACTTTGAGGAAATGCCTCAGGTGGTGGTGGTGGGGGGTGCTATTCAGTCCCAAATCTGAGGGGCAGGCAGAAACAATCCAAATGCAAGATCCGGGGCTAGATGCCAAACAGGTCCAAAAGACAGCAGGTGGTCTTTTCCTTTTACCAGAACCCTCGTGTTTGCACAGGCTGGTGTGCTTCTTCCACGTGGGCTTTGTTGCTTCTGAGCTAGATGGCCACTTGTTTACTTTCAAGCCTTTAAGACCCCATACACTATATTTTTTGATAGCCGGGCACCATCAGCTTTACTCACCACATTTGCTTATGCCCCCATATGTCTTCAGCAATCGTATCAGGGAGGTGAGCACATAATGGTATGTTTTTTTGTTCTTTGATCCCGTTGGCATCTCATGATCAAACAGACTGGAGTGCTTCTTCCCTGCTGGCTTGGTTGCTTCTGAGCTAGATGGCCGCTTGTTTACCTTAAGCATTAGTTCTAAAGCAAAGTCACTGCCATTGACTTGATGCCAATTCATAGACACCCTATAGAACCAGGAATAATTTCCCCTATATGTTTCCACGACTGTAACTCTTTATGAGCGTAGAAAGCCCCATCTTTCTCCCATAGCTAAAAACCAGGCTCTAGGAATTGACGGACCCCCAGATGAAATGTCTCAACAAGCAAATGAAGCATTGGAAACACTTGTCTATGCCAAGAGATTTGGAAGACAACCTTTTGGCCGATTGGAAGAGATCTTTATTTGTACCCATTCCAAAGAAAAGTGAGTCAACAGAATGTACAAATTAGAGAACAATATCACTGATATCCCATGAAAATAAAATTTCCCTGAAGATAATTTGACAAGAGTTGCAACAGTACATTAACAGAAAGCTGGCAGAGGTTCAGGTCAGAATTGGAGGAAGGCCTATTAACCACCAATGATATACAGATGACACATCCTTACTTGCTGAAAGTGAGGAGGGCTTGAAGCACTTATCAATGAAGATCAAAGATTGCACCCGTCAGTATGGATTGATTGCAGCTCAATGTAAAGAAAACCAAAATCCTTACAATGGAACCAGTAGCTAACATCAAGATAAATGGAGAAAAGATTGAAGTTGTCAAGGATTTTGTCTTGCTTGGATCCACAATCAGTGCTCATAGAAACAGCAGTCAAGAGAACCAAAGACAACTTGCAGTGGGTAAATCTGCTGCAAGTTTGTTACTTGTAAGGATGTTACTAGGACTAAGGTGTGCCTGATTCAAGGGTGGTATTTTCAGTTACTTCGTACACATGTGAAGTAAGGAAGATTGAAGAAGAATCCATGCAGCTGAATTGTGAATCGCTGACAGATATTGAAAGTAACATTGTCTTCCAAAAGAACAAACTAATCCATGTTAGAAGAAGTATAGCCAGAATGCTTTTTAGAGGCAAGGATGGTAAGACTTCATCTATTTGGGATATGTCTTCAGGAGAGACCAGTCCCTGGAAAAGGACATTGTGCTTGGTAGAATAGAGGGGCAGCCAAAAGAGAGGAAAACCAGATGGATTGACACAGTGGCTGCAACAATGGACTCAAACATAAGAACAGTAATAAGGTTCGCACAGGACTGGCCCTGCTTCGTTCTCTTATACACAGGGTCATTATGAGTCCAAACTGACTCAAGGACTCCCAGCATCAATAGTAACTATTAAGATGGAGTCTAAAAGTGCCACCAAGGAAACAAAGGGTGTAGCTTCATTCACACCCTCTACTCCGGTCAGGTCTGGATCCCATTTATTAGTATAGTAAAGAGTGGCTTTCAAAATGAAACTATAGCCACCAATTCATGGAGTGTAAAATTCTAACAATTATAATATCTCACATAAAGAATTATGGCTGGACAGGCCATAGTCATTGATTCTAACTCAGTCTACTCCCTGGCTCTTCTAGCCATCAACCCATTCACACTTGAACTGAGAGATTATTTCCTTCCTCCTAGTATCATTAAATGAATTAGTGTAGTGTTAAAATGTTCCCACTGCATCATCTATTTCTTTATTCTTTTACTTTTAGCTATTATTTCTACTCCTTTCCATTTTTAATTTATTTGACTTTTATTTGTCATTTATTTTCCCTCTTGGGAAAAACACTTCAGGTGCAGCTGCTATTCCACTACAGATTGCTCTTGGCAAGACAAGCCTAGGAAGGGCTTCCTCCTCGGTCCCTTCCCATTCATTTTGTGTGGGGTTACATAGGTACAACTCTAGTGGACTATCTTGAGAACCAAGCAATATGACATTATTCATAGTCGGTCCCAGTTTTGCCAGAGGAATAGAAAATACAATCCATTCCATCAGGCTCTTGAGAATTCTCACATACAATTCAGGGATCACAACGCTGGGCTATTTATCTGACTGAGTACAAATCTTGCCTCTAGCACTTGCTATAGCTGTGACCATGGAAACATTTTTAAACTCTCCGTGTCTTGAGTCATTCTGTACAACAAAGATGATACATCCCCACAGGATACTTGTGGAGATAAGTTAAAGCATGTGAAATCCTTAGACAAGTACCCAGAGCACAGTATTTATTAAATGTTGGCTGATATGATCATTATTGATATGAATATTATTGTTATTATTCTTATATACCTATGTGCCTGTTTGTTTTCACAATCCTAAAAAGTGGAGAATTGGCCCCTCAAGAGTTGAACAAGTGTGATTTTCTTATTCATGTCTCCTGGCTAGGTCAGACAACACTGAAGAAACTCTGGGAGAAAACGGGAAAGAAAACCTGAAAAAAAGGAAACGGGACCAGTTAGAGGATGACTCCACTATGGTCCACCATGGGAGCGAAAAAAGGCCCTCCCAAATAGCAACCAGTACATGTGAGAAGTTTCAGGTCACAGTGGGCATTGATGGTACCCTCTACAAGACACACCCCCAGTAAGTGCTGCCTGTCAGCCCACCCCTTGCAATGAGCCTCCCCCTGGAGTGGAACCCCAGCTGTTCTCTCTGGACTGTGCTGATCACCTGAGCTTCTGGAGGTGTTACCCAAATGCGGGTCATGCCCACTGTACACAGTACCAACTAAGCCCTCCTAAGTGAAGAGACGGAGAGAGCTATATTCACTCCTGCAGGCTTTCAGCACTCCCTCCATGTCTGCTTCCAAGGTCTTTGCTGTGGGCTTTGTTGGAGTAACACTTGGTACAATTCCAAGAATTCCAAACTTTGAAGAGAAAGAGCTTCTTATATGGGAGGGCTGGGGTTACACATGAGTCACAAGTTACTTTTTGTGTGTGTGTTTTTTAATGCCACAGACCTGCTATGCAGGTAAAACGTGTACTCATTTCTCCCTAGGGAAAATATGACCCATTTCTGACATCAGAATAACTTCCTGAATCTCTACTATTCCTCATAAAGTTATGGTTACTTCTCTTATCTCACTGAGAGGAATCTTGGCAAAACTTATTGAAGAATATCATGCATTTTTCTGTGGATCATTGGGTATAAGAATCAGCCACCCCAACTAGAGCTGAGATTATAAGGAAAGGGCAGGTCTATTGGCTGGGTTGCTTTGGGGAAGGGTTCTTTCTTAGAGAAATATTGTACTAGACCTACCTAACTAGTAAGGCCATCATCTATCCAGGTGTCCATTCATCCGTTGGTCCATCCAGTCACATACCTACCTATTACCCATTACTTGTTGAAAACCTGCTATGTGGTAGAACTGGTACATAGGACACACTCAAGTTTAGACAGGGAAGCAGGGGTGACGGAGACCGCCAAGTTTACATGAAGGATCTGGGTAGGACAATACAGAAACATGAGAACTTCCCAGAAGGAAGGGAGCCAGGTGGCTGTGTTGGATGTCAGTAGGAACACCTGACAGAGCCTGGGGAAGCCCATCTCTCCCTTTGGATGGAGATGATGCTGTTTAGGCACTACATTATGTGTGGATGTGCCCTAATGGTTGAGATATTAATGATAAAATGGCCAGTCACTTGGCTCTCCCAGCTGCCTCTTACACTGCCCCTGGCCCTCTCCTTAATCCCCTGCATCTGTCTCACCTACCACACAGCAAGGGAAGGGGTGAGCCTGGCCCAGCCACCTTGCCAGGTCCCCTGCTATGGCTATTCCTGGCTCTGTTCTCTGTCTGGGTGGGCCATCTCTCATGGTTAAATATTTTCCCACCACCCCGTCTTCAGGTACCCAAAACGCCTGCACAAGGTGGTGAGGAAACTGATCTCAAACTGTGACGTCTGCTTCCTCCTGTCCGAGAGTGGCAGCACCAAGGGGGCTGCCATGGTGACTGCGGTGGCCTCCCGAGTTCAGGCCCAGAGGAAGAAGATCGACGAGGTGCTGGCTCTGTTCCAGCTGACCCGAGACAACCTGGTGGGCGTGAAGGACAGAATGAGGACCGAGCTCGAGTACGGGCTGAAGAAGGAGACCCACCCGATGGCCACGGTCAAGATGCTACCCACCTACGTCTGCGGGATGCCTGACGGCACAGGTGGGCCAGCCCAGCCCCTTCCCTCAGGCCTCCCAAAGCTTCCATGACAGCTCCTTACAGCCAGTGAGGGGTTTTGTTTTTAAAGCCGTGGGCTCGTGTCTGTAATGGGATGGGTGGAGGATGAGTAGGGTAGGTGACCCGTACTTCTTGTCAACCCGTGAGCCTTGGATCAACCAAGCATTTGCAGTGAAAGAACCCCAAAATGTGGACCCCACTCAAGTCTGATGACAACTTTCTCCATAGGTTTTTCAGTGGCTCATTTTTGCAAAGTAATCATCAGTGTTTTCCCTGGTACTTTTGGGTGAACTTGACCCTCCACCATTTTAGTGAGCAGCCCAGCACATGAACTGTGTGCATGGCTCAGGAAATCCTCCCTCACTTTATCAGTATGAGAGACAGGACCTAGAACTGTCAAGTCCCCTGATTCTAGTCCATCTCTCTGGGGACAATTGGGGATTCAGAGGCCTTTGTCCAGCACAAGAAATGTAGTCTAGCCTAGGACCACCTCAGGGGCCTATCCGGGTCCTCGTGACCTTCAGTCCGTAAGTCACAAGAGGGCAGACTCTAGGCAGGTCCTTTTCAGTATTCCCTCGTTCTCCTGATCCTTGCACACAAGCTCCTGCTCAGTCCATGCTGGTAGGAGACAGCGCTGACTCTTTATACCACAGAGAATGGGAATTTTCTCATCCTGGATCTCGGTGGAGCCAACTTTAAGATTCTCCTAGTGAAGATCAGAAGTCACGAAAAATGGGTGGAAAGAGATGAAAAGGCCTTCCCCATCCCCCTGGAAATCATGCAGGGCACAGGCAAGCAGGTAACTGCGGCCGGGTAAAGAGGGGATTCCTGTGATTCGTGGGTGCAAACCTGCCAACAGATCTCACTGCCCCCCTCTTTCCCCGCAGCTGTTTGACCACATCATGCAGTGCAACTCAGACTTCCTGGACTACATGGGGCTCAAGGGAGCCCCACTGCCTTTGGGCTTCACATTCTCCTTTCCCTGCAGACATACGCGCATTGACAAGGTAAAGCAGGACAGCCAGCCTTGCAGCCCACTGGGCATGCCCCCCCTCCCCTGAGGGCCCTCTGAGTCACCAGGTTATTTCACATAGTGGTCTCAGTCAGATAGTGCAGCTGGAGAAACGTGATAGAGAACTGTGACTATCTGACTTTAAAAACCTATCATGCACCATTATTTCATTGTTATGGTACATTTTGGACTGAAGCTCCCAGAAGAATTTAGAGATTCACATGCATGCAACCTGTTAGAAGATGGGTCAGACAGATCGTGAAGCAACAGGAAGAAGTAATAAGACATAAATTGACCAGCTAAAGCCAGTAATAAGACCAGATGCTAATATTATCTGTGTGTTCCAGGGCATGCAACACAGATGGAGTTGTAAAGTTTGTATTGAATTGCTGTAATTCCTCCATTCAGCACTAGACACTGAGCATCATGGTGGGAGAAGGCTCCATGCTCAGTGCCGAGGCTACAGAGATGGAATCACACGGAGAAACACATGAAACTCGAGTGCTCTGGATCTTTTAAATGTTGATATTGTGGAGTGATCCCAGCAAATTATTCCTCAAATGAACCCCCCCTCCTTTCTTTCAGGGAATCCTTGTAGAGTGGACCAAAGGCTTTAAGGCCACCGACTGTGAAGGGGAAGACGTGGTGGACCTGCTCAGGGAAGCCATCAAGAGGAGAAATGTATGCTATGGAAACTTAGCTCTGTACCTCAAGTTGGGCATCAAGTTGAGTACCACATCTCTTTTCAGGGACACATTCCTTCTGACTTAATTGTGTGTCCATAACCACTAGGGGCTCAGATTTTCGGACTGAAAAGGTAGTGGCTGTGTTATCCTCCGGGGGAAGATAGGCCACCTTTGATGGGTAGGAGTGGTGTTTCTCATCTATGATGTCATGTTCCTCCAGTGGAGTTCTTTGTTCTGCCATCCTATGCCAACCAAGCCTCTGTCACTCTGGCCTCTGTCCCTTGGGGTTGCATACCCTTTGGGTTGGTATGCTTCTCTTGAGTCTGCTTGACTTGTATATTCTACCTACAGTAGGACGCCTTCCTTTGCAGGAATTTGACTTGGACATAGTTGCCCTCGTCAATGACACAGTGGGGACCATGATGACCTGCGCCCGTGAAGATCCCAAGTGTGAAATTGGCCTCATTGCAGGTAAGTGGTCAGGCATGTGCCATTGACCTTGATCCCATGTGATTCTTCAGAAGTTCCCATATAACATTGTGAGGACAGGAACCCATTGTCCCATTATACAGAAGTTTGGGACATAACTTTGCCCAAGGCAGATAAGAAGTTAAGATTCTAATTTCTAAGTCTTGACTTAAATCCTTTCTCCACTGAGAGTCCTAAGTCAAGGCCATTGTTTTTTTTTTAATTTATTTATTTTAACAATTTATTGGGGCTCATACAATTCTTTTCACAGTTCATACATATACATACATCAATTGTATAAAGAACATCTGTACAGTCTTTGCCCTAATCATTTTTTTCTCTTTTCTTCTTTTACATTTTATTAGGGACTCATACAACTCTTATCACAATCCATACATATACATACATCAATTGTATAAAGCACATCCATACATTCCCTGCCCCAATCATTCTCAATGCATTTGCTCTCCACTTAAGCCCCTTGCATCAGGTCCTCTTTTTTTCCCCCTCCCTCCCTATTCCCCCCTCCCTCATATGCCCTTGGTAATTTATACATCATTATTTTGTCATATCTTGCCCTATCCGGAGTCTCCCTTCCACCCCCTTCTCTGCTGTCCCTCTCCCAGGGAAGAGGTCACTTGTGGATCCTTGTAATCAGTTCCCCCTTTCCAACCCACTCACCCTGCACTCTCCCAGCATCGTCCCTCACACCCTTGGTCCTGAAGGTATCATCCACCCTGGATTCCCTGTACCTCCAACCCTCATATGCACCAGTGTACAGCCTCTGTCCTATCCAGCCCTGCAAGGTAGAATTTGGATCATGGTAGTTGGGGGGAGGAAGCATCCAGGATCTGGGGGAAAGTTGTGTTCTTCATCGATACTACCTCACACCCTAATTAACCCATCTCCTCTCCTAAACCCCTCTATGAGGGGATCTCCATTGGTCGACACTTGGGCCTTGGGTCTCCACTCTGCACTTCCCCCTTCATTTAATATGATATATATATACACGTATATATATACATATACACATACATACTCACACTTATATCTTTTTTTTTTTGCATGATGCCTTATACCTGGTCCCTTGGGCACCTCGTGATCGCACTGGCCAGTGTGCTTCTTCCATGTGGGCTTATTTGCTTCTGAGCTAGATAAGGCCATTGTTTTTATTGAGGAAGGAAAATGATGTAGAAGAGAGGATTTTCCTATTAAGGCCTTAGGGCAGAATGCCCTGGGAGGAAGGAGGCCGTCGTCAGATTTGGCTGGAAGGCAGCACTAGATTTGGAAGCATGTTGGGCTGCAGCTAAGTGAGCTCAGTTTCCCCTTTGTCCCCAAAGCGTGCCTCCTCTCTTCCCCTGGGCTTTTCTGACAGGTGATACTAGTTTGGATATAACAGTTGCGTGGTAACACTCACCTGGAATGCTGAATGGGAACGGCTCAGAGGCCAGATCATGGGCAACAGAGAGGAGAGTGGCTCACACCTGGCAAGAACTGTGTGATCTCAGACTAGACAATCCTTCTAGTTCTGATCGCTAACTCCTTGATTACATGGAAACCCACTCTGTATGTCTTTGACGTAACAAGAATGATAATGATAACAGGCACCATTCACAGAGTTCCCGCCATTCAGAGGAAGCTTGTAATTAATATCTCCCCCCCTGCCCCCGCCTCATAACAAATCTACAAGGCAGATAATGCCTCCATCAAACAGATGAAGAAATTGAGGATCAAAAAGACGGAGTCCTCATAAACCAATCTCACTGTCACGGAGTCGATGTTGATTCATAGTGACCCTATGGGACAGGGTAGAACTGCTTCTGTGAGTTTCAGACTGTAACTGTTTACAGGAGTAGATAGCCTCATCTTGCGCCTGAGGAGCAACTAGTGGTTTTGAACTGCCAACCTTTCACTTTGCAGCCCAAGTGTAACCACTATACCACCAGGACTCCTAAAAGATGAGATGCTTAATTGCCTACAACTACCCAGCTAGGAGGGTAAAATTAGAAGTATAATTCAGTTGTATCTGGCTGCAAGCCTAACTCTTACCCACTGCCCACTGGGCTACGAACCACAGGGTCCCAGTTTAAAACTCCCAGCCGTTCCATGGGAGAAAGCCGAGGCTTTCTATTGCCATAGAGTGACAGTCTCAGAAACCCACAGGGGCAGTCCTGCCCTGTCCTGTAGGGGCGCTGCGAGTCAGAATTGACACCATGGTCGTGAGCGTTTCTTGCTGTTGTTTATCTCTAAGACCTGGTGATATCTTGCAGAGTCTCAAGTCCCTTCCTGTTCCCCCCTAGGAACGGGCAGCAACGTGTGCTACATGGAGGAGATGAGCAACATAGAGCTGGTGGAAGAGAATGAAGGGAAAATGTGCATCAACACGGAGTGGGGGGGATTTGGAGATAACGGCTGCATGGATGATATCCGGACCCAATACGACAAGGAGGTGGATGAGGGGTCCTTGAATCCTGGAAAGCAGAGGTGAAAGGGGGACCCTATGTGCATGCATGCGGGCTGTGCAGGGCACAACTCGACCAGAGCTCATGAATGCCATCTTAATGCCATCCCACTCAAAAACTCACAGTCACGGAGTGGATGCCGACTCATAGCGACCCCATAGGACAGGGTCGAGCTGCTCCTGTGAGTTTCCGAGATGGTAACAGTTTACAGGGGTAGGAAGCCCCGTCTTCCCTGTAGCAGCTGGGACATTTGACCCTATTTATTACCATTCACCATCAAACAAAAATAATACATTTCAAGTTTCCTACAGGTAGAAGGAGGAGTAAAAATATACTTTTCTAAATATAACCAAGCACTGGATAAGCTAGTAAGGCAAAGGTTATTGGAATGTCCACTTGTGGGTTGGTGTCACTGAGCAGGGACAACATGACTTCCTGAGCCCTAACAGAGTGGACTTCTGTGAGGTCCAGTTTAGAGGTCTACAGATCTACATCCTCAGCTGTTAAGGTTTTGGGGTAGAGAGGTGACATGTGTGATTGGTGGGGGTGTTGGTTCTGAATCATGAGGACATGCTTCACCAGTGGATCACAGTCACCTGCGGGGGAGGGGGGCGTATTATAATAGTGCAATTACCAACCATGTTTAGAATGCTGAGACTTGTGAATGGTTCTTTGAAAACTAGAATAGATTTATGCTGGCATTCTGATATACCTTCTGGAATACATCACCTGGGCTCATCCCTAGAAGAGAGGTTAGTCAACTTCCTAAAGGACCAGGAAGTTCATATTTTGGGCTTGGAAGGCCATGTGCTTTTTATCACAACTACTCAACTGCATGTTTTTAGGACAAATGCAGCCATGGACAATAAGTAAATGAGTGGGAATGGCTGTGTTCCAATAAAGCTTTATTTACAAACACAGGAGGTGAGCTAGACTTGGCCCATGGCCATCGTTTCCCACTCTGCACTAGCATGCGTCCGTTAGAGATGATTTGTTTCACAGGTTTAACTAGCTTTGATTATTTGTCTCAAAAGTTGAGAGCCTTCAGACTGAAGGACATAGCTGGGGGCCTCCCACATGGGGGACAGAGACCAGGTGAAGTCAGATGTGTAGAGCTGAGTGGTCCTGCTCCCTCTTTGGGAAAACTTCCAGAGTTTCAGTGACCACGGATGAGCTTAGTAAGCATTTAATTCTCCCTTAAGTTCAGTGTCTATATATGTATGCATTTTAGAAGATGGGGCATTGGGAAAGGGAGGTATCCACGTTGAGAAGCTGAGCAGATAGAGATCGATGGATGGCCAGGGCTGTGGACCCCTTGGTAGCTGTGGCATGAAAACATTGCCCAGCAAGAACCGCGGGCAAGGCCAGTGTCACTCTGGTCGTTCTACCTGCCTTAGGTCCTAGGTTTTGTGGCTGGAAGGCAGGGGAGCCGTGGGAATTGCAAAGGAACCAGGGGTCATTGCCAAAAGAACGGACACTAACTCAGAACCCCCAGTTGTGGCATATGAGTATCCTGTGTTTTTTCAAGGATAAACTTCCTTCTGCCTTCACTTTGTGCCTGCGTCTACTGGGCACTCATATTTTCAGAGTGAGGATTTGAGGGGCTGCACACTTTACTTTCCCTCACAGTTACTATTATTTGTTTCAGTGTTGGTTCCTTAGACTGATGAGCATCTGAGCCTTTTAAAGCCCAGGGTGTAAGTCGTACTCACAGTTAGATTTCCACCTGACTACGGGCAGCACATTGTCGCTCTGACCACTGTTATTAGTAAGGACGGCATCACTGTCAGCCTCACATGTGGCAGAGAGCGCTCACTTACAGAGGCCCCTCCAACCCTCCACCCACTCACAGCCTGGCAGACGGGAAAGGGAAGCACCCTTTGTAGTACCTCTGGGACATACAGATAGTCTTATCTTGTGGGCGCCATCTCCAACGAAACAGATTTTTTCAAGTGCAAAGCCAAGGAGAGTTGGGTCCGGGGCCAGGAGAGGACGTTCTGCTGGGTGTCGATTGGTGCCTGGGACTTGCCTCCTAGCAGTCGTGGGGGGCTGGCGTGTAGCTCCCTGTATTGAGGTGCTGGTTTACAGCACGGGCTCTACAGAGCTGGGACGTGGTCAAGATGGCTCTAGAGCTTGGATCACTCATGCCAGGCCCTCTTCTGCCTGTGCTTCTGCAGCGTGGGCAGCTGCCTTCCGCCCCCCACCCCCGTTGCTGGTCTTTCCTACAATGATTCTCCAACCCTGCTTTATTGCCCTCCCCACAGGTATGAGAAAATGACCAGTGGGATGTACCTGGGTGAGATAGTCCGGCAGATCCTCATCGACCTGACCAAGCAGGGGCTGCTTTTCCGCGGGCACATTTCAGAGCGTCTGCGGACGAGGGGCATCTTCGAAACCAAGTTCCTGTCTCAGATCGAAAGGTGAGGTTTGATTCGCTTTTCCTCTCTTGTGGGACAGGCACGGGTTGGGACAGAGGGCTTCCTCATCGGGATCGGGAAGATTTGAGATTTAAAAATAAAAACATACAGGCCCTGGAGAAAGCTGTTCACGTTCTCCAGCTGCAGCGAGGAGGCACTGCACCGGCCTGGGGCCTTGGATCATTTAGCAGAAGGGACTGTTTATTAGGCAGAGGTTAAACTATTAGTTTAAACAAAGAGGTTAAACTATGTAAATTATTTACTATACTGAAGTTAGCTTAAAGCTGTCCAATTTCTTTTGTTCCTAAAGGTGCTGTGCCTGTAATCTCAAAGAAAATTCCAGGGATGGGCCAGTCAGGGTGCAGTATAGCACTGATGAAACATACAACTCTCCTCTAGTTCTTCAATGCTCCCCCTCCAATCAGGACCCCAATTCTACCTTACAGATCCCGCTAGACCAGAGCATGTACACGTGTACAGATAAGAGCTCACAACACAGGGAACCCAGAGAGATAAACCCCTCAGGACCAATAATGAGAGTAGCGATACCAGGAGGGGTAGGGAAAGGTGGGGGGAGAATGGGGGAACCAATCACAAGGATGACATATAACCCCTCTCAGGGGGACAGACACTAGAAAAGTGGGTGAAGGTAGACATCGGTCAGTGTAAGACATGAAAAGTAATAATAATTTATAAATTATGAGCGTCATGAGGGAGGGAGGGAAAAGAAATGAGCTGATACCAAGGGCTCAAGTAGGATGACTGTGTTTTGAGATTGCCGAGGGCAACATATGTCCGAATGCGCTAGACAAAATGGATGTATGTATGGATTGTGATAAGAGCTGGGCAATCCCCCAATTAAATGATTTTTAAAAAGGAAATTCCGGGAAAAAAGTGCATCCACGACCAATTACAACTACTTTCGTTTTTGCTTTTTGTACTTCCTTCCACTCCATGAAAGCATCTAAGCACTTGCCCCTAGTTGTAATCACAGTCAGATACCATCTTGCATGTTGTTCATGGCAACACTCACTCACAATTCTGAAGTTTATTATTAAAAAATTTAAGCATGTACAAAAGTAGAAAAATGGTCTAACCCAGTAAACCTGCATGTTGCCACCCCCGGCTTCACAAAGACCCACTTGTGGCCCAACTCAGTCCCTTTGTTCTATCGCCCCCGCTTCTCCAGGCCCCAGATCCACATTTTAGATCAGCTCACCTGTAAATATTTTCAGAATGTGTTTTAAAAACATAAGCATTCTGTGAAAACCACATGATCATTCTCACTTCTGGAGTAGTTAATAATAAACCTTTATCTCATCACATAAATGGTAGTTATTCACAGTTGCTTTATGATGTTGTTTTTCACAATTCATTTCCTTGTATTAGGATCTGAACAAGGCCCATGCATTTCAACTGGTTGATAAATCTCCATGATGGATCGTTTTCAATCTACAGGTTTCCTCTTCCTCTCTTGTTCCTTTTGGGGTGATTGACTGAAGGCACGATCATTGATCCTATAACTTTTGTACTGTCTGGATTGGGTGAACGAGATCATTGGACATCTTCCTGTGTTGTACTCGCTGCAGTCTCGCGTGAGAGCCAGGTGCTTGCCTGGATGTCACGAGTCATTGGTATTTTTTGTCTAGACCTGCTATTTCACGGGGGATGACAAAAAGGTGGTAATCTAATGCTGTCGTCCCACCTGCACTTATTAGCTGAATATTGGTTTTTTTGTTCATTTTAAAACTTTATTGTGATTGGGGTGAAAGGTCGCAAATCAAATGTCTTCCATGCAACAGTTTTGCTTCGTGACATTGCTCACAGTATATGCAATGTAGTCCGTTTCCCACTTCCTCGCTGTGCTTCCTGTTTCCCTTAATTCTCCTTTCCTGCCCCCTTTTACCTCTGAGTTTCATCTCTGAGCATAGTGCCCACTTGGCACCGCACGTGTGCTTATTCTACAGAGTGCTTGCCCTCCCGGTCATTGTTCCCTCAATAAACCTGTCTGTGGTTGGTTGACAGTTGGGCCAGGAGGCTAAGTGCAGGTCTGGGCCTGAAGGGTGACCAAGGGCCATGGTCTTGGCGGCTCCCCTCGTTCCTGTGGGTCAGTAGGCCTGGGCTAGTTAATGAATTTGAGGTTTGTTCTAATTTTTTTCTCCCACTCTCTCCAAGGCTTTTATTGTGCTGCTTTTAGGGGCTGCCACCTTCTTGTTCTTCTGATCTCAGGGCCATGGACGCTGGGGTCCTTTAGTCTTTCGGACTAATGGTTTCTGTGAATCTTCGATTTACCTCACCTTTCTTTCCTCTGAACGGAGAAGACGAGTAGTGGACACCTTAGATGGCTACTCACAAGCTTGTACGAGCTCCCTTGCTACTCACCAGAGCAGGATCGAGAACAGCATCCCGGTGGACTGTCAGGCTAATTGCCCTTCGTATCCCCTGGGATGATGGTCCGGAGGCCAGCGGCTCAGTCTTCCAAGACACTTGGTTATGGCTTAGATCTTTGCCCTCTGTATTCCTTACTCCAGTCATATATATTTGCAACAAGTATAAATATGGATGCATAAAAATGCTCCGCCAAACCTGTTTGTGGGTGTAGGAGCTGGAATACTCCATGAAAAAGAAACTCCCCCTTTCAACTCGTCAGTTTAATAGTAACTCAAATGACTAATTAATGTTATTAGTTGCAGTGTTATAATTCACAAGAACTTTCCTCCCATGTAAGATGTGCAGCTTATTATTAGTGAGAGTGCGCTACTCTGAGCGGCACAGTGTTTTGCACACACAGTCACTTTACTGTTGCGTATTCTTTTAGAGGAACCGAAGCATTTGTCTAAGAGGCAGCCATTCCCTTAGGGACACCTTCTTTTTTTATTAAATCATTTTATTGGGGTTCATACAACTCTTATCACAATCCATACATCCATCAATTGAGTACAGCATCCTTATAGATTCGTTGCCCTCATCATTCTCAAAATTCACCTTCTGCTTGGATTCCTGGAATAAGCTCCTCATTTTCCTTTTTCTCTCCCCCTCCCTCCCCACGACCCCCTCCCTCTTGAACCCTTAATAATTTATAAATTAGTATTTTATCTTACACTACCAGGCGTCTCCCTTCACCCCCTTTCCTGCTGTCCATCCCCCAGAGAGGAGGTTACATGTAGATCCCCAGATCAATTTCCCCTTTCCGCCTCCCCTTCCCTCCCAGTACCTCCTCTCTTACCGTTGGTCCTGAGGGGTTCATCTGTCCTAGATTCCCTGTGTTTCCAGATCCCAACTGTACCGCTGTGTATCCTCTGGTCTAACCAGGTTTGCAAGGAATTGGGATCATAATAGTGGGGGGCGGACAGGAAGCATTTAAGAACTAGAGGAAAGTTATGTTTCATTATTGCTACACTGAATCCTGAGTGACTCATCTCCTCCCCACTGCCCCTCTGCAAGGGATGTCCAGCTGTCTACAGATGAGCTTTGGGTCCCTATCAGGCACTCCCCTCATTCACGGTGATGTCATATTTTCCCCCCACTTTTGTTGCTTGAAACCCGGTTCCCTCAGCCCTTCATGATCACACATGTTGGTGTGCTGCTTCTATGTAGACTTTGTTGCTTCTGGGCTAGATGGCTGCTTGTTTACTTTCAAGCCTTTAAGTTCCCAGACGCTATATCTCTCGATAGCTGGTCACCATCAGCTTTCTTCAGCACACTTACTTATGCACACATTCGTCTTCAGTGTTTATGTGGGAAGGTGATCACACAATGATGGTTTTTGTTCTTTGGTATATGCTACCTGATCCCTTCAACACTTAGGCTTGTGTGCTTCTTCTTTGTTGGCTTTGTTGCTTCCTAGCTAGATGGCCTCTTTTATAAAGAGGCAGCTCTTTTCCTGACCATCACCAGTTACCTACAAGATTGTCAGTCTCTTGCTTTTCCTGTAAGCACTGGATGTTAACAGAGGCTTTCTTTGGGGATTTCTATCAATTTACGTTCGTTCATCTAGTTCTCTGTCTTTATGGCCACTGCCAATGAGCCAAAAATAACTTTATGGATAGAAAATCAAAATCACTTCACGAGCTAAAAGCAGCACTGTCTGAGAAGATGCTGATAGAATCAGCAACAGCAGCTCTGTCTGAGTGTTTCTGAAGTGTCGACTAGCGGGGCTTCAGCATCCTTTTTCTGTCTGTTCTGCAGATGCCAAAGGGCAAGTTGAAAGTCACCACCTATGGATCTTCTTGTACTTCAGAGGGATTTCTCCTTAATCTTCCATAGTTGAGCCACAGATGAGCAGATGTTGTGCAAAGAGGGATCACCATGCACTTCCTTGAATATTTGCTTCTGATGCACAAGAAGTGTCCATTGTTGATGTTTTTAATGATACAGTCTTTTTAATTCCTAAAAAATAAAACTGTGGGATTGGTGGTATCCTGTTACCACAATCCTAATTGCAGTGATGATGGTATAATTCTTCTTGATATGATTGAACAATTGAACTGTTGAATTGTATGATGTGTGGATTAGGTGCCAATGCAACTACTGGGGGAAAAGATAAAAGAAAGTCATGTCCATCTATTGCCATCGCCAATCATAGATATTAAGGAGCTCTGGTGATATAGGCTGCTACAGTCAATAGTTTGAAACCATTAGCTTTTCCACGGGAATAGCGATTCCTATAAGAAATTCGTCTTGAAAACCCATAAGGCAGTTCCACACTCGTATACAGGATTGCTGGGAGCCAGAGCCGACTCTTTACAGGGAGTTGTTTGCTGTTTTTATGGTGGCTGTGACCCATGTTATCATGGCTGGCACTGAGCTCCTTAGGGGAAGATCCTATATTGAACACTCATCTCTGTTGTTGACCTGTTTGTGCTGTGATATGAGGTGGGTCTCTGCACCAGTCTGGACTCTGTAAGAAGCAACTGCAATATTCTAAAATGGACCGTGGTCACGACTGTACAACTCTTCTTGATGTGATCGAACTATTGAATTGTATGGTATGTGGAAGAAGTGCCAATGAAACTATTCAAAGGAGAAGAAGCAGCAATTTCTCTGCTGACCGTGTGCTCTTCCCCTTGCAGTGACCGGCTGGCCCTCCTCCAGGTCAGGGCCATCCTGCAGCAGCTCGGCCTGGACAGCACATGCGACGACAGCATCGTGGTGAAGGAGGTGTGCGGAGCTGTGTCCCGGCGGGCAGCGCAGCTCTGTGGCGCTGGCCTGGCTGCCATCGTGCAGAAAAGGAGAGAAGACCAGGGGCTCGAGCATCTGAAGGTCACTGTGGGCGTGGATGGCACCCTGTACAAGCTGCACCCTCAGTGAGTGTCCGGGAGAGGGGGGTGGGGAGAAGGGGGCGTGGGGGATCAAAACAGCCTCCTCAACTGACAGGTGGGACGTGCATCCTCACCCTGGACGGGGAGCGAGTGCCCCCTGGTGGTGAAGTCAGGCTGGTGAGTCTGACAGACAGCTCAGACCAGTCTTCACATCTCTGCTTCTTCCTGCTGTCCTGGGGAGATAATAGCCAGGAGCTCTCAATCCCGCTTTCCTTAAGGGTAAGGGCCTGCAGCCCTAAGCCCTCGCTCACCGAGTTGCACACAGGAATGCTGAGTGCTCCACATGGTCCTCAATACAGGTGAACTATGAGTGTCAGTGTCGCCATCACACCTCAGGTTTGCAGTGAGGACTGGAGGGTCTGCGTAGCAACAAGCATGCTCAGTGTGTGCTGCTTCTGCACTTGGTGCTGATTCCGTGGACAGAGCTTAAGAGCGCTATCAGGCAACACAGGCTTGACTCCTGCTCCACACTCTCAGTTCTTTATCTACAAAGTGAGGCCAGAAATCATACCTACCTCACATTTGCGACCATCAAGAAGTAAAGTATCTGCAAAGTGTGTGGCATGATCCAAAAGCTAAAGAATCGAAGGAAGCTGTCCTGTTTTAGGAATCTTGGTGGCGGTGTGGGTTGTGTGTCATGCTGATCACAACAAGATTGGAAGTTAGACTTCCCCAGCTCCTCCATCAGAGTACACGTACAGACATCCAGCCGTGGAAACAATACGGGGCAATTCCCCTCTGTGCTGCGGGTTTATTAGAAGTTGGAATTAACTCAATGCCATTGAGTGTGCTTTTTACTCAATCCTTTGCATTTTGTTTTGGCAATGAGAAAAAGTTAACACAAACTTATAAAAAAGTTAACATAAACTTATAAAAATTGTACTAAATGCCTCCATGAACATAAGAGCCATCGTACACAGAACCATTTCAATATGTAACCCCCTCCAAAAAGGCATCTGACAAAATCTAATATATGTTCATAATAAAATCCTCTACAAACTAGAAGAGAATTTCCTGTTTGATAGAGGCCTGCAGCCCAAATCATGCTTAATGGCGAAAGACTGGAAGTTCTTCTCTTAAAAATCACGAGCAGACAAGATGTCACTCTTGCCACTTCTGTTGCAGTTTTACTGCTTCCAGGTGGTCCAGGAGGAAAGAAAGAATAGGCCTTTCTACAAATGGCATAACAGTAATCACAGACAAAAACTGAAGTTGGACCCTACCTCATAGAGCTCACTCACTGACATCGAGTGGAAACCAACTCATGCGCCCCTATAGGCCAAGGTGGAACTGCCCCTGTGCGTTTCCAAGACTGGAACTCTTCATGGGAGCAGAAAGCTTCATCTTTCTCCCTACCTCATCCTACACGAAGATTAACTCAGGATGGAGCAAAGACCTCAAAGGAAGACCTAAAATGAGACAGCTGTTTGAAGAAAACAAGTAAATTTCTATGGCAGTGAATTTGGCAATGAATGTTTGCGACACCAAATGTCATTAGCAACCAAAGGTGAAATAGATAATAGAGATGTTGGACAGCATCAAATTTAAAATATTTGTGCTTCAAAGGGTACTACCAAGAAAGTGAAAATACGTCCTACAGAATGCTTGGAAATATTTTCAAATTCTATATTTGATTAGGGACTTGTATCCAGAATTTTTATTCTAGGCCCAACTTTTTCTCTCTTGTATCACAACAGAAATTGCTTCTTTGATTTTTTAAAATCATTTTATTGGGGGTCTCATACAACTCTTATCACAATCCATACATACATCAATTGTATAAAGCTCATTTGTACATTCATCACCCTCATCAGTCTCAAAACATTTGCTCTCCATGTAAGCCCCTGGCATCAGGTCCTCATTTTCCCCCTCCCTCATGTACCCTTGGTAGTTTATGACTTATTATTTTGTCACGTCTTACTCTTTCTGACCTCGTCCTTCACCCCCTTTTCTGTTGTCCATTTCTGAGGGTGGAGGTTATATGTAGATCCTTATAATCGGTTCTACCTCTCTACTCCACCTTTCTGGTATTGCCACTCTCACCACTGGCCTGAAGAGATCATCCATCCTGGATTCCCTGTGTTTTCAGTTCCTATCTTTACCAGTGTACATCCGCTGGCCTAGCCAGATTTGTAAAGTAGAATTGGGTGAGGAGGAAACATTTAGGAACTAGAGGAAAGATGTATGTTTCATTGCTGCTACACTGCACCCTGACTGGCTCCTCTCCTCTCTGCAACCCTTCCATATGGGGAGGTCCAGTTACCTACAGATGGGCTTTGGGTCCACCCTCCGCACTCCCCCTCATTCACAACAATATGGTTTTTTGTTCTTTGATGCCTGATACTTCCTCCCTTCGACACCTCATGTTCACACAAGCTGGTGTGCTTCTTCCATGTGGGCTTTGTTGCTTCTGAGCTAGATGACCGCTTGTTTACCTTCAAGCCTTTAAGACTCCAGACGCTATATCTTTTCAAAGCCAGGAACCATCAGCTTCCTTCACCACATTTGCTTTTGCACTCCTTTGTCTTCAGTGATCATATCTGGGAGGTGAACACACAGTGATATGATTTTTTGTTCTTTGATGCCTGATAACTGATCCCTTTGGCACCTCGTAATCACACAGGTTGGTGTGCTTCTTCCACGTGGACTTTGTTGCTTTTGAGCTAGATATCCACTTTTTTACCTTAAGACTTTTAAGACCCCAGGCACTATATCTTTTGATAGCCGGGAACCATCAGCTTTCTTTACCACATTTGCTTATGCACCGCTTTGACTTCAGCGGTTTTGTTGGGAAGGTGAGCATCATGGAATGCCAGTTTAATAGAACAAAGTATTCTTGCATTGAGGGAGTACTTTAGTGGAGGCCCAATGTCCATCTGCTACCTTAATACTAAATCTATAAATATATGTATATAAATCTATTTCCCCATCATCCTATATAAATATGTTTACATATGTACATGACTTTATTTAGACCTCTATAAATACCCTTTGCCTCCTAGCTCTTTCCTCTATTTCTTTTGACTTTCCTCTTGTCACACTATCATGCTTAGCCTTTATTTGGGTTACAGTAATTCCTCTTGGTTACATTACCCTTGATCACGCCCTACCAGGCCTTCTACACCCTCCTTACCACTGATTTGGATCACTTGTTCCCTTGTCCCTGGGTTTGTTAACACTACTTCCCTTCCTCCCACCGCCCCCTCTCCCATTTCCCCCCATAACTGTCAATCCTGTTGTTTTCTCCTACAGATTGTTCATCCAGCCTATCTTATTTAGACAGACCTGCAGAGATAATAACATGTACAAAAATAAGACAGAGCAAAACCAAGCAACAAAATGAAACAAAACAACAACAAAAGCCAATGACAAAACAAAACAAAAAAATCCCACAACAACATCAGCAAAAAGAAAAGCCTGTAGTTAGTTCAAGGACTGTTTGTTGGTGTTTAGGAGTGTTTTCCAGTCGATTCTGATGGGGTGCCAAGCCCTGGCCCAAAGTCTATTTTTACTATTCCCTGGGGACTTCATTGCTCTGTTCCTCTTGCTGTTCTGTTGCACGCCCTTAGTGTTTTGTCTCGGTGTGATGGGATCAGTTTGGGCACAATTCCCACACTGTGTCTCCAGTGTTGTTCCCTTTAGGGCTATGAGTCAGTGAGAGATGTCGTGTCTTGTAGTGGGCCCGGTCATATGGTGTTTTCTGTGGATTGGCTGCTCTGAGTGGGGATATTGTCCTCAAGGCTTGGTGGGCCAGGATCTGCTCTACTCTCTCTTCCTCCTCCTTAGTTTTCTCCTGTGTGCTCCGATCAGACATGTCTCTCCTTGAGCTGCAGCTTTAGTGCTGTCCTCTGAAATAAGTTCTCCTGGAGGAGGGTGGTGGGGAGGGAAAGCTGTCCACATAGTTGGGATTGGGGCTGGCCCCTCAGACCTCTCCACTGGTTCTCACTCTTCTCTGACTTTAAAAATATTGTTGATGGTTTTTTATCTCCTACTTAAAACATTTTTAATATTATTTTCTTCTTTCTGTTCCTTTTGTTTTTATTATTTCTCTTAGGCTTCCCAGTTTATGAAGTACAGAAGGAGTGGATGCATAGAAACAATATCTGATGAAATGTTTTATCAGGGTCTGGGGTGGGAAGATGAGGGGAACTGAGGAGCAAACATAAGAATTTGGGAGGGGGAGGAAACATTAGAGCTGATTGTGATGATGTATATACAACTCTTTTTAAAAAGCAATTTAGGGGACAAAATGAGGACCTGATGGCAGGGGCTTAAGTGGAGAGGAAATGTTTTGAGAATGATGAGGACAATGAATGTACAAATGTGCTTTACACAGTTGATGTATGTATGGATTGTGATAAGAGTTGGATGAGCCACTAATAAAACAATTAAAAAAAGAAAGAGCTCTGAAAAAACAAAAAAAGCAATTTAACTATGGAAGCATATGATATGTGAATATTATCTTAAGATGACTACTGAAAAATAAAAGAAAGAAACCATCCTTGACCTATGGTTACCACAGGTAAAGGAGGAAGAGTATTCGCTTACGGGGAAATGAGTGTTTATTAATGGTGGAATAATTTGGAAAAGAATATCAATAATGCTTCTACAACACGAAGAGTACAATTGATATCGTGGAATTATAGCTGTAGAAGTTGTAGAATTGGATAATATTTTGTTGTGTTTACTTTTGCCTCAATTAAAAAATAGTTAATTGTTAATAAAAGAATAACAATGAGTACAAGGAATAAGAAAATATTCTAAATTGTGCTAATGATTGTACAACTCTTTTTAAAAATCATTTTATTAGGGGCTCATAGAACTCTTATCACAATCCATACATACATCAATTGTGTAAAGCACATTTGTACATTCATTACCCTCATCATTCTCAAAACATTTCCTCTCCATTTAAGCCCCTGGAATCAGGTCCTCATTCCCGCCCCCCCCAGCTCCCCCCTCCCTCATGTACCCTTGATAATTTATAAGTTATTATTTGTCATATCTTGCCCTAACCGACATCTCACTTCACCCACTTTTCTTTTGCCCGCCAAGGGAGGTGGTCACATGTAGATTCTTGTAATCAGGTCTCCCTTTCCAAACAACCCTCCCTCTATGTTCCTAGTATCACAACTCAACACTGCAGGTCCTGAAGGGATCATCTGCCCTGGATTCCCTGTGTTTCTGGTTCCTATCTGTACCAGTGTCCATCCTCTGGTCTAGCCAGACTGCAAGGTAGAATTAGGATCATGATAGTGGGAGGGGGTGGGGTAAGCATTTAGGAATGAGAGGAAAGTTATATTTTTCATCGTTGCTACATCGCACCCTGTCTGACTTGTCTCCTCCCCGAGATCCCTCTGCGAGGGGATCTCCAGTGGCCTACAAATGGGCTTTGGGTCTCCACTCCACAGCCCCCCGTCGTCATTCACTATGGTAAGATTTTATGTTCTGATGATGCCTGATACCTGATCCCTTCAACACGTCGTGATTGCACAGGCTGGTGTGCTTCTTCCATGTAGGCTTTTTTTGCTTCTGAGCTAGATGGCTGCTTGTTTACCTTAAAGCCTTTAAGATCCCAGATGCTATATCTTTTGATAGCCAGGCACCATCAACTCTCTTTGCCGATTGTGCAACTCTTAAAAAAAATTTATCATGTTTAAGGCGCTCTTCCATATCTTAAAACAATCCATAAATCAACTGTATCAAGCACACTTGTATATATGTTGCCATAATCATTTTCAAAACAATTTCTTTCTACTTGAGCTCTTGGTATCAGCTGCTTTTTACCCCATCACTCCCCCACCCTCCCACCCTCACGAATCCTTGATCAATTATATATTATTGTTGTTATTTTTGTATCTTATACCATCCGTTGTCTCACTTCAACCATATTTCTGTTATTTGGCCTCCTCGGGGTGGGGCAGGCCGGGGCAGCAGGCTATATAGCCATCATTGTGATTGGTTCCCCCTTTCCCCCGTCTACTCCCCTCATGGTGTCGCTATGCACACTACTGTACCTGAGGGGTTTATCTGTCCTGAATTTCCATGAATTGAGAGCGCTTATCTGTACCAGTGTACATACTCTGGTCTACAGGATTTGTAAGGTAGAACTGAGGTCATGTTAGTGGAGGGGAGGAAGCATTCAAAACTAGAGGAATGTTGTGTGTTTTGTTGGTGCTATGCTGCACCCTGGCTGAATCATCCCTTCTGTGTGACCCTTCTGTGAGGGGATGTCCAATTGTATAACTATTCTTGATGTGGATGAAGTGTCAATAAAACTTAAAAAAAAGAATTTGTACAACTCAATAATAAAAAGATAAGTAACCCAATTAAAAATGGACAAAAGATTTGAGTAGACATTTCTCCAACTCATTGCCATCCAGTTGGCTCTGGCTCATAGCAACTGTGTAGGAGAGAGTAGAGCTGCCCGTGTGGATTTCTGAGTCTGTCAATCTTTGCAAGAGCAGACAGCCTCATCTTTCTTTCATGCAGTAGCATGGACCACGATGGGTTCAAACTATTGACCCTGTGCTAACTGCCCAACTTGTAACCCACCAGGATGTCTTCATATTGTCCAAGAAACTCATATATAAATGGACAATAAGGAGATGAAAAGAAACTCAACATCATTATTCACTAAGGAAATACAAATCAAAAACTACAATGAGACACTACTTCACACTGACTGGAATAGCTATAATAAAGAGATAGGCAGGATCACGTGTTGAGAGTATGACAAAGAAAGCCCTGGTGGCAGAGTGGTTAGGTGTTGGGCTGCTAACTGAAAGGTCAGCAGTTCAGAACCACCAGCCAGGAGAAAGAAAAGGTTGTTTTCTCCTATAAAGAGAATATGACAAATAGAGACTCATATATTGCTGGTGAGATTGTAAAACGGCAAGTCACTATAGAAAGCAGTTGGGCAGTTTACTCAAAAAGAAAAACATAGAGTTACTATATGACTTAGGAGTTCTAGTCCTAGTGATACTAAAAAAAATTAAAACATATTCACAACAGCATTATTTACAATAGTCCCAAAGATGAAACAATTCAATGTCCCTCAATTAATGAATGATTTTATTATTGTCATTAGATACAGTAGCGTCTATTCTGATTCATAACCATCCTATGTGCAGTAGAACTAAACACGGCCTGGTCCCGTGCCAGTCTCACAGTTGTTATGTCTGTGCCCATTGTTGTTGCTGCTATGTCAATCCACCTAATTGAGGGTCTCCCTTTACCCTTTACCAAGCGCCAGCTCCTTTTCCAAGCGTTGGTCTATCCTGGTAACATGCCTAAAGTATGTGAGTCAAAGTTTAGGCATCGTTGCTTACAAGGCGCTTTCTAATTGTACTTCTTCAAGATGATTGTGGTTCTTTGGCAGTCCAGAGTGCTTTCAATATTCTCTACCATAATTCCAATGCTTGACTAGGCAAACAAAATGTGATACTTCTACACAGTGAAATACTACTCAGCCATAAAACAGGTATGAAGTGCTGATACAGGTTACAACATGTCTGAAGACTAAAATTATTACTCTGAGTGAAGTCAGGCACAAAAATCCATTATTGCATGTTTCCGTTTATCTGAAATGTACAGAAAAGGCAAATCCAGAAAGATAGAAAGTAAGATTAATGGTTGCGGGGGCCTTCTTAGAAACAAGGATGGTTAGATTTTGTCTCATATACACTTGCAATATTATCTGGAAAGACTAGTCCCTGGCTAGTATTGATTTGTGAAGTAAATGAAGAAGACGAAGCTTCTCAATGGGATGAACTGACACAGTAGTTACAACAGTTGACTCAGACAAAACACTTGTGGGAATGGCATCAGATATTTTGTTCTGTTGCACACGGGATCACTATGCACTGGAACCAACTTGATGGAACCTAACATCAGCATTGGAGGGGGAGGGGGGGTTAGGGCTGATGGAAATGAGATGTGAGCTCAGAATATGAAAGGATATGGAATTTCTTAGATCAGATTATCAGTTTTACACTCAACAACTCATCAAACCTCCCGGTTTCTTGCTGCTTCCACCATTTTTGCCCATGTGTCAGATGCTGTCTTTCCTTTAGTCCTACTTAAAAAATTATTATTTTAAATTATTTTATTAGGGGTTCATACAACTCTTACCACAATCCATAAATACATCAATTGGGCAAAGCACAATTGTCCATTCATTGCCCTCATCATTCTCAACCTTTTGTCCTACTTAATGCTTATCTGCTTCCTTGCCTCTGACTATCTCTTTCCTTCCCCCCCTTCTCATCCCTGCTGACCATTTAACTTAGTTTCTTTTAGCAGGGAAACCTTTTCTTGATTTGTTTTAAATAACTGTAGTCTCATACAATATTTGTCCTTTTGTGACTGACAAATTTCACACTGTGAGGAGTAAGGTGCGCCTGGCCCACGCCATGGTATTTTCCGTGGCCTCATGTGTATGTGAAAGTTGGACATTGAGTAAGGAAGACCTAAGAAAAATGAATGCCCTGAGCTTTCATGTTGGTGAAGGACATGGAAGGTATTGTTGACTGCAAAAAGAACAAACAGATCTGTCTCAGAAGTACAGCCAGAATGCTCCTTAGAATCAAGCATGGCAAGGCTTTGTCTCATGTACTGTGGGCATGTTGTCAGGAGGGACCAGTCCCTGGAGAAAGACACCATATTTCATAAAGTGGAGAGGCAGAAAAACAGAAGAAAGGCCTCGAGGGAAGGGATTGACACAGTGGCTCCAACAGTGCGCTCACACATAGGGGCAATTGTGAAGATGGCACAGGACTAGGTGGTGTTTCATTCTGTTGTCCATAGGGGCTCTGAGTCAGAACCAACTCTATAGCACCTAACAACAACAACAACAACAACAACAAATTTCACTCAGCATAAATTCCCCCCAGTTCCTCCATGTCATGAGGTGTTTCACATATTCATTGTTACTATTTTTTATATCATAGTAGAGGAATTTTTTTGATGGTTATAAAAATGTTGTGGTTGAGATACATTTGCACAGTTTTGTGCATATACTAAAATCTACTAAACTGGATGTCTAAAAAACAAACTTTAAAAGGAAGTCTTGGTTCTATACTAGCCATTTTTTACTTTCTTATATGCAAATTAAGGTTAATCATACTCTGTTAGTTCAGATAGACTAGAGAAAAATTTATAGAGACAGTGATATGTGTATAGGGAAGAGATTTATATACGAGAGCAATTGAACTGAAAAAATGAACCCAGCCCAGTCCATATTAAGCCCATAAGTCCAATATTAACCCATATGTCTGATACCAATCTATAAAGTTCTTTTAAGACTCATTAAATACATGCAATGATTCGGAATACAGGAGGATCACAGGCCAGTGGGTTGGAAGTCTTGTGGATCCAGTGGCATTGTAAGCATCTCAGTGTTGGCAGGGGTTTCTACATGACATCTCTTCTCAAGAGGTCTGGTTATATCAGGGTAGGTCCATGTGGCTGTCCAGCTCCCAGGGTACAGTGGCGTGTGTATTGTCAATAGGGAGTCTCCAAGGGAGTGAGCAGAGAGAGGAGTGTCTTCTGCCTCCAAGGAGGAAATGCTGGAGTTCCCAGAATTCTCAGGGGAAGGCCATGCCCACACAGAGACCTCATTCCATTTATTCTTAATCCTCTCAAGTCCCAAATTGACACTAGATTATGTAACTACCACATTCTCTTTTTTTCATCCCCTTAACATTTCATTATGTATCATACAGGTATTTACATTTCAGATCTTTATTTTTCTACTAAACAATTTAATAACTTGTAAACCACCTTACAGTTTGCTTTGTTCCAGCCTCTCCTTTTTCTTCTCTTTTCCCTCTTATGAGATACTATCTTCCTCGTCAGCCAAGTTAACACCTGTCTATCTGCTAGCCTATTGCTATAAGCATGGGAGGTAAATGCTCTATTAAGACCTCACATCATGAATGGAACCAGCAGAGCCCAGGGAACTGTAGTGGTCAGGCAGAGATCACCCACTAGTTGTGTGTTAGAGTCAGCATCAGCACCTGTTTTGGAAGACTGATCCTCAGAGATGCACCACATCTGTTCCCTTCACCATAATCTAGGAACCCAGGACAGAGGTCTCCCAAGATCTGAGGCAACAAATGTAAAAAATGAAGCAGTTGTTTAAGACACAGCCTGAGGGAGGAAATAGGAGACTTTCTACTCCCATAAAGAGTTACCATTTTCAGAAACCCACAGCAACAGTTCTACCCTGTCCTATAGGGTCACTGTGAAGCTGATTGGAGTCAATGTCACTGAGTTTTCGTTTGTTTCATTTTGTTTTAAATAGGGCCATCAGAAAGGAACAAACTAGATGGAAGCTGTTCACAGAGTGGCTGAGTCTGTGTGCAAGGTGCTGATGGTGTTTCTCTTTCTCATAGCTTCTCCCGGATATTGCAAGAGACCGTGAAGGAGCTGGCCCCTGGGTGCGACGTGACCTTCATGCTCACAGAAGATGGCAGTGGAAAAGGAGCAGCTCTGATCACTGCTGTGGCCCAGCGCTTTCAGCAGCTGCAGAAGGAAAACTAAGGCCAAGGTGGTGTTAGGTGTGACGGGCCTTGAACAGTGACCAGCCTTTCATGAGTTGGTCAGAGAAAACTCCTGGCAGATTTTGTTCACCTTCTGAATGTCACAGGGAGAGCTTCACGTTCTTGCACCCTTATCATCTGGATAGTGGTTTTGCAGGGCATTAATGATGTGTTTACTTGATGTATTTGCACTGAAGATGGGCCAACATATGAAAGTAAAGTGGCTGGCCTGATAGATCCTCTTTCAGCAAATTTTTCCTCAAAGGCTTAACTGTATTTTTTCTGTGATTTTGATGGACTTGAAACCATACAACACTGGCCCATGTGGTCTTGTGATTGATTCCTTGCTGTGATACTAGAGACATTAGGTTCAGTAGATTGATCTAATTGTTTGTGGATGAACAAATGAGGGTAAATGAATTCATGTATTAAATTGTGGATCCAATTTAATTTGTCCTTGACTTATCATGTTGACTTCAAATGGGAAGTGAGAACAAAGCATTTGGAGTGTTCTGCCCTGGGATGTAGTGGGATCCATTTTTGGGAAGCCCTTGTAAGAACCTCCTCATGCTTAAATGAGTTTTGTTAATACTGTAGGATTTCTCTCAATACATTGAGTGATGGGTGGGGTGCCATTTAAGATATCTTTCCCCACGTGGTTTGTGTTGCTGCTATTGATAGCTCCTTTAAGGGTGGTTGAGTATATAAAATTCAATAAGTAAATTACAAAATATATACCATTTCTCAGACTCTTTTGTAATATCATACTCTGTTGGCATATGAAGGGAGAGAGTCAGAAGTTAGTTGCTGAGAGCATCTGCTTAGTCAAAATTTTCAACCAATGGGGAGAACTTTGAGTGGGGTTAGAATGAGATTAAGGGATTTGTTCTACAATATCATCAACAGATTAGCCTATTTTGCTTCAATGAATGCTTCCAGTAGCAAGGAGTTTACCACTTGGTCTCATAGCTCTGGCTCTAAACTCTTGCTTGGCTAGTACTGGAAAGGTCAGCAGTTTGAATCCAACAGTTGCTCTATGGGAAAAAAGACCCAGAAATCTACTCTCATGCCTATTACACATTAGGAAAGACTAGGAGGCAACTCAATTGTCATTTAGAGTCACACACCAACACTGATAATGTGCAGCATATATTTAACCAACAACAATAGTAATGTGTGCTTGTTTGTTAGTGTAACATATTTCCAACTTAAACTCACTGCCATTGAGTTGATTCTGAATCATAGAAAACCTACTGGATAGAGCAGACTGCCCCTGTGGGTTTCCAGGACTAACTCTTCAGAGAAGCTTCATATTTTTCTCTCAAAGTGGCGGGTGGATTGTAATTGCTGGCCCTCTGATTAGCAACCCAACACTTAAATCATTACACAATGAAGAGGAGCAATTTTTGAATAATTGGGATCCCAGAGCAAGACATAATGAAGAAATCAAAAGCCAGTATAGCAAGGGAATACCTGGAAGAAAATTTCTGAGGAAATTTTATGTTCTAAATTCTCCTTAACAAAGGAGAACCAGATAACCATTCAGGAGGCAGGGAGGACACCAATTAGACAGAACTTAAAGAAGAACATACCAAAGCATATAGTCAAATGACCCAACTTTGAGGAAAAGGAGAAAATCATAAGAGGAGCTAGAGAAAAAAATTCAGTCACCAATAAGGGTAATCAGATAGGATTATGCTCAGACTTATAAGCAGAAACCATGACAAAGAGGAGAGAATGGAGAAACATATTTGAAATTTGAAGGAGAATAACAGTATTCCAAGAATCCTCTACCCTGCTAAACTCTCCATCAACATCGACGGGGAGTAAGAGTTTTCCCAGATCAGGAGAATTTAGAGTCTACATTAAAAAACAAACAAACAACCCCAACACTACAAATAATTGCTTTCCAAACACACTTTGGACAGAAGACCATATCCATAGAGTACAAATGTGAGACCACTGCATAGTGTAGCACTAGCCAGAAGTCAGTGCAATGAAAATAATAACTAAGATGCTTTGACCCAACAGTGGAAAGAAGGCAAGAATGAATCCACACCCCAACTGACAGACACACACAGCAAACAGCTAAGGAGGGAAGTGGGAAAACATCTATCACACAAGGTAAGGGATTTGGGCAAAGAATTCACAGATGGATGCAATTACTCTGAATGTTGATGGGCTGAATTCACCCATGATAAGAAAAAGACTGGCAGACTAGATTAGGAAACAAAACCCATCAATCTGTTGTCTGCAAGAGAAACATCTCAAGCTCACAGACAAAAAGAGGCTGAGGATCCAACAATGGTGAAAAGTTTACCAAGCTAATGGAGTCTAAAAAAAGGAGGTGTTGTAATTCTAATCTGCGGCAAAGTAGATCTCATGGTGCAGGACATAGCGAGAGAAAACCATGGGCACTATACAATGCTCAAGATCCAGTGAACATAATAAACATATACATGCCCAACAAGAGACTGGAAAAATTCACAATCACAATTTCCAAAGATGAAGATAGAAATCACAGAATCAAGAAGACAGATCAGTAGGAAAGAAGCTCATCAAAGAGGCCAAAGAACTATATTCTACAATAAGGCAACTTGGCCTGATACACATAGGCAGAGCTCTCCACTCAACTGCAAAACACATTTAACTTTTTTTCACATGCACATGTTATGCATTTAAAAATAGCTCACATGCTGGGACACAAGTCAAGTTTGAGTAAATTCAAACATATAGAGGTCACCCAGACTTCCTTCTGTGACCACTAAATATGCCATAAAGCTGGAATCAACCAAAGGCAATTTAAAAAAAAAAAGGAAATTGCTTGGAAGATGAATAACACATTTCTTCAAAATTTTGGGTATTGCCCAAAATTAGAGATGAAATTAGAAAGCTTTTAGAAACTAATAAGAATGAGGAATCAACATATCAAAACCTGTGGATACAACAAAGACAATAACCAAAGGACTCTTGATAGCAATAAGCACACATATGAACAAGGAAGAGAGGTTTATAGTCGACATTCTATCATAAAATATTCAGCATTTGGAACAGAGTCAACAGAATAATCCTTCTAATAGAAAAAGTAATGATATTAATGAGTGGGAAAACAAAACAACACTGAAGAGAATTAACACAGTAAAAAGTTGGTTTTTCCAAAGGATTAGTAGAATCGACAAACCGTTGTTAAACCTAACAAAAGATTGGAAGGAGCAGACATCAATATTCAGGATGAGGGATGAAACGGGAAATTACAGTGGACCCTAATAAAATTGAAAGACTAATCACACAGTATTATGAAGTAGTGTATTCCAACAAATACAATAACTTCGAAGACATGGAAAAATACCTGGAAAAACAAACCCTCCCCAGATTATCTCTTATAGACATCAAGAACCTGAACAGACCTAAAGCAAAAGAAGAAATGGATAAGGTTATCAAAGAAATTGCACCTAAAAAATGCTCCACCCCAGATGACTTACAGGAGAATTCTACAAAACATTCAGGGAAGAGCTGACACCAATTCTACACAAGCTCTTCCAGAACATAGAAAAGAATGGTAAACTCACAAACACATTCGCAGAAGCAAATATAATTCTGATACCAAAACCGGGCATAGCAACCACAAAAATAGGAAGCTACAGGGTGATGTCTCTAATGAATATCAATACAAAAATCCTTAACAAAATCTTGGCTGGTTGTGATAATTAGGTTTCTTGTGCCAACCTGATCAATAGGAACGTGGGATTAATGAGGTTTCAGTTTGATTGGAGGGCAGTGAAATAAATAGCTCGGCAAGTCCCACCCAACTCTCACTTGCTCTCTGGTGATTGAAGCATGCTGAAGGGTGTTGCTGCTTTGTCTAGTTCTCTGCCTCAACCACTGAGCTACACTACTGTGGGACAAGCCAATATATGTATCATGTTACTAGAGCTTGAGGCTCCTTTGAGACCTGCTTTGCCACTTTGCTGGTGTTAACATCATTTGAACTTGAGGCCGGTTGATCCTGTCGCCTTGCATAGCTTGAATTCAATATCCCATATAGGCCTGCATCACTAAACTGAGCTACTGACTACTGATGACATGCACTGCTGTTTACTGCCTGTGGGCAAACTCTGCTTGCCTTGCCCAAGGGAAGAGTCTGCTGCCTGATTCCTTGACTTTGATCTCGGCTTCCCACATTAGTTGAAGCACTTCTAGTATATTAACTGTTCCATGAAGGTGAGCGGAACTGAACCCTCTGGACTTCTGTGTGGACTAATTAGCTGTTATGTTCCTTCTCCGTGTATAAATCTATATCTATCTATCTATCTATCTATCTTATCTATCTATCTAAACATAAGTGTCCTGGTTTTGTTTCTCTAGAGAACCCTGCCTAACACACCAATAGAATAAAAAAGTATATAAAAAGAACATTCCATCATGACAAAGTGGGATTCATAGCATGGATGTAGGGATGGAATAACATCCAAAATACATTAACATCATTCATCACATTGTAAGGAATATACCAAAATTCCCAAATGGGAAATGAAGTCCCTGTTTAAAAAATGGTGCCAGAAAAAGTGGATATCAACTTACAGAAGAACGAAGCTAGATCCTTACCTCACTCAATACACAAGAATAAATTCAAGGTGGATCACAGACATCAAGGAAAAACCCCAAACTATCAGGATCATTAATGAAATAATCAGGACACACCTAAGAACCTTAGTGCTGGGAATACATGGGCTACCAGAATCAAGGAAGGATACACAATTAGAGGAAGATAAAATAGGTGATTGGGACATATTAAAGGTAAAACTTTTGTATATCAAAAGACTTCAGCAAGAGAGTAATAGGAGAGCACACAGACTGGGAAAAGATATTTAGTAATGATATCAGATAAAGACTTATTACTAAAATCTACAGAATTCTTCAAGCTTTCAACAAGAAAAAACGAATAGCTCACTGAGAATTTAGGCAGAAGACTGAACAGAAGTTTCACAAGAGAGGAAACCCGAATGGCCAATAAACATATGAGGAAATGTTCCCAATCCTGAGCCATCCAGGAAATGTAAATTAAACCAACTATCAGATACCACATAACACTGAAAAAGATAACCCAATTCATAAAACCAGACATCAACGAATGTTGGAGAAGCTGTGGTGAGATAGGAACTCTTATTCACTGCTGGTGGTCTTGCTGATATGTACAGACACTCTGGAAAGCTTTTTAGCAATACCTCAAACATGGAAATTGAGATACCCTATGAGCCAGCATTTCCACTACAGGTCATATGCCCCCCAGAAGTAAGAAACAGACCATGAACAGATATCTGCTTCTCAATGTTCATTGGTGCGCAGTTTACTATCGCAAAAAAATTGGTAACAGCCTAAATTTCCATCAATAGATGAATGGATGAAAAAAAATCCTCTAATATGTACACACAATAGAATACTATGCAGCCCTAAAAATAGTGATGAAAATATGAAACACCTCATATCATGGAAAAAATTGGAGGATATTATGCTGTGTGAAGATATCCAAGCACAAAAGGTCAAGAACTACATTACTCCTCTAAGTCCAAACAGCAGAAGAGGCTTAAGGGAAAATGCATACAACCCACAACTCCTGGGCTCAGGGCCAGATGATCTGGTATGAACTAGACCAATTCTAATTATACATACATCATCAAATAAAACAAAAGAAAGAAAGATGAAGATAGCACCAGTGCTGAAAGGTATCTCCCCCACAGCCCCCAGAAATGTTTAAGGCCCACAGAGGGGTAGGGGAAGAAAAAAATATCGTAATGGGGAACCAGGGCACTAATCCACCCAAGGGGAGGGTATTTTTGTGTCTCCACAGGAAAGGGAGACTTAAAGTAGACCCAATTCTGGTGTGCCAATCCTTGAGTGCGGTGTTCCTGCTTGGAAAAGCTTATTCCCAGAGATGACTATAGGATTGATCTCAGCTCAAGATGTGATGTGTTCTCCCTAGATGACAGTGCTAAAGAAGATGTCCCTGAAGATACAGTTCATGGAGAGCGACCAATCTGACATGCATACACAGGGGAAACCAAGAGAACAGTGGAACAGACCAGTGATGGAAGAGAAGCCTCGAAGATGCCAGGAATTCCTAATTGTGGACTTCTGACTCTGGGACCAGCACTTGGCACCTCACCTGATCTGGTTGTGGGTTTCTCACAAGGGGTCCACACTGAAAGTCTAATAGTGCAACAGGCTGGGGTGGGGGTGGCACTAGGCTACCCATTCCTGGCTATAGGAAGAGAAATAGGGACTTCTAGGATGCATGCCTTTCAGACATGAATGCTGAGGTCTAAAAGGGTATAAGTGCAGTTAGGTAAGTGGGTCCTGGAATATGAATCCTGAAAGAAAAGGGGATTGGGCAGAGGGACTATAAAAGGTACTGCTTGCTATATACTAGAGAGATATTCTTCTACTCTGGGTCAGGATAGCATTGAGACTTGGAATTATTCATATGGTCTTTCTCTTTTTAATTATATTTAATTTAATAAAACTAAAAATTATTTATTCATTTGTTATATTTATTTTCTTTGAGTCTCTATATAAGATAGACAGGATAAGCAACCCCATGTAGACTGCAGCAGGATGAACAGTTCTGGGAGGGAGGGTATGGGAGGTAGGAGGTGTGGGTGGGCCAGTAATGACAGGGACAGGGAATATGAAAGGCTTTAAAATGGATGGTAAGGAGGGTGTAGAGTTCCTGGGAGTGTTTGGTCAATTGAAAAGTGTCTAAGAGGACAAATTACTGAGAGGTGAAGAATGGATTAGCATGATAGTGGGGCAGCAGGAAAGAAAAAAAGCAGAAAGAAGAATGCAACAATATATATATGTGTAAATATAGATATGCAAATATATAATTATATAAATATAGGTGTATTTGTCTACACTTGTACATATATATTCAATAAGGAAGCAGTTGGATTTTGGCTTAAGTGGGTGAGGGGTGACTGAGGATGATGTAATATATTCAAAAATAATCTATGACTTATCAAGAGTTCATGAGGGAGGGCAGGAGGGGAAGGGAGGGGAAAGGATATGGGGAGCTGCTATCAGGGGCTCAAGTGGGAAGAGAATGCTTTGTAAATGATGGTGGTGGTATATATGCAAATGTGCTTGACACAATTGGTGGAATGGATGGATTGTGATAAGAGATGTAAGAACCCCCAATAAAAGTATTTTTAAAAAATAAACCACCTGCTTCTTCGAATCATGTGGCAATGTAAGATATTCACTTTCTGGACATGATCACTAAAGACAAAATAGTACATAAGCAAATGTGGGGAAGGAAGCTGATGGTGTCTTCCTATTGAAAAATATAGTGTCTGGGATATGGCCATTGAGCAGGAAAGCAACAAAGCCCACATGAAAGAAGCACATTAACCTGTGTGATAATGAGGTATCAACAAGTATAGGTATTAGAAGTTCAAATAAAAGTTACCTAATTGCTGTGAAGGAATGTGAACAAAGTGGATACCCCAAACCCACCTGCATGATAATTGGGCAAGCTCTCACAGAAGGGCTGTGTGTGGGGGCGTTGGGGTGGGGTCGGGGGGTGGAGAGGGTTTAGGAATTTAGGTTGCGGTATAAAACTGATGAAACACATAACTATCCTATGGTTCTTTAGTATTTCCTCCCCTTAGTATTAAGGTTTGTGTATGTTTCACCTAATTAATACTGTTAGACCTGTGTATATTCATGTATATAATTAAGATAGTTGAATGAAAGAATGCCAGGATAGATGACCCTTCAGACACAGCAATGGGAGCAGTGATTCTCCGACTGTACAGGAAAACTGGGAAAGGGAGTAAAGAGGGGGAAGGGGAAGCTGATAGCAATGATGACTATATAATTCCACTTGAGGGTAGTGAATAACAGAATTATAAGTGAATGGATGTATTGGATGGGGAAAGATACATCTAATTATATATATAATATATATGCTAATATAGAGCTAATATCTTATATATACAAGATATAGCTAATTATATATATGTAATATATATGATAATATATAGCAACAACAACAAAGGTTCCTGGGGGGAAATATGGAGGAGGGAGAGGATAAATGGGAGCTTATACCAAGAGTTGAAGAAGAAAACGAAAGTTTTCATAGTAATTGTAGTAGCAATTGTACAGTTACACTCAATCTATTTGAATTCAGGAATTTTATGACAACTGTAAGAGCTCTCAATAAAATGATGAAGTTTTTAAAAAGCCATCAATGAAAAAATAAGGACAAATTTATGGACCATAATACAATGCATAAACACACTATTGAACATAATGAAAAATATCCACACTATAGAAGACAAAAGAAAGAATTGGGACCTACTAAATATACGACATTTGTGCAAACAAAAAAATTACTTCATCAAAAAAATCAAAAGAGAACCCAGAAATTGGCGGAAATATTCAGCAAAAATAGAAACAAATAAAAGCAAATAACACATTCACAGACTTCACCAACAGATTAGAAGAAGCAGAGAATCCTAATAGTGACATTAGGAATAAGCAGGCAGTCTTCACCAAACAGGAAATACAATCAAACAAGATAATCAGATACTGAAGAAAACCTAAAAACAATGTCTGATGTTATGAAGAAGAAATTAGAATAATTGGTTTACCAGAACAAGGCACAATGAAGAAGCCAATGAGGAAAAATAGCAAGAGAATTCTCAAAGGAAACTTTTCTCATCTTAATGAATGAAAATCAGGCAACCATTAAGGAGTATGAAAGGACACCAGCTAGGCTGAATCCCAAGAAGAATTATCCTAATACATATAATAGTTCAACTATCCAACTTGGAAAAAAAGGAGAAAATCAGAAGAGCAACGAGGGGGAAAAAGCATTCACTTATAACGTTACCCTAATAAAAATATGCTTAGACCTATCAGCACACACCATGAAGAAGAGTGAGAGGAGGAACATATTCTTAAAGTTGAAAGAAAATAATGCAAACCCAAGAATGCTGTATGCACCCAAATTATCTATCAAGATAGATGGAGAAGTAAAAGTCTTCCTGGGCAAGGAAAAACTCAAAGAATATGTTAAAAGAAACCTAGCTCTACAAAAAATTCTTACTGACCTAGTCTGGGCAGCATAACAACACTCACAGAACACTAGTAAGAGACCACCACATAGAGCAGCTCCATTCAGAGGTCAATTCATTTAAAACAGCCCCCAATATAGCAATGGCTCAATGGTGAAAAGAAGGCAAGAATGACCCCCGCCATCAACACACACAAGGCACTGATAAGAAGGAAGCTAGAGAAACAGCCAGCAGAAAATTTACAACATGACATCACAGAGTCCAGATGGACGTAATAACTCTTTATATCAATGGAGTCAACTCTCCCATTAAAAGACATAGACTAGCAGGCTAGCTTAGAAAACAAACCCGATGGTTCTTCTGCCTTCTAGGACACGTCTCAAGCTTTCAGACAAAAATAGGTTGAGAATGAAAGGCTGTATAAAAATATACCAAGCAAATGGCAATTCAAAAAAGGGGGTGGTGGTCTGCAATCCTAATCTCCGACACAATTATTATCAAGGTGCATGCCATAAAAAGAGTAAGGAGAGGCACTATAAATTGCTCAAGACAACAGTAGACCAAGAACCAGTGGGCATAATAAATGTATATGCACCCAACAATAGACCTGCAAAACTCAGCAACCAAATGCTCCAAAAGATGAAAAAAGAAATCATAGGCTCAATAATCACAGTAGGTGACTTTAAGACAGCATTCTCCAAGAAGATAGATCACAGGGAAAAAAGCTTAACAAGGAAGCTTCAGAACTAAACTCTATAGCTAGTTGACTTGACCTGATAGACATTTTGAGAGCTCTCAATCCAAATGAAAAAAATTCCTATTATTCTCAAGCTCATATAGCACAGATGCAAAGCTAGACCACATGCTGGGACACAAGCTGAGCCCGTGTAAATTTAAACACTTGGATTTCCTTCTTGGACCACTGTGCCATAAGACTGGAAAGATTCAAAAGGATGATTAAGAATAAAAAGGCAAACAATTGGAGGATAAATAATTCTCTACTGCAAAACGAGTGGATACTGACTCAGATCAGAGATGAAATTAGGAAATTTTTATAAACTACAACATACCAAAACCTCTTGGGAGAAACAAAAGCAGTTATCAGAGAAAGTTTGATAGCAATAAATGGACACATGAAAAGGAAGAAAGACTTATGATTGATATATTGCCACAAAACCTCTAGTGATTAGAGTGGAGCCAACAGGACAATCCTACTAATAGCAAAATAAAATGAAATAATAAAAATCAGGACTGAGATACAGGAGAGGGAAAAGAAGAAAAGTTTTAAAACTCAGTACTGCTAAAAGCTGATTCCTTGAAAGGATTAATAAAATCGATAGACCGTTAGCAAACCTAACCAAAGAAACAAAGGTTCAAATTTCAATAACCAGGATTGTACAGCGATAATAAGTAAAGATTATAGTAAAGTCATTGAGAGCATGAGAGATAGAAGAGGAATATTGAAATAAATGGAGTAAGACACAATTCATGGTAGCATGCTCACCTCAGCCCTTATTGGTGGTCCACGTGGAGGGAGGGAGAGAATCTTTAATGCTAACCAAGGCTTTTATATTCTTTGGGAACATGCAAGCCCCCTAATTACAGGTGAATACATACATCACAGGAAGGGGTTGTGGTGTAGGTAATACAGTAATGGGAGGGGGTGATCTAGGGTATCCACACAATAGGAAGAGGAGAGATTGGGAGTACACATGTGGAAAGATGGGTGAATCCTAGTTACAGGATGGCAGCCTAACTTTGGATTTCACAGAACCTGAAGTCACAGAGCCGTTTTGGCCTGTTCCCTGGCTAACCTGATAGATACCATTATCGGTAGGGTGTGAACTCCACCTACAGCAACGAAGCTAATGGTCACAGGCCTCAGGGAGAAGTAATCCATTGTCCCCAGCAGCAGGGAGCAGGCCCACCCCTGTGGTGTGGGGAGACAGCAATCTGGCAGTGACTGCCTTCAGGGAAGATGTCTGTAAGCATCTGACCTCCTCCCCAACCCCACCCCCCACCCCTCCAATTCAACATCTGAAAGTCCTATATGGAAATCTGAGAAGCTAGGCTATACAAAGTACATGGCATCATGATGGCCTGCTATAAAGACAAATAAGTATGTGTTGGAAGAAAGAATGAAAGCAAGATTCCCTGCCATAGAGACAATGTCACATCTTAGTGACCATATATGACAGGGTAGAAACTCACATTGCCTCTGTGAGTTTCTGAGACTGCAACTATTTATAGGAGTAGAAAGTCTTTCTCCTGTGGAGCAGCTGGTGGTTTCAATCTGATGACCTGTGATTAGCAGTCCAATGATAACCAGTGTACCATACAGTGAAAACACTCCTTAGAGGTGAGGATGGTGAGACTTTGTCTCATGATATTAGTTCATGTCATTAGAAGGGTGCAGGTCCCAGAGAAGGACATCATGCTCAATAAAGCAGAGGGTCATTATAAAATAGGAAGACTTTCAATGAGATCGATTGACACCATGGCTGCAACCATAGGCTCAAACATAGGGACAATTGTGAAGACAGCACAGGACTGACCAGTGTTTGGCTCTATTGTACATAGGGTTGCTATGAGCCAGAACTGACTCACCAGCATATAACAATTACAATGCTGATTTGCATCACTCTGATTTTTTTTACTATTGTCTTTTTAAGTATATCCTGGCAACAGGTACACATGTATTTTTGGTGACAAGTTTGGTAGCACTGGGACATTCATCAATTGTGTCTATGTGGGTCTGGTAGCAGGTGAGATTGTGGGCATACGTCTCTGACCACTGATCTTTTGATCAACTGAGGGCAGCATGGACAAGTTTTGTCAACTGTCACCGATGTAGTGATGTGTGGATGGTGGCACTCTCCCCGTGGATGGGTCTGTAATGCATAGGGTTGGGTAGGGTTGCTGACTTTTGACTTTTGTGAAAAAAGATAAAAAAGTGGGATGGGATACAAAAAAGAAAAAGAGAGAGACTTAAAGGGAAGATAGACCTAACAAAGGAGAACAAAGTGAATAAAGGCAAATAAAAAAGAGAACTGATTGTGGTGATGATTGAATAATTTCTTGATGTGATTGAACTATTGAATTGTATGACAGGTAGATTATATGTCAATAAAAATTTTGGGGGAGGGGGAAGACAAAAGGCAAAGAAAAGAAGGAAAGCAAAGCAGAATGCAGCACAGTATTTTCACAAGTTGTCAAATATACTGCAGTGTAAATGCTGTGTTTGCCCATGAGAGTGCACACTCTGTACATGGAGAGTCAGGAGTGCATTCCAGGTTCACTTGCTCTGCTGGAGCCATGAAAATGGGGGGAAAGGGAGAGGAATAAAAAGTATTTTCATGTTTATTGTCCAAACATGTGCAGGGACAATGAATGGTAATTAGGGGAAATAGGTTTTTCTCAAAACCACTTCTTGCAGCCATATTTTTCTGATATGCAATCATAATCTCCTTTGTTATCATATTTGAAACTAGTTGTGAAGTATATTTTATTAGAGGAAGGAGAGGGCTTAGGAGAAGCTAGGTAGTGATAGCTCATTGGCTTGACCTAGAAGGGGCAGTTCAAATAGAAAAGTTGAAGTCAATTCTGCATTAGTTAGGGAAATACAGTTTTATTGAGATATAGTTCACATACCATGAAAATCACCACTTTAAAGTGTGCAATCTATCCCTGAACCTATTGCCCTGAGATCATCTTTAAACTTTAAAAACATTATCTGAAGTCTCCTTAAAACTGAACAATAGTTTAGCTTAACTAGTTACAAGTGTCTACCTTGCGCATTATGTTGTTTTAAGAATTATTAATATGGTATCAAATTGAGAACCAAGCTCACTGCCATTGAGTTGATTCTGATTCATAGCAACCCTATTGAACAGAGTAGAACTGCCCCTGTGGGCTTCCAAGACAGTAACTCTCTTTTTTCACATTAACACCCTGCACCCTAAACATTTTAATTGGGACAATCCACATATAATACAGATCAACAGTTTAATCATATCAAGAAGAGTTGTACACTAATTACCAAAATAATTTTAGAACATTTTCTTCTTTCTTACTCAGTTCTCCATTTGTACATCTTTTTAAAAATCAATCTTAAGATAATATACTTTGAGATAAAATAAGTATTACTACATTTTTTACTTAGTTTCTATACAACACTTACCTTTAAAAAATAAATTTGGCACATAATCCACATATCATACAAATCAATCATATCAAGAAGAATTTTACAATCTTTACTCCAATCAATTTTAGAACATATCTTTCATTTTCTTCATGGTTAAATCGCTCACCAGCAGTTCTAGTGCTCCCTCCCCCTGCCACATACATCGTTTGCTCCCCCAACCCCCTGACTGCAACACTTTATGAGAGTAGAAAATCTCATCTTTCTCCCTCAGATTAGCTGGTTGTTTCTAACGGTTGACCTTGTGGTTAGCAGTCCAGAGTGTAAACCACTGGGCCACCTGGGGTCCTAAAGTTGTAAACAACACTGGAAAGATGAGATAAGAACCTTAAGGGGCATTAAGTTTATATTTAAAGTGAGAACAACTTAAATAAGGAGTGTGAGAGTGGGTCTTCCTCAAAAACCCTTCTTGCATCTATTTTTTTCTGATATGCAACCATAATCTCTTTGCTATCACATTTGAAACTGTGAGCTATGCGTTATTAGAGGAAGGAGAGGGCTTAGGAGAAGCTAGGTAGTGATAGCCCATTGTATTATATGTACAATGATAGTAATAGCTATGTGTACTATACAGTACATATAGAAACTGTTGAATTGACGTATATTTTCACAGAAACTAAATAACATTTAAATATACATCATCTCCCTTACAACAAAACAAAAACCTGTACTTCTAACTGTGCCCAGCCAAAGCTTCCTTCCATGGCCCACCCCTCCCACCACTAGGCCCAGGCAACCACTAATCTACTTTCTGTTTCTATGAATTTGCCTCTTCTAGCTTGGGCATTGCCTCTTCTAGGTAATAGAATCATCCAACAGCTGCTGCTTTCTTTTTAGCTTGTCATTTGACATTCTTTTAGGTCTAGGTGAACATAGTTAAGATATGTCATGTAAGAAATAGTAAAAATTATCAGGTTATTTTTTTTTACAAATGTTAGTATTTTTGTGTCTTGTTTAACCAATCTTTACTTACCAAGATGGTCAGAAAAGTTTTCAATGTTTTCTTCAAAAACATTTAAAGGTTTGTCTTTGACATTTCTGTTTTCAACCCAGCAGGATTATATCCTTGCATGATATATGAGTTAGAAACCATTTTCCCCTGCCCCACTCCCCACCCTGTATAGATACTTGGATATTGAAATTCTGTTTATCAAATAACCTCTTGTTTCTCTATTGACATGCCAAGCAAGCTCTGGAATAAATTATAGTTTCATGTATGTGGAGATTTCTGGGTTTTGATCAACTTTTTAATTAAAGGTCTTAATTATTTTTAGTACTTTAATCTTTTATGTAAACTTAGAATCAGCTTGAGTTTTGTTTTTAAAATCCCTGTTGACAGTTGTAGAGGTTATGCATGACATCTGTGGATCAATTTGGAGAGAATGCCTTACCATAAGATGTCTTTTCAGGGAAGCAACAAAAGTCACGTAGAAGCAGCACCTGAGCCTGTGTGATCATGAGGTGTCCATGTGAATAGGTAGCAGAAACTCAACAACGTGCAATCAAATGAAATGAAGGAGTGTGGACAAAGTGGAGACCCAAAACCCACCTGCAAGGCAATTGCACAAACCCTCACAGAGGGACCTAGTGAGGCGGGAGGAGGAATTCAGGCTTCAGTATAGCACTGATGAAACACATAACCATCCTTTGCTTCTTTGATATTTCTTTCCTTACTATTTTTAAAACATTTTATTGAGGGCTCATATAACTCTTATCACAATCCATCCATCCATCCATTGTGTCAAGGACATTTGTACACATGTTGCCATCATCATTTTCAAAACATTTTCTTTCTACTTAAGCCCTTAATATCAGCTCCCCATTTTCCCTCCTTCCCCCACCCTACCACCTTCATAAGCCCTTGATATTTGATATATTATTATTTTTTCATATCTTACACTGACCAGTGTCTTCCTTCACTCACTTTTCTGTTGTCAATCCCCCTGGGAGGGGGTATATGTCGATCATTGTGATCAGTTCCCCCTTTCTCCTCCCACCTCCCACCTATCCTCACAGCATCACTACTCTCAGTATTGGTCCTGAGGGGTTTATATGTCCAGGATTCCCTGGGTTTCCAGCCCTTATCTGTACCTGTGTACATGCTCTGGTCTAGCCTGATTTGTAAGGTAGAATTGGGGTCATGATAGTGGTTGTGAGGGGGAGGAAGCATTAAAGAACTAGAGGAAAGTTGTATATATCATTAGTGCTATACTGCACCTTGTCTGGCTTGTCTATTCCTTGTGACCATTTTGTAACGGGATGCCCAATTGTGTACAGATGGGCTTTGGGTCTCCACTCCGCACTTCCCCTCGTCCATATTGATATGATATTTTGTTTTGGGTCTTGATGCCTGAGACTTGAACCCATCGGCACCTTCTGATCACACAGGCTGGTGTGTTTCTCCAAAGTGGACTTTGTTGCTTCTCAGCTAGATGGCCACTTGCTTATCTTCAAGCCTTTTAGGCCCCAGATGTATATCTTTAGATAACCAAGCACCATCAACTTCACCACATTTGCTTATGCACCACTTTTTGTACAGCAATCATGATGGGAAGGGGAGCATCAAGGAATGCCAGGATAGTAGAACAAAGTCTTCCTGCATTGAGGAAATACTTGAGTAGAGTCCCAATGTCCTTCTGCTACCTTAACACTTAACACATAAATATATGTACATAGATCCATTTCCCTATCATTATATATATATTTATATTTGTACATGTACATGCCTATATTTAGACCACTATAAATGTCCTTTGCCTCCTAGCTATTTCCTCTATTTCCTTTTACGTTCCTTTTGTCCCACTATCATGTTTGACATTCATTTTGGTTTCAGTAATTCCTCTTGTTTACATTGCCCTTGATCAATCCCCACCAGGCATCCTATGCCTTCCTTGCCATCAATTTTAGATCACTTGTTGTTCCCTCCCCCTGAGTTTGTTAACACCCATTTCCTTTTTTCCACCCCCCCCCCCTCTACCTCTCATGTGTTCCTCCAGAAGCTTTATCCCGTTGTTTTCTCCTCCAAATTGTTTATTCCACCTATCTTATCTAGACATGTAGAGGCAATAATAAGCACAAAAACAAGACAGAGCAAAAGAAAACACAACACCCAAAACAACAACAACAAAAACAATGACAGAAAAATAGAAACTATTTATAAATAGTTTCAGGTATGTGTGTTGACCTTTAGGAGTATTTTCTGGTTGAGTCTGATGAGGCGCCACACCCTTGCCCCAAAGTATATTTTGGTATTTCCCAGAGATTTCATTGCTTTGCTCCCCATGCTGCTCTGTTGCATGCCCTTAGCGTTTTGCCCTGGTGTGGTGGGGTCAGATTGGGCACAATTCCTGTACTGTGCCTCCAGTGTTGTCCCTGGTAGTGCTATGGGTCAGAGAGGGATGTTGTGCTTGTGGTGGGTCCGGACCAGTGGCCCTCTCTGTGCATTGGCTGCTCTGAGCAGGAATATTGTCTTTGGGGCTTGATGGGCCAGAACGTATTTCATTCTCTGTCCTTTACTCTTCATTTGCTCCTATGTGCTCTGATCAGACGCACCCCTCTCCATGATATGTAACTCCAGTACTGTCCTCTGAAGTGAATTTTTCTGGGGACAGAGTAGTTTTCTATATAGTTTGGATTGGGCAAGACCCACAGACCTCTCTATTGGTTTCCTGTTTCATGCTGGTATGTTGCATTCCCGTCTTGGTACACTAGTACTTCCCTTACTATTAAGGCTTTATGTTTCACTTCTATTAATACTGTGACCTATGTATGTTCATGTGTATAATTAAGATCTTTCAATTTAGGAACGCCAGGATGGATGACCCTTCAGAAACAGCAATGGGAGTAATAATTTCCTGAGGACCCAGGAAGATGGATGTTTGCGGGGGAGCAAGGGAGAGAAGGGGGAGTTGATGACAATGATGACTGTATAATCCCACCCGAGGGGAGAAAATAATAGAATTGCAGGTGAATGGCTATATTGGATGGGGTTAGATTCGGCTAAAATATAATAATAATATATAACATTAACAACAGGCTTCCTGGGGTGAAGGGTGGGGAAAAAGGGGAGATGATATCAAAGAATTCAAGAAGAAAGAAAATATTATGGAACTGATTGTACTAGCAATGGTACAGTTATGCTTGATCTATTTGAATTATGGCTCCTACTAAAATTATGAATTAGAATAACCAGATGTCTCTTCATTGAGTTAGGTCTTCTCTAATGTTAAAATTTTTTAAAGTTTTATTAGCACTCCATCCACATGTCAAACAATTCAATAATTCAATCATATCAGGAAGAGTTGTACAAATGTCACCATATTCCATTGTAGAACATTTTCTTCTTGTAGTCCTTGTTATTCATGTAATAATAATATTATTATAATTGTGACAAAGATATACATAACAGGACATTCTCCAGTTCCCCAGCTTCTACTTGTGTAATTCAGTGTTATCGATCACACTCTTTGTGTTGTACAACTAGTATTGAGGTCCTTTTCCAAATCATTCCACCGCCACGGACATAAACTCAATGCCCCACCATGCCGATTTGTAGTTGTATTTGCAACCAACAAGTTTGGTTTCATTTCTTTCATGTTTCTTTTTTTTGTGATTTTCTTTATATAATAGTCACATACTAAATATTTCCATGGTTAAATCGCTTTTATTATTTTTTTCTTTTCTTTTTTTACATTTTCCCTTCTCCTGAGTGTCATATAGTTGGAACCACATGATATGTCGTTTCAGATAATTGTTTTTCACTTACCACCACTTGCTCTTGAGTTGATTTCAACTCCTGGAGACTCATGGGTATCAGAATAGAATTTATTCCGTAGGATTGCCAATAGCTGTTCTTGTTTCTTTTTAAATGTAGATTAGCAGGCCTTTCTTGGAAGGAAGGCTGTCCTGGGGAACTCAAACATGTCATTAGCAGGTGAGTATGTTAACTATTTTGCAACACCCCCACACCGGATTCTTTCACATTGCAATATACATGGAAGGTGTCTTTTTGTAGCAAGCAATGGGTGTAGCTGAGCGTGAAACACCATCCGGCCATTACGAGCATCTCCTTTACATCCTTCTTTTTCACAGACTCTCCACTGACTCCCCACCCCATGCCGCCACCTTTCCGTGCACTCCCATATCTTCCTGTGAATTTCAAGTGCCATGTCACATCCACACCATAGCTCAAATGCATTGATTTTTCTTAGGTCTTCCTTATTCAATGTCCAATTTTCACCTGCATATGAGGAGAATAAAATGTACCACAGCTTAGTCCTCAAAATAACATCCTTGCTTTACAACACTTTAAAGAGGTCTCGCGCAGCAGATTTACCTAATGTAATATGTCTTTTGATGTCTTGACTGCTGCTTCCATGAGCATGACTGTGGATCCAAGCAAGATTAAATCCTTGACATCTTCAAACTTTTCTCACTTTATTATGATGTTACCGATTGTTCTAGTTGTGAAGATTGTTGTTTTCTTTACCGTGAGTTGTAATCCATTCTGAAGGCTGCAATCTTGGATCTTCATCAGCAAGCGCTTCAACTCTCCTCACTTTTAGCAAGCAGGGTTGTGTCATTTGCATATCACAGGAGATTGAAAAGCCTTTATCCAATTCTGATGCCACATTCTTCTACATACAATCCACCTCCTCTGGTGATTTTCTCAGCACACAGATTGAATGAGTATGGTGAGAGAATACAATCCTGATGCCCGCCTTTCCTGATTGTTACCCATGCAGCATTCCCTCGTTCTGTTCACACAACTGCCTCTTGGTCCATAGATGGGTTCTGCAAGAGCACAATTAAGTGTATGGTATTTCCGACAATCATTAGTTTGTTGATCCACACAGTCAAACAACTTCACCTAGTCAATGAAACATAGGTAAACATTTTTCTGGTATTCTCTGCTTTCAGCTGAAATCCATCTGACACCGGCAATGACATCCCTATGATCCAGGGCATTTAGCTGTGTATGAAACTGTCAGACTTCCAAAGTAGTCATATCAGTCTGCATTTCCACCAGCAATGAATGCAAGTTTCTGAGGCTCCATATCTTCACTGGCATTTGGTTTTGTCAATATTTTGACTTTTAAGTATTCTAATAACAACAGTATCTTATTGTTATTTTAATTCATAATTCCCTGATGATATATAACGTTATATATAACGTTATCATCTTTCCAACCTGTATATCTTGGTGGGAGCCCTTGTGGTGTAGTGCTTGCTCATTGGGTTGCCATCTACAAGTTCGGCAGTTTGAAATCACCAGCAGCACCACAGGAGAGAGATGAGGCTTTCTACTTCCATAAAGCTAGTCTTGGAAACTCACAGGGGAAGGTCTACCCTGTCCAATAGAGCTGCTACGAGGTAGTATTTGCTCGATGGCTGTGAGATATCGTTGGTGAGATGGTTGTTCATACCTTTGTCCATTTTACAATTTGTTTTAACTGTTAGATTTAAGAGGCCCTTGGGTGGCTTTTAAGAATTTTTTGTATGTTTTGGATATAAATTTTTATGAGGTGTATCTTTTGCAAGTATTTTCTTCTAGTTTGGACTTATGTTTAATTCCCTTAATGATGACACAGAGAAAAATGTTTTAATTTTAATTAAACCCAATTTATGAATTTTATAGAGCATGCCGTTGGTATTATATAAAAAATATCATGGCCAAGTCCAAGGCACTGTTTTCTTATGCTATCTTCTAGGTGATTTACTTATTTATTTATTTTACATTTATGCTTTTTAAATTTATTTTTTGCTGTATCTTACACCATCCACTATATCCAGTCACATACAATTCTGGTGCTCACTCCCCTTGAATGGGGTTATACAGTCATCAGTGCTGTCAACTCCGCCTCACTCCCTTCTGCAGCTCTCTTCCCCTACCCTCAGGGCTGTAGTTCTGATGTTTGCAAGGACAGGCAGTGTGACCACCTTACTGTCATTGGCTGAGGATGTCCATGGAAACTGACTTAGCTCGGTATCCACAATCAAGAGAAGACAAGAGCTCTTCTCTGGATCCCTGGCCTGCTTCAGATCTCTGGTCTGCTGTGCATCTGTGGCCTGTGGTAGATCTCGGGCCTGCTTTGGGTCTCCAGCTAGCAGCCATTCTCTTGATTTTTTTTAAATCTTTATTTCCACACTGTCTGCTATTGTACATCTGTCAGCACAAGCCCACTGAACCTCACATTGTTTATCAGATGTGTCCATAACTTCATATTTTGATAGAAAACAGACACTACTTGCTACAGAGCACCAGGTGGAGTGATCGCCCAGGCTGGGGAGGCACCAGACGAAGGGGCCTCATGGGTGGCGACAGCAGGGGCCACTGTGCCCTACATTTATGTATTTAATTCATTTTAAGGAGATTTTTATGAAAGATATAAGCTCTGTGTCTGGTCTTGGCACAACAGACTCCATTTTGAGTCCTGCACCTCCATCTTAGCTCTCAAGACTGACCCCTAACCGACCTCCCCTCCCCTGCTCAATCCCAAATTCCAGGAACCAGCTAGTCTCAAAGCCAGAATGTTTTCTGAAGATATGTTCACTCCACCCGTCCCTGACATATAGATAAGATTAGCAACCTTTTCCCTTCTGAAGCACCTGTGTGTGCACATCTTCCCCAGCTATGATCCTCCCCAGCTGTGCCTTCCAGCAGTGGGCATAAAAATGCGGGCAGGATTTTTTTCCCGGTGTTGCTTCAATAGCTCAATACCCTGAGTTGCTGAACCTGCCCGCAAGCTTCTCAATAAAACCTGCTTCTAAAACTTCGTTAATTGGGTCTTTGATTCTGTTTTTGCGTCCAAATAAACCTTGTACTCTGTACCTAGATTCACCTTCTTTTCTTTTGCTTTCGATATCTAGTTATCCCTGAGTGGTTTGTTGAAAAAGCTACTTTGTCCTTTGAATTACCTTTGGTCCTTTATAAAAGAATTCAAGCCATACACAACACATTCAGTTCTGATTTATACCAATACTGACACACAGAGAACACCTGCCCCAGCAGGTTTCCAGGCTCATAAATTTTTATGGAAGCAATTTGTAAATCTTTTGCTTTCAACTTCTGGCCTTTCAATTAACCATTGGGGTCCTTGGCAAAGATCAATTGACTATATTTGTATGGTCCTGTTTTTCTGTTTTTAGGTTCTTTATTTTATTCCTATGATCTATTTATCTATTCTTTCACCAAAAACACACTGTCTTTAAAAAACAGTTTCAGTACATATACTCATGTACAATACAATTCAATGTTTTAAATAATTTTTGATTATTTTCTTCTTTATTGTATCCATTGTAATTAACTCTCCATTGCTTGCCAACCTCTCCTGTGATAACAATAAAAAACCTATTAATTTAGTAACTATCTCTATAGTTTTACCTATCCTGGATTTCATATAAAGAAAGTAAAAATAATTTTAAAAAGCTTTAGTGACCGCAAAATAAAATATAGATAAACTTCAATCCCAAAGCAGAAAATAATAAACACTAGAACAAGTTAAAATTGGGTCAAGAGGGTGAAAATGGTAAAACATTAAATTTTAAGCTAATTATATCTGTTTTAATCCATTTTACAATGTATTTTGTTTGAGGACAAAACTATTCACATATCTGGTTGTGATGAGGAAGTTCAATGGAGACAGGCCATGTGGGATCTCTGTCAATGGATTTTGGTCTTCACTGTCAGCCCCATAGTTTTCTACAAACCAGGCACTCAAAACCAAGACATGGCAGAAGCAGGAAAAAAATGAAATAGCAAATATATGTTTTTATTGGCTTGCCAATTTTAGACAACTTTGAAAGCAGAAGATTTAAACCAAAGTCCAATTATGACTATGAACTTTGAATAGTAACCATCTGTTTCTCCTTACCTAAGGTGCTTCAACTTTAATCCAAAGGTAATTGCAGTTCCTTTAATCTGCGATATGTATGTTTCAGGTAAAGTCTAATTCATTTCTAGGAGTTTCCAAGTCTGATTCTTCTGATGTGCTCTTTGAACAATCATGTACACTTTGAAAAAGTGAAATCTAAAAATCAAGTAGTCTATAACACAAAGCCTGGGTCATCAAGGGCAGAAAGGATATTTGGGTTAAAAAAAAGCATAGATAGCAAGATATTACCGGGTGTGTTCTCTTATGAGTAATGTTAAACATTTTCCCAATGTATCAGGCTACCCTTCCCTAGTTTATCCACCAATGTACGTGAAATCTCTTTTTTCAGGACATATATATCTCCACCTTCTCAGGTCCTAAATTTCCATTGAGTTTTACTAAAGACCATTGTAGGATTGTCTGTGAATTTAAATTGGCGTGACCGTAGGACAATGTTATTGAGCAGGAAGTATTTAGTCCTCCCCTAGTCCCCAGAAATGGTTTTCAAGGTGTACAATTGAGGAAGTGGTAAATGATTCACAAGCATTGTATAGATACACTATAAAGTGGCTTGGGAAACCAGATTAAATGATTACATAACTTGAGAACAGATGCCAGGCTTAGTCCTGGTTGGTGTTTAACCTTACAGTAGAGTCTCATACAATATTTTTCCTTTTGAGATTGACTAATTGTGCTTAGCAAAATTTTCTCCAGGCCCATCCATGTAGTGAGGTGCTTTGTAGTTTCATCAATGTTCTTTATTGATACATAGTATGCCACTGCGTGTGTGTACCAAAGTTTCTTTATCTATGCATCTACTAATAGGCTTTTGGACATTTTTAATTTGTTGCTTTATAAACAGTGCTGTGATGAACATGGGCGTGCATATCTGCATGTGTATGGATCCTGTTTCTTTAGGGTATATACTGAACAGGGAGAGGTTTTGCTGACTAATATGGGATTTCTATTGCCAGTTGTTTGAGGTAGTGCCATATTGATTTCCACATTGATTGCATGTATTTACAGTCCTACCTGCCAGTGTATGAGTTCCAATATCCTTGTACTCTCTCCAGCAGGTGTTGTTTTGTTTTTTGAATTGGACTCTCATTATCAGGGTAAGGTGATATTTTAGTCATTGTTTTGATTTGCATCTCCTGGATGACTAATGATCGTAAGCATTTTGTCATGTTTGTTAGCCATTTGAATGTCATTTTGGTGAGCTATCTATTGATGTCTTAGCTCATTTTAAATTGGATTATTTTTCTTATTGATGTATTGTGGTTTGTGTAGATTTTAGAGTAGTCCCTGGTATTGTTGCTCAAGATCTTTCCCAAGCTGTGGTTTCTCCTTTTACTCTTTTGATGAAGTCTTGATGTACAAAAGTGTTTTATTTTCAGTAGGTCCCAGTCATCTATTTTGCCTTCTGTTTGTGCTGCCTTTGTTGTGTGAAGTAGTATGTTTGTGCCCTACAACAGGGCCCCAAGCTTGTCCCTATTTTCTCATTGACTATCTTTATAGACCTGGTATTTACATTTAGGTTTTAATCTATCTTGAGTTCGTTTTTATACTCAGGCTGAGGCATGAGTCCTGTTTCATTATTCTGCAGATGGAGACCCAGTTTTGCCAGTACCATGTGTTGAAGAGACCGTCTTTCCTGTTTAATGTTTTTAGCTTCTTGTCAAAGATCCGTTTCTTGTTGGTGGATGGATTTATTTCTGGGTTTTCTATTGTATTTCATTGGTCTATGAACTAATCCCTATATCAGTGTGTTAGTCTGGGTACTTTAAAGAAACAAATCCACAGAAACTCATGTATAAGAGAGAGTTTTGTTTTAAGCATGAACAAATTTTCCTTTTTATTTTTTTTGGGGGGATGATACTATTGTGGATCATTGATTGTGGGGGAGAAGCAAACAAAGGGCAAAAAGAAGGACTATTTTGGGCCCTTAAGAATCTTATGCCTCCAAGACTCGCCACAATACGAGCTCAATGATTTGGCGTCAGGTTCCTCTAGAAATGGGAGTGATGAAAGTTAACAGTGCCCACCTTAAACGGGTGGTTGGGGTGGGGGTGGTGTGTGCAAATCAAGACCCTAAGATGCTTTTGAAAGCACCTGGTGTGGCACCAAGCTATTCTTCAATAAGTATTTTTAAGTCAATACTGCCGAATTTATACAAATCGAAAACTAAAACGATGCAGGTCTCAGGAAGGTGAACTGCCTGCTGTGCCCTTGAATATTTGTTAATTGAGGCCAAGGCTTATAAAACCTTCCAGCTCATTACAGGGAGATGAGCCATCTCTAGATCAAGGTAAGGAGGAGTCACATTTCCATCCTCATACACGTCCCAGGTTAACACTCAAGGGTCCCGAACGGAGGGCAGAAGGGGGCAGCCATGCTGACCTTACAGGAGGAATGTCCACTAGGGAAGCCCTTATGGCCCTCGTTGACCACGTCCCTGTCCCCTGTGCACATCTGGTTGGGATGGGCCTGTCTGTCAGGGAAACATCGGTAGAAGAAATCTGGGCATGGCCTCCCCACTATTAGTTTTATTGTGCTGGTAAAGACACCATTCAGAGCCAGGGCAAGGCTGGCAGCCAGGCAGGCCTGTTTGCTGTCGGTTGTGTCTGCCTTTTTGAGACACTTGGCCAGGAGGATCAAGGACAGAGGAGAAAGAAACGCGATGGCAAACATGGGCTTGGCGGGGAAATACTGGGCCTCCACATACGGGTTCCGGTAGAGCCACATCTCCTCGGGCTGGATCAGCCTGTGGAAGAGTGCGAGCAGCTCGGTCCACAGGAAGGCCGCAAACAGCGCGACCCGCACGCCCACTTCAGCCCCTAAAGCCGCCGCTGCCGCCTTCCCCATCTTAAGAGAGAGTTTTACATAAAAGTTAAATGTGCATCAAGAAAACATCCCAACCTAGTGCTGCCCAAGCCCACAAGGCTAACATTAACACATTAATCATCACCATATGCTGGACATATGAATGTCCAACACCAATCCACAAAGTCCTCTTCCATCTCACAAAACAGACGCAATGATGCCAAGTGCAGGAGGAAAGCCGAGTCAGTGAATGTGTAAGCATCTCAGAGCTGGTGGTGGTCTCCACATGGGCGCTCCAGCACCCAGGGCAGCATCAGTGTAGGTCCATGTGGCTTCTCCTCAGGGATGTCTTGCAGGAAGTGAGCCTTGCCAGCTAAAGCAGGGAACTGACCAAGGCAGCTGCACCTTGGTCTGACTGTCAGAAAGCAAGAGACCCGAAAACTCAAAAGGCGAGGCACATGGAGCCATTTATTCCTCCAGCCTTCCATTAACCCCACATGTGTTTATTGGTCAGGTTGGCACAATAAACTAACTACCTCAGTCAGTAACAGGTTATTTTTGACTACTGTGGTCTTGTAGTAGTTTTGAGATCTGGTAGTGTGAGGCGTCCTACTTTCTTAATCTTAGGGAGTTCCTTGTGTATCCTGGGTCTCTTCCACCTCTTGATGAAGTTAATGATTAGTTTCTCTTTAAAGAATGAGGGTGGCATTGGGATTTGAATTGCCTTGCATTTATAGATTGCTTTGAGTAGTATTGACATTTTCATATTAAGCTTTCCTATCCAGGAGTATGGTATATGCTTCCATTTGTGTGGGGCTCTTGGTTTCTTGTAATAGTGTTCTGCAGTTTTCTTTGTACAGATCATTTGTTTCTCTTGTTAGATTTATTCCTAAGTATTTCACGTTTATTTATTTACTTTTGTTTGTTTATTTTCTTGAAGTTAGCAATCCAACTCGTAACCACTATGCCACCAGGGCTCCCTTGTTTATTTTCTTGCTGTAGTGGTTGAAATCGTTTTTATGCAAATGTTTTTTAAAAATTATTAAAAGATCCCTCCAGCTTCCTTAGCCCTCAAACCTAAACAGTGGTCTGAGGGGCTTAAAGAAAAAAGGAGGAAAGTGAAACTGAAATGGACTTGGAGTCTTGCAACAAACAAGTTCACTTCAAACAATAACACACAAAAATTATTAAAAGATCATTTTATTAGGGCTCTTACAACTCTTTTTTTTAAATCTTTTTATTGGGGCTCATAAAGCTCTTATCACAGTCTGTACATACATCAATTGAGCAAAGCACCTTTATACATTCGTTGCACTCGTCATTCTCATAATTCACCTTCCACTTGGGTTCCTGGAATCAGCTCGGTTTCCCTTTTTTCCCTCCTTCCCCTCCCTCCCCGCTCCGCCCCTGGTCCCTTGATAGTTTATAAATAATTATTATATCTTATCTTACACTCCCCAGCGTCTCCCCTCACCTGCTTCCCCATTGCTCATCTCCCAGAGAGGAGGTTACACATAGATCTCTGAGATCGGTTCTCCCTTTCTACACCCCCTTCCCTCCTGGTGTCGCCACTCCCACCGCTGGTGTTGAGGGGTTCGTCTGTCCTAGATTCCCTGTGTTTCCAGATCCCTACTGCACCGCCGTACATCCTCTGGTATAACCAGGTCCGCAAGGTAGAATTGGGGTCATGATAATTGAGAGGGGAGGAAGCGTTCAGGAACTAGAGGAAGGTTTTTAGTTTCATTGTTGCTACACTGAACCCTGAGTGACTCATCTCCTCCCCACTACCCCTCTGGAAGGGATGTCCAGCTGTCTACAGATGGGCATTGGGTCCCCATCATGTACTCCCCCTCTTTCACGGTGATGTGATTCTCACCACCACTCCACCTTTGTCGTTGGAGACCTGGTCTCCTCTGCCCTTCACGATCACCTATGTTGGTGTGCTGCTTCTGTGTGGCCTTGGTTGCTCTGGGTTAGATGATCGCTTGTTTGCTTTCAAGCCTTTAAGTCCCCAGACGCTATATCTCTCAGTAGCCAGGCACCACCAGCCTTCTTCACCACACTTGCTTATGCACACTTTCGTTTTCAGCGATTATGTGAGGAAGGTGATCACACAATGATTGTTTTTGTTCCTTGGTGTCTGCTACATGGTCCATTCAAAACCTTGTATTCGCTTAGGCCGTGTGCTTCTTCTCTGTGGGCTTTGTTGTTTCTGAGCTAGATGGCCGCTTATTTGCCTTCAAGCCTTTAAGACCCCAGACGCTATATCTTTTTGATAGCCGGGCACCATAAGCTTTCTTCACCACGTTTGCTTACACACACGTCTGTCTTCAGTGATCATGTCAGGAAGGTGGGTATCCTGCAATGACTGTTTAGCAGGGCGAGGTGCTATTGTATTGGGGGATTATGCACGAGGAGGCCCAATGTCCATCTGCTACCCTACTACTGAACCTATAAATATATGCACATAAGTCTATTTCCCCCATAATCATAAATATATTTACATATGTACATGTCTGTATTTAGGCTTCTCTGTATGCACTTTGCCTCCTACTCCTTTCCTCTATTTCCTTTCGCTTTCCTCCCGTCCCATTACCATGTTTAGCCTTCATTCTGGTTTCAGTAATTCCTCTCAGTTACCTTGCTCTTGGTCACTCCCTACCAGTCCTCCCCTCCCCTCCCACCTCTGGTTTTGAACCACTCGCTGTTCCCTTGTCCCTGTGTTGGGTGACACCTCCTCCCTTCCCCTACCTCCCACGCTCTCATGTCCCTCCAGGACCGTTGGTCCTGTTGTTTTCTTCTCTCATTATTTGTCCAGCCTATCTTGTCTACGTGGACCTGCTGATATAGTAATATGTGCATACTAATGCAGATGACTTTGATAGCGCCCAAGTGGCACATAAGAACATGGCTTTGACAGAAGCAACATCGACACGCTGATAAGCAGAAAAGCCACTAACATACAAAATTTACAAGGTAAAAGACAAAACAAATTAAAAAAACAACAGACAAAAGAAAAAGATAGCAAATATTAAAAGAAAAATTGCTAGTAGTTCAAGGTCAGTTCGTTGGCCTTTAGGAGTGTTTTCTAGATGTAGCTTGTGAGGTGCCACGTCCTGGCCCGGAAGTCCATCCTTTATACTCCCTCGGGATCCCTTTGCTCTGCTTCCTCCACTGCTCCATTGCACGCCCCCAGTGTTTGCCTCAGTGTGGTGGGGTCAACTCAGTCGCACATCCCCCACTGTGTCTCAGGTGCTGTCCCGTGTAGGGCCATGTGTTGGTGCAGGATGTCGCATCTCATAGTGTGGCCAGCTGAATGGTTCTCTCTGTATGATGGGCCCTTCTAGCTGGTCTATCGACCTTGGTCTTGGTGGACCCAGGTGTACTCCACTACGTCCTTTCTACTTCTTTTGCTTCAGCTTCCTTCTGGATGTGGTGTGGTGGGTCAGTTCCTTTCCCACTCCAGACGATCTATTTTTTTTTCTGTGGTATTCCCTTCGAGTGTGGGGGTCGGCCTAATTCTGGTTTGGGCCAGCGTGTCGTCCAGCCTCTTTGTGTAGACCTCTGTACTTTGCGTTGCACTCCTTGTTTGGTGTGTCGTGGTGGGGTCCGTATGCATGTTCCAGATCTGTGGGGACACAACCGATACTCTCCCTCGGGTGGGTTAGTACCCTGTTCCCCCGCCCCCCCATACCATCCACTCGGATTCTCCCCCTACCGGTTCTCCCTCTCCCTGCCTCACTACTCCTTTATGCTGGGCTCTCATGTATCTCCCTAGGTGTGGCCTGCCCTCCCTCCAACTATCTGTGGTTCCCCCGTTTATTGTGGGATGGGTGTTTATTCTTCTATTTCTGACATGCTGATTGTACTTACCTCAGGGGACTCATGTTGTACCTGTCCCTTTGGGTCTGGCTTACCTCGCTTAACATAATTCCTTCCAGCTCTTCCCAAGAAATAACATGTTTCATGTGCTCATCGGTGCTTTTCAGTGCTGCATAGTACTCCATTGTGTGTATGTGCCAAAGTTTGCTAATCCACTTGTCTATCGATGGAAGCTTAGGCTGTTTCCAAGTCTTTGCAATTCTGAATTGTGCCGCAATAAACATTGGAGCACATATGACTGGTCGTGTTTTATTTGCTGCTTCAACCGGGTATATGCCCAGTAGAGGGATGGCTGGGTCATAAGGTAGATCAATTTCCATTTTCTTAAGTATCGCCAGATTGCTTTCCACAGTGGCTGTACAAATCTACATGACCACCAGCAGTGGAGGAGGGTTCCTACTTCACCACAGCCCCTCCAACACTTGTTGCTCTCTGATTTACTGATCTGGGCTAGCCTCAGGGGTGTTAGGTGGTATCTCATGGTTGTTTTGATTTGCATTTCTCTTATGGCAAGGGACTTCGAGCACTTTCTCATATGCTTATTGGCCATGTGGATCTCCTCTCTAGTGAAAGTTCTTCTCAATTCTTTTACCCACTTCCTTAGGAGGTTAACTGTTTTCCTCTTTTTGCAGGTCACGATGGTGTTGTAGATTTTAGTAATGAGCCCTTTGTCTGATGTGCCGTTACTAAAAATTTTCTCCCAGTCTGTGGGTTGCCTTGTCACCCTCTTGGCGAAGTCTTTCGAGGTGCACAGGTGTTTTATTCTTATTAGATCCTATTTGTCGATTTCCAGTTCACCTGTGTGTGTACCCTTCCCTGTTGCAGTGAGCGTATGTGCTCCCTGGGCCAGTGCTCTGAGATTAGTCCCAATTCCCTCCTTAAGGGTCCTGATGGTTTGGGTTTGACTTCTAGATCTGTGATCCACCTTGAGTGCATTCTTGTGCATGGGGTGAGGTAAACGTCTTATTTCATCTTTCTACATGTGGATATCCATTGTTTCCAGTACCATTTATTAAAGAGGGCATCTGCTTCCCAGTTGATGTTTTTGGGACCCTTGTCGAAGATCAGTTGTCTATATGCTGATGATTTTACTCCTGGGCTGTCTATTCTTTTCCACTGGTCTGAGTGTCTATCGTTGTGCCAGTACCATGCTGTTTTGACCACTGCAGCTGTGTAGTAGGCATTAAAATCAGGTAGGGTGAGTCCTCCAATTGTGTCCTTCTTCTTGAGGAGTTCTCTGCTAATTCTGGGTTTCTTCCCTCTCCATATGAAGTTGGTGGTCAGTTTTTCCAATTCTTTGAAGAAGGTTGATGGTAATTGGATTGGTATAGCATTGAACTTGTAGAGTACTTTACGAAGAACTGTCATCTTTACTATATTCAACCTACCTAACCATGAGCAGGGAGGGTCATCCATTTGTGGAGGTCACTTTTGGTTTCCTGTAATAGGGTCTTATAATTATGCTTATAAAGATGTTTAGTGTTTTTTATTAAATATATTCCTAGGTATTTCAGTTTGTTCTTGGCTACCGTGAAGGGTACTTCCCTCTTAATCGCCTCTTCCATGGCCCTGTCCAATGTGTATAGAAACCCTACCGACTTCTGTTTATTGATCTTGGATCCTGCTACTCTTCAGCATTCCTCTATTGCTGTAAGTACTCCAACTGTGGAGTTTTGGGGGTCTTCAATGTATAGGATCATGTCATCTGCAAATAGCGATAGTTTCACCTCCTCCTCTCCCAATTGGATCCCTTTGATGTCCTTCCGCTGTCTTATGTTGTTAGCCAGAACCTCCAAAACGATATTGAATAGAAGAGGGCACAGGGAGCATCCTTGTCTTGTACCCTTTTTCAGTGGGATTGTTCTTGTCTTTTCTCCATTGACTATGATGTTGGCTGTTGGTCTTTCATAGATAGCTTGTATGAGCTTGAGGAACTTACCTTCCAATCCTATCTTCATGAGTGTTTTGATTAGGAATGGGTGCTGGATGTTGTCAAATGCTTTTTCTGCGTCTATGGATATTATCATATGGTTTTTATCCTTTTTCTAATCGATGTGGTGTAAGATATTGATGGATTTTCGGATGTTAAACCATCCCTGCATCCCTGCGATGAATCCTACCTGGTCGTGGTGGATATGTTTTATATATCTTTGTATTCTATTGGCCAATATTTTGTTAAGGATTTTTGCATCTATGTTCATTAGAGATATTGGTCTATAATTCTCGACACCTGTGGGGTCTTTGCCCCGTTTGTGTATCAAAGTAATGCTGGCTTTGTAAAATGAGTTTGGGATCTTGCCGTTCATTTCTATGTTATGGAATACTTTGTGGAGGATCTGTGTCAGCTCTTCCCTGAATGTTTGGTAAAATTCTGCTGTGTAGCCATCTGGCCCTAGGGCCTATTTCCTTGGTAGGTTTTTGATGACACTCTCTTTTTCTTCCTTCGCTATGGGTTTGTTGAGGTTCTTGATCTCTGTCTCAGATAGTCTAGGGAGAGATTGTTTTTCTAAATATTTATCCATGTCTTCCAGGTTTCTGAATTCATTAGAATACAAACCTTCATAGTACTTTGTGATTATCCTTTTTATCTCATTGGGGTCTGTTGTTATTGCCCCCGATTCATCCCTCATCCAGCTATTGATGTTTGCTCCTTTCTATCTTTGGTAAGCTTTACCAGAGGAGTGTCAATTTTATTAATCCGTTCATAAAACCAGCTTCTAGTTGCCTTAATCCTTTGCATTGTTCTTTTGTCTTCCCACTGGTTTAACTCCACCCTGATTTTTATTATTTCTTTTCTCTTGCTATTGGAGGGGTTGTTCTGTTGACTGTTCTAGTTGTTGAAGGTTTTGTGCTAACGTTTCTGTCATGCGCCTTTCTTCTTTTTTCATATATACATTCAATGATATCAAGCTACCTCTGATAACTGCCTTTGCAGTGTCCCATAAGTTTTATATGTTGTATGTTCGTTCTCGTTACTTTCTAGAAACTTCCTAATATCCTCTCTGATCTGGACCTGAACCCATTCATGTCGCAGGAGATCGTTGTTTATTCTCCAACTGGTTGCCCTTGCTTTTCTGGGTGCCCTCTTATTAATCTCCAGCTTTATGGCATGGTGGCCTGAGAAAGACGTCTGGATAATATCTATGTGTTTGAATTTACTCAGGCTGGCCTTGTGTCCCAGCATGTGATCTATTCTTGAAAAAAGATCCATGTGGATTGGAGAAGAATGTGAAACCTTTTGCTTTTGGATGAAAGGCTCTATAGATGTCTATCAGGCCCTGTTGCCTAATTACATTGTTTAGTCTCTGGCCTCTTTGCTGAGCTTCTTTCCCTGTGACCTGTCTTTCTCTGATAGTGGAGTGTTGAAGTCCCCCACTATTATTGTTGTTTCCGTGATTTCTTCAGTCATTCTTTAATAGTTTGATGAAATTTGCCGCGCCATTATTAGGTGCGTAAATATTCAGTATGCTAAGTGCTTCCTGGTTTACTGAGCCTTTGAGCATTATGTAGTGTCCCTCTTTGTCTCTTTTTATGTTTTGGGTCTTGAAGTCCATTTTGTCGGAGATTAAGATAGCCACTCCTGCCTTCTTGGCGTTACCATTTGCTTGGCAAACTTTCTGCCAGCCCTTTATTCTTAGCATATGCTTGTCTGCTCGCTTAAGATGTGTCTCTTGCAGGCAGCAGATTGATGGGTTATGTTTTCTAATCCAGTCCTCCAGCCTCTTTCTTTTAATGTACGAATTGAGCCCATTGGTATTCAGAGTAATTATTACTATCTCTGGCTTCATAGTTGCAATATCCTGTTTTGTGTTTCGGGTCTTTACCTATCTCCCTTCATATCAGTGTGCTGCGTTTGAGTGGAGGGTCTCTGTAATGTCCTCTTTAACATTTGAGACCCTGTTGTCCTGGTACTTGTTGCTGGCATGTTGGCTTCTAGATGGAGATGGGCTATATGGTGGTCTCCTGATGGTTCTAGTTGGAGCTTGATCTTCTGGCCATAGTGAGTCAGCCAGTATGTTCCACAGGGTCGGGTGACTTGCAGCATATTTTTTTTTGAGTTCTTCCTTGTCCTGGAAGACCCTTATCTTATCCTCTATCTTAATGGATAACTTGGCAGGGTATAGGATTCTGGGGGAGGCATTTTTATCTTTCAGTTTTTGGAAGATGTTGCTCAATTCTCTCCTCCTCTTCATGGTTTCTGCTGATAAGTCTGAGCATATTCTTACCTGTGCTCCTTTGTATGTGACTGTCTTCCTTTCTCTTGCTGCTCGTAAAATTTTCTCTTTTTTCTCTAAGTTGGATATTTTTACTATTATATGTCTTGGCGTGTTCTTCTTGGTGTTTAGCTTGGCCGGAGTCCTCTCTGCTTCCTGTATGAGAGTCAGATTCTCCTTTGTTAGGTTGGGAAAAATTTCTTCCAGAAATTCTTTTGTTATCTTGGCTGTCTATTTGTGTGTTATGTTGTGTTCCGGTAGACCGATTATTCAAATATTATTCCTCTTCATAGCATCAGTCATTGATCTCAGGCTGTCTTCTGTTTCTTTAATTTTCTTATCTGATTGTTTTTCTCGCTTGCTTCATTCGGTTTGAGTGTCCTCGAGTTCACTGATACAGTTCTCAGCCTCCTCAAGCCTAGATGTAGGTTCTGTGACCTTTTGTGTGGCCTCTGCTACCTCCTCTGTTAGTTTCTGCAGTTCTCTTTGGTGGATAGTATTCATCCCCTCTATTGTGGACTTCATCCCCTCTATTGTGCATTTCATCCCCTCTATCATTGCATCCTTATTCTGGGTTGCTTCTCTTAGCTCCTGTATTACTGCAAGCAGAGTTCTGAAGATTTCCTTTTGTGGCTGATCTATATCTGTTTCTTCTATGAGTGACGTTAGGTCTGTTAAAGTGCCTCATTTCTCTGATTTTTTGGTTGGGAGTGATGTGGTCTGTTGATTTTTCCTTGATCCTTTCACAAGCCCCATGCTTCTGGGAGACCAGAGTAACCTTATCTATGTTATTGTTAAGGATTCTTTCAGGCGATTTCCTATGACCTCCTGTAAGGGTGGGTCAGACTGCTGTGTAGACCGAGTTCCCTGTCGGGTTGGTGGCCCGCAGTGCCAAGATGTTTCAGCAGCTGGAGTGGGGGTTGGAGCCTCAGTGAGTGCCCTCTGGCTGCTTTGACTAGGTCTGACAGGGTATCCTTAGCAGCCCCCTTTATGGGGAAAGGGGGGTTAGTAATAAAAAGGATTTAAAAGGTTAACAATTTAAAAATAGTTTTTAACATGGGCAGAGGAAGAAAAATTGGAGAGAGAGGGAGGAGAATCTACAATAGAAGAGGGACAAACTGTGATACTAGTAGAGGTAGAAGGAGAAGAAAAAAGAGAGAGAAGGAGAATCTATAGAAAAGGGGCAGAAGAGAAGTACTAGCATCAATGAAAAAGTAGGAAGGAAGGAGAGAGAGAATACAGCACAGAAAGTAAAAGAAAGGGAAGAAGAAAGAAAAAACAAAAAAACACACAAAAAAAACAAAGAAAAACCTATGCTAGATGGAGGGTGTATAGATGTGTATATCTGAAAATTTCCCGCTTTCCCTCTAAGCCCTGGTGATGCCTAATAGAGTGCAGAGGTGGGTGAGTTCGTGTTGTCCCAAGATATGGTGCTGATCTATGTGTTGGTGGGAATGCTCTTCAGCTCAACAAGCCCTCCCAGGTCTGGCCACTCCCCACTGGCGGTCCTCGTGCTCTAGCTGGGAAGTGCTAGGGCAGCTAAGGGTACTGTGTGGAGGCACAGGCCGCCATGTCCATCTCCTGGGGTGGCTGGGGAGGGCTGCGGCAGGCTTAGGGGCTGGCACTGGGGACCCCACAGGGCCCTTAGGTGGTGAGAGTCGACTGGAGCGCACCGACGGCTCCGCAGGGACTGCAAAGCCGAGTCCCAGGCTCTGCGGCAGGCGGAATGTTTTATCTGCCCGGGCTGTGAGCGGGCACAGGAAGGCCCCTCGGACAGCCGCGTGGACAGCAGTGTGAAACTGCAGAGGGCAATGGCGCCAGTCCTCCGCCCAGGCACAGAGCTCAGAGCTGCGTGGACAGCGGCGGCTTGGCGCAAAACCGCAGGGGACAATGGTGCCAGTCCTACGCCCAGGCTCAGAGCTCAGAGCTGCGTGGACACCTGCGGCTTGGCGCGAAACTGCAGGGGGCAATGGCGCCAACAGCAGCGGCTTGGCGTGAAAATGCAGGGGGCAATGGTGCCCGTCCTCTGCCCAGGCTCAGAGCTCAGACCCGTGGCCGCTGGCGTCCCCGCAGCACCCTGGGGAAGTCACCCACTCTCGTGCCTGGCGCCGGGAGGGGCCCTCCACGGGCAGACTCAGCAGCACCGGCCAGGGTGCTCCGTGGAACCGCAGGGTCGGGGACAGGCGTGGGTTGGGCTATGGCTCCCGCCGGCGGGAAGTGCTCAGCGCAGGGTCCTGGCCGGGAGCGGAGCTGTCGCTAGGCTGCCGGGGGTGGACGGGGGTGGGCGGCCGGCACATGGAGGGCCGGTGGAGAGGTCCCAGACAGCGGTGTGGGTGGATGGTCCCCCGTGCGGGTCGCCAGACAACTTGCGGGTCTGCTAGCTGGAGCTTGGATGAATGGAGGGAGGGACGCAGACCCAAGGGCAGATCGCTGCCTTGAGGGGACAGGGGAACCACGGGAAAGGGAAGCTTCTCTCTTAGTGGGGATCCGCGAGTGGACCGCTGGTGTAGGGGAGCACGTGACCTACTGCGCTGGTCTAGGGAGGGCAGGCAAGCGACTCTGGGCTGGGGTCTGGTTTGGGGATGGAGCTTAGGCTAGTCGCCAGTGAGATGGTGGCAGCTTAGTGACCAGAGATGTCCCACAAGTCTGGTCCTGTTTCACCTAGACCCCTACTCAGGACAAATGCGTGGGGTGGGACTGGGGTGCTGGCCCAGGGGGATATTTCACTCACCAGACTCCTACCATTCAGCTACCTGGACACCAAATCCGCTTTGTTTGGAGGAGCTCTTAGAGTATGCAGGTGTCCAGGTTGGCCATCTTCCTCTTCTCACAACTCTTATTACAATCCATACATCAATTGTATCTGGCATATTTGTACATATGTTGCCTTCTTTTTTTATAGACATTTACTTTCTAATGAGTCCCTGGTATCAGCTGCTCTTTTTTCAGTCCCCTCCCACACACCCTCATGACCTCTTGATAGAGTATAGATTATTTTTATTTCATATCTCACATCAATTGTTGTCTCCCTTCCCCTATGTTTTCTGTTGTTCTTTCTTCTTCAGGGGAGTATGTGGTTATGGGTTAATCATTGTGATTGGCTCCTCTTTCTTCCCTCCCTCTTCCCCACATCCCCCTACCTTTCTGGTATCACTATTTCCATTCCTGTTTCTGGATTCTGTATGCTGTGAGCTCTGATCTCTTATCTATACCTGTATACATGCTTTGGTCTAGTCTGAAAGTATTTAGTATTTTGTGTGATGATTGCAAATGATATTTTTGTTAGTCTGGGTTGACTAGAGAAAGAAATCCAGAGATATTCATATATGTGCAAGATAAAGTTTTATATGGAAGAGTAATTGTTTATTAAGAAAGCATCCCCACCCAATCAAGACCATGCCTGATACTAGGCCCCGACTCCGATAATAGTCCATAGATTCCTCTTCAGACTCACGCAGCATTTGCAATGATTCCCTGTGCAGGAAGATCACAGGCCAGTGGGTGGATCAATGGCAGTTAAAGCACCTCAGCCCTGGCACAGCTCTCTACGAGGTTCCTCCAGTTCTCCCCACGACTTGTCAACAGGAGGGTGAAAGCAGAGAGAGAGGGAGACTCACTGCTTCTGATGGCAGAATCCAGACAGAAGTTCCTGGAATTCTCATGAGAAGGTCACATCTGCAAGGAAGCATCACCAGGCTGTGACCTGATTGACAGGCTAGAATCCACTCCCTCACTCTTAATACCCTCAAGTTGACAGGAGATTATGTAACTACCGTATTATTATTTTCTTGATGCCTTTTTCTGAGTTCTCTTCATTAGTAAAAAGAAATCTGACTGATAATTTTTGCTTGTTATCCTGCCGGATTTCCAAATCTTTCCATTGTTTCCAAGAATCGTTGTTGTTCAGTCTTTGGAGTTTTCTACATATAAAACCATGTCATCTACCAATAGTGAGAATTCTGCTTCTTTGCTCATTTGGGTTCCTTTGATTCCTTTTGTTGTCTAACGGCTCTGCCTAAGGCTTCCAGGACTCTGTTGAGTAAGAGTAGTACTAGGGGAATCCTTTTCTGGTTCCCGCTTATGGGGGAAATGCTCTAAGTATTTTCCCATTGAGCGAGATGTTGATCATTGACTATTCATATGTGGCCTTTATTGTATTGTGAAATTTCCCTTTTGTGCCTATTTTGTTGAGTGATTATTAGATATTCTTAAATGACTTTTCTACAATGATGGATACAATGTGGGTCTTTTGTTGTTTTTTTATGTAATGGATTACATTGATTACTTTTCTAATGTTGAACCATCCTTGTGTACTTGGTATAAATTCTACATCATTTTTTTAGTGTTTTATTAGTGGCTCATACAACTCTTATCACAATCCATACATACATCAATTGTGTAAAGCACATCTGTACATTCATTGCCCTCATTGTTTTCAAATCGTCTGCTCTCCACTTAAGCCCTTGGCATCAAGTCCTCTTTTTTTCTCCTCCCTCCCTGTATCCCCCTCCCTCATGAGTCCTTGATAATTTATAAATTATTGTTTTTGTCATATCTTGCCCTGTCCGACATCTCCCTTCTCCCCCTTTTCTTTTGTCTATTCTCCAGGGAGAAGGTCACATGTAGATCCTTGTAATCGGTTCCCTCTTTCCAACTCACTCTCCCTCTACCCTCCCAGTATTGCCACTCACACCCCTGGTCCTGAAGGTATCATCCACCCTGGATTCCCTGTGCCTCCAGCTCCTATCTGCACTAGTGTACATCCTCTACTCCATCCAGACTTGCAAGGTAGAATTCAGATCATGAGAGGGGGTGGTGGTGGAGAGGAAGCATTTAGGAACTAGAGGAAAGCTGTATTCTTCATCGGTGCTACATCGCACCCTGACTGACTCATCTCCTCCCCTAGACCCTTCTGCAAGGGGATAGATATCCAGTGGCCCACAAATGGGCTTTGGGTCTCCGCTCTGCACTCCACTCTTCATTCACTATGGTAAGACATCTTTGTTCTGATGATGCCTTATACCTTATCCCTTCGACACCTGATGATCGCACAAACTGGTGTGCTTCTTCCATGTGGGCTTTGTTGCTTCTGAACTAGATGGCCGCTTGTTTACCTTCAAGCCTTTAAGACCCCAGACACTATCTCTTTTGATAGCTGGGCACCATCAGCTTTCTTCGCCACATTTGCTTATGCACCTGTTTGTCCTCAGCGATCGTATCATGGAGGTGTGCAGCCAATGATATGATTTTTTGTTCTTTGATGCCCGATAACTGATCCCTTTGGAACCACGTGATCACACAGGCTGGTGTGCTTCTTCCATGTGGGCTTTGTTGCTTCTGAGCAAGATGGCCGCTCATTTATCTTCAAGCCTTTAAGACCCCAGATGCTATATCTTTTGATAGCCAGGCACTATCAGCTTTCTTCACCACATTTGCTTATTCACCCGCTTTGTCTTCAGCAGTTGTGTTGGGAGGGTGAGCATAATTGAATGCCAATTAAATAGAAGAAAGTATTCCTGCATTGAGGGAGTACTTGAGTGGAGGCCCAATGTCTTTCTGCCACTTAATATTAAACCTATAAATATAGGTACATAGATCTATTTCCCCATCCTCATATATATATATGCATGCATTTGTACAAGTATTGGTCTAGACCTCTATAAATGCCCTTTGCCTCCCAGCTCTTTCCTCTGTTTCCCTTGACTTTCCTCCTATGCCACTATCATGCTCCGTCCCCACCTGGGTTTCAACAATACCACTTCGTTACATTACCCTTGATCATGCACTACCAGGCCTGCCACACCCACCTCTCCACCAATTTGGATAACTTGTTATTCCCTTGTCCTTGTGTATGTTTAAAACCACTTCCTTACCCCCCACCACCCCCTATCCCATTTCCCCAAGGACTGTCAGTCCCGTTGTTTTTCCTCCAGCTTGTTGATCCAGCCTATCTTATTCAGACAGACCTGCGGCAATAATAACATGCACAAAAACAAGACAGAGCAAAACCAAGCAACAATATACAACAAAACAACAACAAACCACGGACAAAGAACAAAACAAATCAAGAAGAAAAGCTTGTAGTTAGTTCAAGGATCGTTTGTTGGCCTTTAGGAGTGTTTTGCAGTCCAGTCAGTTGGGGCACCACACCCTGATCCCAAAGTCCACTTTCAGCATTCCCTGCTGTGATAGTTTATTGTGCCAGCCTGGCCGATAAACAAAAGTAGGATTAACTGAGGGCAGATGGATGGGTGGCTCGGTGAGCCCCGCCTTGCTTGTTCTGCACCTCAGTTTAAAGGGGTACACTACCTGTGGGATGCCTAGCCTGTGGACTGTGTCACTGTAAGTTGAGGTCCCTTTAAGCCCACACCATTGGAGTGTTCATCTCTGGAACTGGGGATCAACAGTTGATGACAGTTGGGGACCTGCCTTGCTGTTTGCTGCCTGGATATATATATAGCCCAGCTCTCTCTACAGAAGGGAACTGGCAACTGGTGGCTCTCAAGCCTTAAAGGACTGCTAGTGTCTCACTGCTTTATAATTTACCTGCTAATTTCTTGTATTATCTATCTGTATATAATTTGACAGTTCATTTCTTGTATTTTATATATCTATCTTTATAAATATATTTATATATAATTACTAGCAATCTGGTTTGTCGCTCTAGAGAACCCTGTGCAACCCACCTGTGGACCTTGCCGCTCCATTCCCTTGCTGTTCCGCCTCTCTCCCCCAGTGCTTTGCCTTGGTGTGGTGGGATCAGGTCAGGTGTAAATCCTACACTGTGTCTCAGGTGCTGTCCCCTGCAGGGCCATGGGTCATGTCTCATAGTGGGACTGGCCATGTGGTCCTCTGTGTGGACTGGCTGCTCTAATTGGGGTCTTCATCTTCAGGGTCTGGTGGGCCAGGATGTTCTCCATTCTCTCCTACTTCCCCTTCATCTGCTCCCGTGTGCTCTAACCAGATATGTCCCTCTCCCGGAGCTGCAGATTCAGTGCCGTCCTTTGAAATAAATTCTTCTGGGGAGAGGGGTAAGCATCCACTTAGGATTTGGTACTGGGGCCACCCCCACCCCCCCTTCACAGACCTCTCCACTGGTTCCCTACTCCACACTGGAATGTTGCATTCACACCTTGTGGCACTGGGTTGAAGTCTGGTCCCTCTCTCCCTGTGGAGATATAAACAATATCCTCCCCTTGGGTAGGTTAGTGCCCCATGGCCCTGCTACTCATTTCTTCCTTATTTTCATCCTGTTTTTTTTCCCCTTTCCCCACCTCCTCCCCAGTTGTCTACCATGTGCATCCCTGGATTTGGTCTGGTCCCTGCCATACTACACGCTTCTCACCCCAAGAATGTTTGTATACAGTCGCTTTTCCCCTATGCCCCTTTTGCATTTTTTTTAATGCTTACCTCAGCAGGCTCATGTTGTACTTGTCCTTTTGTGCCTGACTTACTTTGCTTAGCATGATTACCTCCAGTTCTTCCCATGCCGCTATGTGCTTCACACGTTCATCACTGCTTTTTTGCAATGTGTAGTACTCCATTGTATATATATATACCAGTTTTTTAATCCAGTTGTCATTTGATGGAAATTTGGGTTGCTTCCAACTCCTTGCAATTGTGAACTGTGCCGCAATGAACATTGGAGCACAGATGTCTGGCCCTGGTTTGTTTCTTGCCTCTTCTGGGTATATGCCTAGTAGGGGGATTGCTGGGTCATATGGTAACTCTATTTTCATCTGTTTTAGATATCGCCAGATCGATTTCCATAGTGGTCGTACATACTTACAAGTCCACTAGCAGTGGATGAGTTCCTGTCTCTCTACATCCCCTCCAACACTTGTTGCTTTCTGATTTTTTGAATTGAGCTACCTTTGAGGGTGTTAGGTGGTACCTCATTGTTGCTTTAATTTGCATTTCTCTTATGGCTAAATATTGGGAACATTTTCTCATATGTTTGTTGGCCATTCGGATTTCTGCCCCTGTGAAACATCTGTTCAACTCCGTTGCCCACCTCTCAAGTGGGGAATTAATTTTTTTCTTTTTGGAAGCTAGCAGAGGATTGTAGATTTTAGTAATAAGGCCTTTGTCTGACATGTCATTGCTAAAGATGTTTTCCCAGTCTGTGTACTCTTATTACTCTCTTGGTGAATTCTTTCGATGTGCACAAGTGTTTTATCTTCAGTATATCCTATTTGTCAATTTGTGCCTCCTCTGTGTTTGTGTCCTTCCCTATTTCTGATAGCACAGCTATTCCCTGTGCCAAAATTCTCAAGTTGGTCCCAATTCCCTCATTGATGGCCCTAATAGTTACCCCCAAACTCGTTCTATGAAGCTAGTATAACTCTGATACCTAAAGCGGGCAAAGATCTCACAAGAATTGAGAACTATAGACCAATATCCCTCATGAACATTGATGCAAAAATCCTTAACAAAATACTAGCCAATAGAATACAAAAGCATATGAAAATAATTCACCCTGACCAAGTGAGATTCATACCAGGGATGTACGGATGGTTCAACATATGAAAGACCATCAGTATTATTTGCCATATTGTCAGGAAAAATGATAAGAACCACATGATAATATTAATAGATGCGGAAAAACCATTTGACAACATCCAACACACATTCTTGATAAAGACACTCAAGAAGATAGGAATAGAAGGAAAACTCCTCAACATTATACAAACTATATAAGAAAAGCCAAAAGCCTACATGTTAGTTAATGGAGAAAAGACTAAAACAAATCCGCTGTAAAAGGGGACCAGACAAAGATGCTCCCTTTCTCCACTCCTTTTTAACATTGTACTGGAGGTCCCAGCTAATAACATAAGACAAAGAAAAGACATCAATGGTATTCATTTGAGGAAGAGACAAACTTATTAGTATTTGCAGATGATATGATTCTATACATTGAAATTTCCCTAAACTCCACAAGTGGAGTGTTGGAAGCAATAGAGGAATATGGAAGAGTAGCAGGATACCAGATCAAAAAAATCATAAGTCTATCGGTCTGTTATACACATCAGACAAGATCACAGAATAGACAATTAAAAAGGTAGTACCCTTTATAATAGCCAGGCACAAGTAGAAATATCTAGGGATTTACCTGATTAAATAAAAGAAAGATTTTTATGAGGAAAATTATAAAGCACTACTATAAGAAACCAAGAGTGAATATGGCACTAACCCACCTAAGGGGAGGGTATTGTTTATATCTCCACAGGGAAAGAGTGTCCAGACTTAAATTCAGTGTTGCGGGATGCAAATGCAATGTGACGACATGGAGAGAGGAGCCAGTGGAAGGACCTGAGGACTCAGTTCCAATCCCAGCTATGTGGACAACTGCCCCTCCCCCCAGAAGAATTTACTTTACAGTACAGCACTGAAGCTGCATCTCAGGGAGAGGGACATGTCTTATCAGAGCACATGGGAGAAACTGAATGGGGAGGAAGAGAGAGTGGAGTACATCCTGGCCCGCCAAGCCTGGAGGACGATATCCCCACTCCAAACAGCCAATGCACCAAGTGGACCATATGGCTGAACCCACTATGAGACACAACGTCCCTCACTGACTCATGGCCCTATGGGGGACAACACTGGAAACTCAGTGTCAGAATTGGCCCATCTGACCCCACCACACCGAGGCAAACACAAGGGGCATTCGGCAGAGCAACGGGGGAGCAGAGCTGGGAGCTCCTGAGGGAGTGCAAAAGATAGACTTTGGGGTCAGAGCATAGTACCCCATAAGACTTGACTGGAGGACATGCCTAGAGGTCTAAAAACAGACCTTGTGAGGGAGCAGGGAGTAGGGGCCGAAAATGATGCAAGGGGCTTAAGTGGAGAGCAAATGTTTTGAGAATGAGGGCAACGATTGTTCAAATGTGCTTTATACAATTGATGTATGTACGGATTGTGATAAGAGTTGTATGAGACCCCCCACCCCCGAAAAAAATTAAAAAAACAAACAAACCATAACACAGTCCACAAAGACAATGTTTTGCCTCCTACTTTGGTGAGTATCAACTGGATCTTAAAGGCTTGCGTGTGGCCATTTCAATGCAACTATTGGTCTCTTCTCATCCGAAACCAAGAAAAGTAAAGACAAAGACAGGTGGGAAAATTAGTCCCAAGACTTCAATGGACTCCGGGAACCTCAGACTCCCACCCTGAGACCAGAAGTAGATGGTGCCTGTCTGCGATAGGGGATCACAATGGAGAGTCCTGAACAGAGTGGGAGAAAAACACAGAACAAAACTCAAAATCATAAAAAGAGCAGGCTTACTGGTCTGACAGAGATTGCTAAGCCTCCTGAGACGGCGAGCCTTTGCAGCGCACTCTTCAGACCTAGAACTGAACTCCTCCCAATGGCTCCACTTTCAGCCAAACAACAGACAGGCTGACTGGAGAGAAAAGCCTATTCAGAACGATCCACCCTGTGAGATGCACAGGGCAGCCTTTGCCCAGGAATAAAGCTCAGAATGCAGGTCTGGCAACGAAGCAAGGCTGACTGGAATACTTTAGACAGAGGGAGGAAGCAGGAAGAGTGTTGTTATATTACACGGATTGCGATCAATGTCACAAAATAAAATAGTTTATGAATTATTGAATTCCCCTCTAAACACCTCCCCCGCCCAAAAAACCAGACTTTGATCTAATTACAGGGTTTTTAAAATTTAAATTTTAATTATTTTTTCTTGGTCATTGGTTTTCCTTGTTATCGTCATTGTGTTCTCTTTTGTCACTTTGTCTTGCTATGACTTTTTTTGTGTGTGCATATTATTATCTGTGCAGGTTGGATGAACAGACTGAATGAGAAAATAACAGGACCCATGGTTCTGGGGGGACATGGAAGAAGGGCAGGTGGGGGAAAGGAGGTGGTTTGACCAACTCAGGGACAAGAGAACAAGTGATCCAAAATTAGTGGCAAGGAGGGTGTGAAAGGCCTGATAGGAATTCAGCCAGGGCAATGTAAGGGAGAAATTACTGAAACCCAAATGAAGGCTGAGCATGATAGTGGGACAGGAGGAAAGTAAAAGAAAATAGAGGAAAGAACTAGGAGGCAAAGGGCATTTATAGAGGTCTAAATACAGGCATGTAGATATGTAAATATATTTATATAGGATGATGGGGAAATAGATCTACATGCATATATTTGCAGGTTTAGTACTAAGGCAGCAGATGGACATTGCACCCCCACTCAAGTACTTACTCAATGCAAGATCACTTTGTTCCATTAAATTGGAATTCCACGATGCACACCTTCCCAACACAATCGCTGAAGACAAATGGGTGCATAAGCAAATGTGGTGAAGAAAGCTGATGGTACTCGGCTATCAAAAGCATTTGGGGTCTAAAGGACTTTCAGGTAAACAAGCAGCCATCTAGCTCAGAAGCAACAAAGCCCACGGAAGAACCACACTGGCCTGTGTGGCCACAAGGTGTCAACGGGATCAATTATCAGGTATCAAAGAACAAAAAATCATATGTCAATGGGGGGGGGAGTGCATAGTGGAGGCCCATTGTAAACGAATGGGAGTACAGAGTGGAGAGTCATTGTAAATGAGGGGGAATGCAGAGTGGAGCCATGTGTAGGTAACAGGACAACCCCTTATGGGAGGGTCGCAGGGCGATGAGACAGTCAGCTTGCAGTGTAGCAATGATGAAACCTACAACTTTCCTCTAATTCTTCCCCCCCACTATCATGATCCCAATTCTACCTTACAAATCTGGCTAGACCAGAGGACGTACACTGGTACAGATAGGAACCGGAAACACAGGGAATCCAGGGCAGATGATCGCTTCAGGACCAGTGGTGAGAGTGACGAAACTGGAGGGTGGAGGGAAGGTAGGGTAGAAAGAGGGAACTGATTATAAGAATCTACATATAAACTGTCTGGGGGACGGACAACAGAAAAGTGGGTGAAAGGAAACGTCAGGCAGTGTAGGAGATGACAAAATAACAATAATTTTTAAATTATCAAGAGTATATGAGGAAGGGGTTATGGGGATGGAGGTGGGTAAATAAGGAGCTGATTAACAAGGGCTTAAGTCGAGAGCAAATATTTTCAGAATGATGAGGGCAACAAATGTAAAAATGTGCTTGACACAATTGATGTATGTATGGATTGTGATGAGTTGTATGAGCCCCCAATAAAATTATTTTTTAAAATGGACCCCTTTCCTTTCCAAGCATTTGTAATACTTTAATATTTTTTTTTTTTAGGAAAAGGATGTTTAATGCAGTAAACCCGCTGCTAACCAGCATCTCACCCCAACACCCCAGGAGCGTATCCACTGAAAGTACACTTCACTGAAACATGCCTTCTTTCAAACACAATGACTAGACCCTACAGTGAGGACGTGGGTGCCTCCCAAAGCTCCCTCCCACTTCCCAGTGGACAGCAGCCCCCTGTCAACAGGGCCAGGCGCCCAGGCAATGTGTCCACTCCATCACAGGCAGCTATGGAGCAGGATTAAAAGCAGGTGCAGAAGCCCCGTTGGGTGAGGCGGAGGGCACCGGCGCCCTGAAGCTAGCCTGGGCGCCCTGCTGGCCAGCTGGAGCCCCTGGCGGGCTACGAGCGGTTCAGGGACTGGAAGATGCTTGGAATCTGCAGCAGCACAGCCTGTCTCGGGGTTATTTATCCACTGCGTGGTGTTGAGGGGGTTCTCCAGCAT